>NC_142791.1:18382500-18700416 GCF_988280905.1 Pimephales promelas
TCTAGAGCATTATGCTTAATGAGGTGTTTTGTTGCCCATTCTTGTAAAAATGTTGAGAATGAAGTTAGGGCCACTTTGTTATCATACTCAGATTCTGAATTGCTGTTTTCGTCACTGGACCCATCGGCCACACTGTGAGGTCCTGAACTGCAGTCCTCCCCACTGACCCCAATTTCTACACTTGAGAAGCTGTCTTCATCAGTATTATTTTCTTCATCAGTATAATGTTCTTCATTAATTCTTTCTTGAAGTGTTACTGGATGAAGTGATGACTCCTCTCCAATAGACCTTTCATGCAGTGATCTCCGTGCATATTTCCACTGCCTTGTATAGCGTTGCCTCTTGGTTTTTGAATCCATTCTAAATCCAAAATATTGGACTTGTTGAAAATGTGGTACTGGCATATTTTGCAATATTTTACCACATCTAATAGCAAAAAGTCTTCCGTTATTTAAATCCAAAATTGATTTCTTAATAGTTGAAATTTCAATTTCCCAGATCAGAAATACAGTTCTTTATTAAGTTTATTCTAAAACTTTATTTTTGGTATCAGTAATCATGTGGTTACTAGTGCAAATGTTTATACTTGATATGAAGAATTCAAATGCTACTGAAATGTTAATTTCTGATATCAAAAATAATAATAATAATATCAAAAATATCATGAATCTGATTGTTACTATTATGAAAGCCATTTTTGTAGTGAAAAGTAAAGTAAATTTTACTGTCTGTGGTACGGTTATGCTGGTCAGACATTGTATAACAGATAATCTGGTGGAGATATCAAGGGCGTTTCCTCGACCATTCATTTACTGAGATGAAAAGAACAATGGCAAAACAGCAAATTGCAAATTTATCTTTTTTTATACTGGTGATGATTGCCTCAAGAATCTTGTGTGTGTGTGTGTAGTACGATGTTTATTATATATAAATATATATATATATATATATATATATATATATATATACACACACACACATACACACACATGTATAAATTTATATGAATTTTAATTATATTAACAAAAAATAAAAAAGTTTTCTTAAATATATCAATGCATGTTTATTTAAACAAACATTACGGAGAGCACCTTAACATGAAGATAAAGAAATAAAGAATATTACTTACCCTAATTGTGGCAAGACAAAAAATGTGAAGGAGGTGTGGAGACAGTGGAAGATGATGCAAAAACTATTACATAAAAAAAGATATAGTACTCATAAACATTAAAGTACTTAACATTACAAATGTTGTATGCATGCTGCAAATTATGCTATCATGAATATCAAAGCTACATCTAAACTAAAATTATGAGAATGCGCAGTTATTCAGAAAGACCAAATATGAGTAAAATGTCTGTACAAATTCAAAAGTGTTCAGCAGTGATTATGGATTAAACATGTTATGATGAAACTGGCAAATCAGAGATTTTTTTTTTATTATTTGTATTTTTTTTTAAATTGTCCCTTTAATTTCTTCATTAAGACATTACTAACATGCTGCATGATTTTGCTTCTGATTGATCTAAACCCAAATTCTGATAGTCAGTCAAAATATATACTCACAAAGCCAAAGACGCTCTCGGGATGTGGCTCTTAAAAGAGCCTTTGGGGTGTATGTAGATGCTGTTGACAAGCAAATGAGAGAAAAGACCAAATATGAATAAAATATGTCTGTACAAATTCAAATGAGTTCAGCTCCGTCAGTGATTATTGATTAATTAACATGTAATGATCAAACTGGCAAATCAGATATGTAGAATTCCAGTATATTTGTTATTTATTTAATCATTTATTCTTTTTTTTTTTTTTGCTTTTTTTTAAAGAATTGCCCCTTTAATGTCTTTATTAAGACATTACTAACATGCTGCATTATTTTGCTTCGGATTGATCTAAACCCAAATTCTGATAGTCAGTCAAAATATATACTCACAAAGCCAAAGACGCTCTCGGGATGTGGCTCTTAAAAGAGCCTTTGGGGTGTATGTAGATGCTGTTGACAAGCAAATGAGAGAAAAGACCAAATATGAATAAAATATGTCTGTACAAATTCAAATGAGTTCAGCTCCGTCAGTGATTATTGATTAATTAACATGTAATGATCAAACTGGCAAATCAGATATGTAGAATTCCAGTATATTTGTTATTTATTTAATCATTTATTCTTTTTTTTTTTTTTTGCTTTTTTTTAAAGAATTGCCCCTTTAATGTCTTTATTAAGACATTACTAACATGCTGCATTATTTTGCTTCTGATTGATCTAAACCCAAATTCTGATAGTCAGTCAAAATATATACTCACAAAGCCAAAGACGCTCTCGGGATGTGGCTCTTAAAAGAGCCTTTGGGGTGTATGTAGATGCTGTTGACAAGCAAATGAGAGAAAAGACCAAATATGAGTAAAATATGTCTGTACAAATTCAAATGTGTTTAACTCCGTCAGTGATTATTGATTAATTAACATGTTATGATCAAACTGGCAAATCAGATATGTAGAATTCCAGTATATTTGTTATTTATTTAATCATTTATTCTTTTTTTTTTTGTTGCTTTTTTTTTTTTAAGAATTGCCCCTTTAATGTCTTTATTAAGACATTACTAACATGCTGCATGATTTTGCTTCTGATTGATCTAAACCCAAATTCTGATAGTCAGTCAAAATATATACTCACAAAGCCAAAGACGCTCTCGGGATGTGGCTCTTAAAAGAGCCTTTGGGGTGTATGTAGATGCTGTTGACAAGCAAATGAGAAAAAAGACCAAATATGAATAAAATATGTCTGTATAAATTCAAATGTGTTTAACTCATCAGTGATTATTGATTAATTAACATGTTATGATCAAACTGGCAAATCAGATATGTAGAATTGGCTTTATGCACAGCTGCACTTCCTGAACTTCAGTCAGCTCTTTTGTTTCCTGTCTGCCATTATTGAACAAACTGATTAATCCAGGTGTGTCTGTACAATAATGGCAGACAGGAAACAAAGGAGCTGGCTGAAGTTCAGGAAGTATGCAGCTGTGCATAAAGCCAATTCCATTCTATTTATTTATCTGTAAAGAATTATCCTTTTAATGTCTTCATTAAGTTTATAACTTGCCACATTAAGTTGCTTTAATTGATCTATTAATCAATTAGCATGTTATGATGAATCTGGCAAATCAGAGATGTAGGTTGACTTCTAATACTTACAACAATAAGATGGCAATCAACACTGAGAAAAAAAGAGAGAGAAGAGAATAATTATTTTCATGGTATACATTTTCAAAGTTTATAAAGGCTCTGATGAATAGATAATGCATTTTCATTCTTGAGAATAATAGAGTGTGAGTGTGAGAGGGAGCTCACGCGCTCGCATTTAAATCAGTGACAACACAATAATTCCATACAAATTAAAGATATTATGAAGCATAATTTTATCTTATCATATCTTATTAATTTATGAAGCGTAGAATTTATCTCTTTTTAAGGAATGTTATCATGACAGATAACTTAGTCTTAAACGAAAGAGTGTCTCTCAAACAGAGCGCATTGGCTCCATAAGCAATGACGTCACACCGATGTAACGACATTTAACGGTGTTGATCGGCACAGATGAGCGGACTTTATATCAATGAATATCAGATGATGTCACCAACGTCTCCTCACTGACGTCACTCACTTCTAAAACTTGTCTGCCGCCATCTTGAGTACCTGATTTGGATATTGCAGTAAATTATAGTAAGTTGAAGGCATAATAAAAGCAGAAATGAAAAAGAAGGAGGAGTGGTATATGGAAACAAAGGCGAGAATGTTCTACAATGTCCAGTAGAAGGTAGGAGGAATGAGACAAAATAAAATAGATAAAAAGGAAGAGGACATTATTTCGAGAATGATATTTAGGCATACTGGATTAAATGAATTAAAAAAATAAATTAAACTTAAAATAATAGGAAAACATGAAACTGGGTTGTGTGAGCGATGTAACAGAAATTAAACATTTGAACATGTAGGCCTAATTATTCATTTTTGTAGGTATAAGCAGGAAAGAATGATTCTGAAAGTTAGGCTAAGTAAAGACAAAAATCGAGTTGAAATGAAGGAAATTATATTAATGATTTTTAATTAAAAAATATTTATTTAAAAAAAGGGATAATTAGAAGGATAAAAGTTTATTTTGTTATTAAAATTGTATTGCTAATGGTGTGAATGATAATGTATCAATATTAATAATTTTATTAGATTTTATGCATTTATTTAGTTAATTAGTGGTAAGTAAAGTAGGCTATTTTGATCCACACTCCATTTCAGAAGGTGGCGGTAATGCGCATTAAAAGTTGTTTGCTAAGAGCCATTAAAAAAATACAAAGAAGAGTTAGAACCGTTACCTGATTCACGTCAGTCGCAAAGGAACAAGCTAGTTAACGTTATGCCTACAAAATGCTGTGTGGTGGGGTGCAACAACAAAAGAGACCCGAAAATATCCTTTTACAGGCTACCTCAGGACGAAAAAAGGTGCCATCAGTGGCTTGCAGCCATCAAGAGGGCAGACTGGACACCAACTGCAAACACTCGTCTATGGTGAGTGGATGCAAATATAGCCTAATATTGTAAACGAGCTAACGCTAACTTGCTCGCTGTCGCGAAGAGATGGTTTAGCTACACCTTGTTGACCTTGCCTTGAGATAGCATTGAGTTGTTAGGCTAGCTGCTGTTTAAAAGTTGGTTTAAAAGAACACTTAACGTTACCTTTCGGTGGGCGTGATCTAGCAAGTCTGACGGGAGAGATGATCGGGAGACAGGTGTAAGTTAACGTTAGCGTAAGTGGGTCAAGTGTTAATTACAAACACCTGTTTGTTTTTTTAGTGATAGGCGTATGGAGATACCGCATATTAATTGACAGGGAAACTACATTCAAGGATAGAGAGACACTGATTTTGAGCGAAGGGAGCCCGAGGACGTGATTGCTGTCAGAATTTGAACTTTGTTGTGTGCGACTTTTGTTGGTTCTTTTCGCGAAGAAACGTTGTTTGTGTGAGATGTGGTACATTTACTGTAAAAGTCAAAATTTTATAATAATTTAATGAGTTTCATGAGAGAAAACTGCTGTTATTTTTGTGGAGAAAAACGAACTCTTCCCTCAGACCGTTTGCTATTATAATTAACGTTATTATAATTAAATGTCTTTACTTTCTTTCTTCATAGTTTTAAATGTCATTTACTTTTGTTGTCAGACCATACTTTAAAGAAGTAATATAACTAAATTGGTTAACTAAAAAGTACTTTACCTCAGGAAAACGCACTGCTGGGATGTCACTCAAAGGGTAGACAGGTTGTGCGCGCGGTGGGCACAGACACTAGCTTATAGACCAGCGCTGCCCGGTTTCGCGGGCTTAGCACGAGATTAATAATTTATTATTATTTTTTTTTTCTTTATTTTTTAAAAAATGTATGTACTTTTATAATGACAGGCCGCGTTACCTTGGCATTAAACGTCTAAAAAAATGGGATTTGTTAAATACTGCAGTATTTTTGTTTTACTATACTTTATTCAAAGCAATGGTGTCACCAAAATATAAGTTGTTTTCTTTTCTTCTTTTTCCTTTAGGTTTGAGAGTCCCACTTTGTTAAATATAATTTAGCAACCAGGTGCACGTGAGCGATGGTTGAGAGGTAAGCGTTGATTTCAAGTTCTTGTGTGGTCTTCTTGAGCTAGCTTCTTGAGGCTGTATTTAGACCAACAACATTGAGAGACAGAATAAAAACACAAAAATATATTTGTTAATTATTTATTTAACCCTTGTGCCTCATTTAAAAAAGTTATAAAGTTAATGAACATTTATTTATGAACATTATTTTATATAAAATATATATTTCATAAAACAAGTATAACTCTAAAATGGCTAGATAATCTAAGAAAGCCGTAAATATAAGTTGTGTTCCAAATGTGAGGTTGATATCTCAAAAAATACCGTCTTTCAGTAAGATTTTGTTTGGGCGCAGTAACAGGCTTTCCCTATTGGTTACCAGCAAAGCTCCACTGGTGCACACAGTGATTGGATTTTAGATTTGCAGTTGAGTTTTTCCTCTCTCAATATTACAGGCACACAAACGCACACACTTTTTTTTATTACAAACGAACTTGGCGTATAAATGTCGTACAAATATTGTTGCAGGGCTGCCAATTCTCACGCATCCAGCGTTCGAACCGGAAAACGGGTCTAAGCATTTCCGGTTTTTCACTTCCATACATATATGTTGCTGTTTCAAAGAACGTATATTTAATAATAATAATAATAGGCCTGGGTATCGTAACAAAATGTTCAATACCGATACCTTAACTTCGATACCGGTTCCTGAATGATAGTTTTTTCGATACCAATTTTATGTAATTAGTTTTAACAATATAATATTACCTACATTTTTTTTTTTCCAGTTTGTTGACTTTCACACTCATATTTTGAGTATGTAAAAAAGCACCAATGCTAAAGTTTTCTACAGTATGTATGTATCCTAATCATTTAACAACATGTATTCTTTACTTCAATGAGCTCATTGTTTCTGCCTTATTTAATGCATTGTTTAACAATGAAACTGAATGAAAATTAATTGAAATGCATTGCATTGTCACCTCTGATAACAGATCACACTAAATTGTAATTTAGAAACATGCACTTTCTGTAAAGCTGCTTTGAAACAATATGTACGATTTATACAAATAAATGTAAATTTCAATTATAGGCTACTTATATAGGCTACTGTGTGTCGTCTGCATAGCTATGGTAAGCGATTTGGTTCTTTCTCATTATTTTGCTCATTGGGAGCATATACAGGTTGAATAGGAGTGGCGCAAGAATCGAGCCCTGAGGGACTCCGCAGTTCATGGATGTCCACTCAGACTTATGTTCTCCTATACTCACAAAATAACCTCTCCCTTCTAAGTATGACATGAACCATTTTAGGACTATTCCAGAAAGCCCCACCCAGTTTTCCAGCCTGTCAAGAAGTATGTCATGATCGACAGTGTCAAATGCAGCACTGAGGTCGAGTAGTACCAACACGGATAATTTGCCTGTATCAGTATTTAAGCGAATATCGTTTATTATCTTTATGAGCGCTGTCTCCGTGCTTTGATGCGATCGGTAGAAGGACATATATCACAAACTCCGACTCTTTCTTGACCCGCTAAATTATTAAAACGTATTCTCATTTATCTAGTGCAGAAGTACAGTCAAAAGCTGCATCTGTAACGGCATGAGAGGATAATGTGTGTCAGTAAATTTCCCGCTGACATATTGAAATACAGAGTCGGATACAAAAACAATTAGGAAGATCTTTTTTACCTCATTATACAGGTAAATAACCTGATTTAGCCTATTAATAAACACTCCACCTTTGCAAGCAAAATAGAAAAAGAATATCATAAATAAGATAAAGTAATAAAAAAGAAAGTTAATAATCAAAAAAGTAAGCCCCACCTCACAGGCTGATGATAGGATGATATGAAAATGGAGCATATCGCCCAACACAATTACACTGTACATCAGCAGCTGATGGCCGGAAGTAGTTATACCTGTTTTTTACAACCTTGAACAATATTGTGCATAACCCCTATTGACCCAATTCTCACTCTCTCACGCCACACCCCCGATTTCTCATGTTGATGGGTCAACCTGGTCGGTTGAATACCTGAAAGATGAGTTTATCTATAGATCTACCTGTTGAGCCACTCGTGATCGACTAGTTTTACCGCAAATTAGTTAAAATATCCTGTAATCTAGTGTGCATGCGGAACTTTGTGGAACAGTATGCGCGTGTAAATGTTTTCGACGCATAAGTTACTCGTCTCATCCTGATGTCATGTGTCTTTCCGGGATCTTTACGGGTTGTGTGTGAACGCACTCACAGATCCCGGCAAATCACTGGCAGTGTGAATGAACTGAAATCAAACTATCCCGGGACAAATACCGGGTCACATTATCAGTGTATTTTCCGGAATCTCTGTGTGAAAGGGGCTCAAGTAATCTTGGAGAAATTCTGAGAAATATGCTTTTTATTGTACTTATATTTCAACACTACCTAAATATTGATCCGTTCTCTGATATAGGATGAAAGTAAACAGAGTATTAAGAAACAATTCATTATTTACAAAATGTGAACAATCATATGAGTAGTTTAAGATTAACTTAGTTCAATTTTACTACATGCTTGAAATAATCCATAAGATCAAACAAAGTTATTTTTGACATTTTGTGAATTGTCACTTTTAAGTCATCAATAACAATAATAAAATCAAGAATTTAGTAGTTTAAAAGCACCCAAAAACTCATGTTTGCCCTGTTGTGTAAAGTAGCTTGCCTTAATTTTACCTGAAGATTAGTTCATGAAAAAAATGGTTTATCATTTTAATGTATAAGTCTGTAAACATCATACCTGTTTTTCCATCTTCTTTTCTAGTGAGATGTCCATTAGGAAACCATCATTCTCTTCAATGGCTCCACAAAATTTATACAGTAACTCTTCTGTGGTGCGCGAGGAGAGGATCTGCAAGTAATGATGGCAGGCCAATTCTGACTGTGACGTCATCTTTGTTTCAACTGTTCCTGCAAAGGCGACCTGTTACACAGTATCTGGGTCTGTTTTTTTAACTGAACAAGGCATCGATTTCGTCCATTTTTCGATGGACTGGAAAGAATTGGAAATCTTTTTTTCTTCAACATCTTCCTGAACTGAAGTGAATTGTGTTTCATAACAAGAACAGAAGTTGAATGGAATTTAAGTACCCCATATTATAACTGTATTATTTTCATTAATTGTACAGCATCATTTTTGTGTATTGCTTCTCTGTCTAACAGTAAAGTGCTGACTTTTTTATTTATTTAATTTTTTTGTATTTTAAAAGTAAAACTCCATGGACGCTTCTCAATATCCCTCCTCGTCTCCTCGCTCCTCCCTCCTATGACCCGTAAACCGATCGAGCTCAGCCATCTTTAAGGACATCTCAATTCTCTAATTCCACCGTGAGGAGTCGAGGATCGAGGAGTGAGGAGACTTCCAGAGGAGGCATGAGTGAGGATACACAGGTGTATCCTATGCGGAGCTGTTTTATTGACTAAACGTGACGCTCGTGTCAATTCTCCTCCCCTTCACATCGATCACAATCATTTTAATTTATAATTTACCTTTGAAGTTTATATAAACCACACATCTCAGATATTTAAACAGTGTAGCCTTTCTTTATTAATATTCATTATGAATTTATTAAAAAACCAAACTTCAACAACATAAGGGCAGATCCGGCCAGTGATCAAGTATTCCAATGTAAAAAACACTCTTTATAACTTCCTTCAACTGTAAGTTTCGAGCATAGCAGGCTTGTGGGCACTTTCTGAAAAAAAAGGCATCCCATGTAATTTTATTCTAGAAGGACATTTATATAATATTGTTTTATGTGTCTTACAATTGGTTCCACTTGTGTTACAGTTATCAGGTGATGGATTCAACACTGTAAAATGATCAAGTAAATAAATAGTGATTAAGCACATTGTGATTCTGTGCATGAGGATAAACCTTTCTGAAGGTGATATGTTTTTAACATATACTTGTAAATTCTGTTTGAAAATAAAAGTGGTAAAGGAGCACTTGGTCTGTACCATGATGACAGATGAACAAAGTGACTTTTTTGTCAGACATGTCACTTCTTTCATCTGCTCGCATCTGATTGGTCCAATTTCAGTTTGCAATCTCTAACTCAGAACATAACCTGCCCTGGAGCAGGCATGGCAATGAACCCAGCTAACCAAGCCACTTTAATGGTCCAGGATTGGTGCAAACTAAACTTAAACTTACCTGGCTAGCCAGCTAAACCGGCTTCATGGTATAGACCCCCTGATTCAACTCCTGATTTAAATAACTGGCAATTTGCTAAAAACTGATCACAATGTTGGGGAACTCCAAGGAAAATGTTCAGGCAACATTAAAACATTGTGCATTACCATCCTTTATGTCTTACACTATTTAAAAAAAAAAAAAAAAAACCAGTAAACACTACATTTTTGTCAATGTCAAATGTAATAACTTTTGAAATCTGCTAAATAAAAAAAGGTTTTGAAAGCGATCTTTGCAATAATCTGTTTACTTAATTATAGTTCTTGTTTTCAAAACAAAACAGGCTGCACAAATATTTAATTTAATAAAAAAGACTGCCAATCAATGAGCACTGATAATGGACATGTAATTAAGCATTTGATCACTGCTGAATAGAACCTAAAAAAAAAACCCTACAGGGAACATTCCCAGAACGTTCTCCTTAGGTTATAAAATTAAACCTAAAAATAACCTACAGGGAACATTCCCAGAACGTTCCGTTTAGGTTATAAAAATAGAACCTAAAAATAACCTACAGGGAACTTTCTGGGAATGTTCTCCTTAGGTTATAAAATTAAACCTAAAAATAACCTACAGGGAACATTCTGGGAACGTTCCGTTTAGGTTATAAAAATAGAACCTAAAAATAACCTACAGGGAACATTCCCAGAACGTTCTCCATAGGTTATAAAATTACACCTAAAAATAACCTACAGGGAACGTTCTGGGAACGTTCAGTTTAGGTTATAAAAATAGAACCTAAAAATAACCCACAGGGAACATTCCCAGAACGTTCTCCATAGGTTATAAAATTACACCTAAAAATAACCTACAGGGAACGTTCTGGGAACGTTCCGTTTAGGTTATAAAAATAGAACCTAAAAATTACATACAGGGAACGTTCCTAGAACGTTCTTGTTTGGTTCCCCAAAAAATAACCAAATGGGAACCATACGGGAACGTTAGGGGAACGTTCTGTGTTTGCTGGGTACATGCTGTGTCAGATCAAAAGTTTTTAAAACAGTTTTGGTTTCTTTTGCCATATTGTTTTCTGCGTTATCTATGTGAATGTTAAAATCTCCAGCAATGGCAAAACAGTCAAACTCAGAGGCAATTGTTGATAGCAATTCAGTAAAATCCTCAGCAAAGGCTGGAGAGTATTTTGGAGGCCTGTAAACTATGATAAGTAAAATACGTGGAGCACCTTTTAACACAATACCCAGATATTCGAAAGAGGGGTAATTCCCAAATGATATTTGCTTACATTCATAAACATCTTTAAAAAGAGCAGCTAAGCCACCACCTCTCTTACCCGCTCTGCAGACACTCATATAAGTAAAATTTGGAGGGGATGTTTCGTTTAGGACCGTTGCACTACAGCTGTCTTATAGCCAAGTTTCAGTTAGAAACATGAAGTCCAGGTTGTGTGTGGTTATTAAGTCATTGACTAGAAGTGATTTATTTTTAATGGAGCGGATGTTTAAAAGTGCTAACTTTATAGTCTTACTTTTTGTCCTCACAGCAGTCTTAGTTTGGCGTGTAATAGGCACCAGATTAGATGGGTTTGCTGTACGGCTGTTGAAGGCCTTAGATTTTCTATCATGTAAATGAACAGCAATAGAGAAAGATTCAGGCACACTGGGTTCCCGCTTGTTCTGTAAACATTTGATAAAGTTATTGTTTTCATAGCGAGGAACCGAAATAATAGCGAGGAACCGAAATAGCTCTCAAATTTAATCAAAAATATCTTCATTTGTGTTCCGAAGACGAACGAAGGTCTTATGGGGTTGGTACAGCATGGGGGTGAGTAAAATGACTTGATTTTCATTTTTGGGTGAACTAACCCTTTAATAACATTTTTCAATCTATTTTCCCTTGTCTTCCTGGCCACTGGGGGCAGCAGAACGTCCCGGGCACTACATGCCTTTCTGATGACGTCACGGGTGGCGGCCATTACACAGCGCGTTTGGGAGGAAGGTCGGAAGCGCGACGAGTCAACGGAAAATTCGTTAACGACAGATCGCGGATACCGTCCAAAGACAGAAATCCTTTACCATCAACCCTAGATATAAAACCACCGGTGACACGCATTTGGTGTTTAATGAGTTGATAGCCGAGTCGAACAGCAGTGTTTGGTGCTCGTGCGTCGGCCCGCGCGTGTGGCAGTGTTCAGTGCGGGCGCACTCACTGCTGATTCGGTCACCGCAGAATCCGTGAGAAACACCGCAGAATGGATGATAAAACCTTCACGAAAGAGTTAGACCAATGGGTCGAGCAGCTGAACGAGTGCAAACAGCTCAGCGAGAACCAAGTGCGAACACTCTGCGAGAAGGTAAAGAAAAGCTCGAGTTTCATACATCATAGATAACGTTATAGCTTTTAATAAACGTCATAAACCATATAATTAAACGTTAACGTCTAGCATTACTGAACGCCCTGTGAGAAAATAACATGTATACGTCATTATTATATCAAGCAAGCATCAAGCTTATTTACACAATTTTTGATACATGAATGGGGTTTGTTCACACTGATATCTAATCCAGGGACCCAGGAATAGATGCGTGTCCCCTGTAGTGGACTCTAAACTGTAGTGTATTTCTCTGATAGCAGCACACACACACGCCACAGGTCTGAGCCCTGTAAAGAGCAGATTCAGGGCTTTCAGAGACACCAACTGTTCACAGCTTTAACCAGGACAACAACTTGTGCTTGCTCTTTAAACATGACTGACATTCATTTAGTGATCAAATGTAGCACTCTTATGGAAATATGATTATTTTTTATCATTTAAATCTGACTAGTTTTAAAACTGCTTGTCATAAATCAACATCTCAGGAACATCTGTCTCTTGTACACAACAGTGGTTGATTTTACCCACATATTGCATAAAATGGTAAATAAATTAATTAAATCCATAATATATTTCATTGAAAAGTTTGGTTAAAAGAAAACCCTGAAAACTAAAAATGTAAAGGGGAAATATCCAATTGTTTTTGCAAGTCATTTCATGTCTCTTTTATTTAGTTCTTAAACCACTCCTGGTGTCACTACAGAGGACATAATATGCATACAATTTATGTTCAAAATTCATTTTTCCTTTCATTTGTTCCTTTTGCTCTAATGAACTCAATGAACAATATAATGACATACAAATCTCAAATATTTCAAACATGAAATACTAAATTCAAAAACAGCCCGGTCCGTGTACTTTTTCGTTCATTCATTATTCTATTTCGGAATGAAAGATGACATTTAATAAAGGGTGCAACTTGGTTATTTGTTTAAAAGAAAAAATCAGAAATGGCTGTATTTTGTTTTCCAAATGTATTGTTGTCATCAAATAATAGTAAAATTGGACGACATTTCTGATCGTTATTTAATCTGTAATATTTATTTGTACGTTTATTGTATTTCACATGACTCCGAGCCGAAAAGTGATGGGCCTATGGCCGGCTGCGGGAGCGCGCGCCGCGTGTTAAAGGTGTATCGCCCATTCTCTTTACAAATGCAGTTGCTTTTATGTGGATCAAGCAGATATAACGTGCAAATAAACATCACTCACCCAGTAGCCTACTTTTTACCTATTAAAATACCTGTAAAGTGCCAATACAACCATTATTACAACCAACCTTCAGTGATTGAAGCCTCTACTTATTGATTGAAAGGTTATTTCTGCCCTGAAATGTGCTGTTTGTAAGTGGATAATAGATAAATTCTTTATAATTGGGGAATCTGTTACGGGCATGAGTCTCTGAAAGCGGCACCAGACCTGAGAAATATATCTAAAATGTTAACTTCTTAAAAGAACATTTCAAAACAAAACAGACTGCTCTCTGTATATGTAATCCATATGAAATGTCCATTTCTCTCTGGCGCGTTCACTACTGCGAAGATCACGATCAGCAATTGTCGACTTCATCTTTGCAGGCAACACTGACACATAGGGCTAAAAACAATTCAAATATCTCCATGTTATATTCGACATATTCATAATCATTAGGCTACTTCGGCAACGAGCACTTTGATCACTTGATTTAAATAAACAACATATTTCAGCGCTAGATGGACTCTAATTTGACAAACGAACAAATTGAATGGTCTGAAAGTTAACTGGAGATGTTTTATTAATTTGTTTTGGTACATGCTTGCCGCAAAGATGTTTTAAAAAGTGTTGGGGAGAATATTGAACATGGCAAAAGAGTGGTGACATGCGTTAATGTGGACGCCCCCTCATCAGCGCTCCGCTCGCGCCGGCTCTGAGTCATTAGAAATACAATTAACGTACAAATACTGTAAATATTACAGATTAAAAAACGATCGGTAAAGGTCGTCCAATTTTCGAATACTATTATATGATGATAACAATACATTTGGAAAACAAAATGCAGCCAATTCTGATTTTTTTCTTTTAAACAAAAAACCAAGTTGCACCCTTTTTTTAAATTTCATCTTTCATTCCGAAATAAAATAATGATTGAACGAAAAAGTACACGGACCCAGCCGGAACCGGAACCAGCCGGAACTCTGAAGCGCGGAAGTGCAGTGCCCGGACCGTCTGGCGTGCATATAACAGAGACACCTTGGCTGAGCGCGTGATACAAACACCCTCTTTTAAAGCTGACATGTGGAAATATTTTGGTTTCTGAAGTTGAAGGGGGGAAAGGAGCTGGACAAGATCCATACTAGTTCTTAGCTTTGTAGAATAAAACAAAAATATTTTGGAAATACGACAAATATGAGAAGCCATATGACACATTTCCACCCAGAGGAGGAAAAACACGTGTGTGTACCGGAACCGGTCGTTGTTATATTATTAATTCCTACAAGTATGCTAGTTCAGGCACACATTTATTTTCCTGTTGGTTCTTTGCAATGTTAATAAAATATATTGTACGTTAATTCTTTATTGGTCATTACTTTGTACCTTTAAAGCAAAGTATTTATAGTCACACACGCACAAAAAAAGATTGAGATATTCGATTTAGCATCGAATCGCAGCCCTCTGAATCGGAATCGAATCGTGAGGTGCCTACAGATTCCCACCCCTACCCAGATATAGCACAAGTCTATTTGATGTGATGTTTACATCTGGAAGACATATTTTTAAGAGTGTTTGCTCATCTGCAATATGTCTATAGGACGTTTCCTGTCAGATATCAAATAGACGTTTGTGTTTCATATGAGTTTGTCATTATGTGCAGTTTCTATAGTGTGAGCTGGACTGTGTGCGGTGAACAGTGACCTCCAGCACACCCACTCGAGCTGCTTGTGTACACTTACCTCTGTTGTGTACATGAGACACAGATGTTACCTCACATCTGGCTGATGTCAGCATGATCACTCTGTGGATCTGGACTCTCCTGAGATGATCCAAAGTTAAAATGTTAAATGTTTAAAAATATTGGAAGTAACAAAGTGCAAACTTGCCATTAAAATGAGAAAATAAAGCTGTTTTGGTGGCTCACACAGCCATGTGTGCTTATTTAATGTGTTTCTGGATCAAACATAGGAAGGCTTTCAGTTCTCTAAGTGTGGATGGGTTTTATTCAGGCAATGGAGAATGATATTGATTGCTACATTGTGAGTTTAGTTGTGGCTGAAGAGCATTGTTGCACACAGCGAGAAACTGTACTCTGTAGTGTGGCATAGAAAGCCTTATTGCTTTTATAAAACAGTTTCTGCTTATTAAAGTAATTGAGGTCATCACGTTCATTGTTATATAAAGAGCATTTGTTAGGTGCCATTACTCTGTTAGAAGATCTGCAAATCAGAAAAAAAATCTGCACAACATTCAGCAAACAACCTTTCACATTACGACATGATGATGAAGTGATATTGTGGTATTGTGTAAACATCCAACATGACATCATGACTTCTGCGTAAACATACACGCCACTTTCGAGTCAAGTTGCATTTTGAGCTATCCGCGTGTATGCGTGTATGTCTACTAGGGCTGGGCGATATGGCCAAAAAATCATATCTCGATATTTTTTGGTCAAATGGTGATATACGATATATATCTCGGTACTTTCTACGTTTTCTATTTAGATAAAGAAAATCTTTATATTTAAAAAAAAATATATATACATCGGCCCAATGATATCCTACAAACAATGTTGATATTGAAGGATATGGAAACAAATATAATATAGGCTATGCTTTATGTGCAAAAAGCTTTTGTTTTTATATTGACTAAAAGCTAAACTAAAAATGAAAATAAAAACAAAAACAAAAGCACAAACTAATTATATTAGCCTGCATTTGATTACCCCATTATAATCACTTTCACTTTCATTAAAAATATATACTTTTAGGTTTAAAATTCCACATATGGCACATTTATTTTCTCCAACAACAAATATTTTAGCAATATGTTTATTTTAGTCAGAATTATTGCGTACTACGTAGTACTATTCACGCGCATGCGCGCGCCGGCGCTCTTTCAAGGAAGCATGAATTTTAGCGGAGATTCACTTGCAGAAGCTCGTCCTCGTCTGACATGGACATATTTGTTGTGAAATGGACATATTTGCTTTACTTTCTAACATTTACAGATGAAGAATATACCTGTCAAATGTAAGTTGAGCACTGAGGAAAGCACCACATCTCAAACGCATTAAACAGCGCAAGTATATCTGTCAGTCAGCAACAGTGTCTGTCAGAGCATTTGACAGGGCGGCAAGCTGCCTTAAACTTGTTAACTATATCAAAGTGATTTTGACGCAATTAATATAAGCTTGTGTCATGTTTAGGACAAATTGTACTACGTAGCCTAGCTACTTTCACTGCAGCAGCTCACACTGCAACCTCCGCTATTTTTCAGATGTGCTCATATCAAACTACTGTATCGATATAAACGGTATTGCCTCATTCCATATCGTTTAAAAAAATATAACGATACATCGTACATACTCGATATATCGCCCAGCCCTAATGTCTACGCCATTACCGTCAGAGTGATTCCGCGTGTCTGTACACGCCGTCAAATGTCTGCGCGAAACGAAGCAAAATGTAGATCTACATCTGGGGAGCAATCTTTTTTTTTTCCTAGGATGGTAAGGGAACAGTCATAAATGCCATTAACCCCAGTGACGGGTAGGTTTAGTCATATTTATATATACAGTAACAACGTTAAGTCAACGGCGGTTATAAACGCGCTGAAAAGTGATTATGCGTCTTGATAGCGCGCCAAAAATGGAAATACGAATTGGCGTGTCATACAAACGCTACTTCATGAGATCAGTCTGAAACATCTGGAAACACAGGTGTGGTGTTTTAAAGGTCCCCTGACATGAGGTTATTTTATTATTTTATAATGTTTCCTAGGTTGCCCTTATAGTGTTAGTATGTTCTTTACATTAAAAATAGTCATAATTTAGTAATAAATTAAAAGGCCTTTTTTGCTAGCCTGATTTTAGCGTCTGATTTGAACGCTCCGTTTGAAGGCCGCCCCCCTAAAACAATGGTAGGGGAAACACTGAACAGTATTGAATGATGTTGAGAGAAAGATTACCTGTCTGAACTTGAACAATTAGGCTACACATCAGAAATTGTTGCTTGGTAGCTCGATCGATTTATTTTTTGACTTTCATCGAGGCCAGTTCTGTGTTGGTCCAAGTTGAGGAAATAGTCGTAGGTAAAATGTTTGGACCATACAAAACTTTGGGAAGTTGTGTTGGCGGATTTCCAGAGAAAATACAATTAACCCATTGTTTCTTCAGAGACTCGGATGAAGGAATTAAAATGTACGTTTGTGTTCATTTGTACATCCGAACACTGATCAACTTCGCTATGCTTTGCTCGTTTGCAAGACATGATGGAAAAACTAAACAAGACTCGAGGAAAAACTAAAATCGCACCTGCGGGTTCGTAATTCCTTTTTCTAGCTCGTTTTCTCATGGGCGGGGCAAATTCTTTGTGCGGGCAAAGCAGAGAAAGGGGAGGTTACCATTCCTCCATGACGTCATAAGGAGGAGATTCAAGATCAGCTCGTCTGAGCTGCAGAGAAGAGAAAGATAGCCAAAGCTCGGTTTACACCGATTGAAAATTCCTTGACACGAGTGGACCAAATACAGGCTAGGGGAACTAATATTAATTTAAAAAAAAAAGTGAAAATTTCTTGTCAGGGGACCTTTAACTGTCACGAGATGACAGGCTACCCCATAAAGCTCTTCAGAGAAAAGAGCAGAGAAAAGCTCTTTCCATTGAGTTTAAGTCAGTGTGTCTTCAAACCATGATGCCTTTTGTGTTGTTTGTAGTTTTTAAGAATTTCACACGTATGCAGAAATAGCAGCAGTATTGAGCACTTGAGCATGTCCAAATCTGCTCATGTAATCATGTACTATGGGGTAAAAGGGGTAAGAGTAAAGAGAACTCTGTTCCCTCTGTACTAAATAGAAATAGGACCAAAGGTCTCGCTCTCTCTCTCTCCCCATGGAAACACACTCATACGGACGGTCTCTATGGTGACAGGGGTTGTTCTCTCCACAGATATTGATTTGGTTTCACAGCGATACAGATGCTCAGACATGCACGTCCACCAGACGTCCATATCTGTGCATGTTTCAGAGCTGCTTGTGGTCTTGTGGAATTTCCAGCGTGGCAGTGGACGTGTCAGGGAGATTTGAGAGCATGCATTTATAATATCAAACTACATTTACATTTTCTGATGATGGTTTGAGTAATGCTTGGCTGGTCTCTTAACAGCTCCCTAAACAAGAGGAGTTGTGCCTCCTGCGTTATCAGACACCGCTGCTGAATGTTCAACACTGGCTAAAGCAGGCTGGTAGCTTGAGTTGTGTAGAATAAGGCTGGATATTTGTGGCTCTGTAAATGTTATGGTTAGATGTTTGACTGTGCCGTGTACTGGACAGGTGAGCCCAGGCTCGGCACGCACCGAATGCTTTCACTACACCGATTCTAGGCTGCCAAACATCATTGACTGGTCAAAATCATTGACTGAAACTGTGAGGTCTAATATTGGCACTGCTGCAATGTAGGGTTGCCGCGGTGAGGAAAATTTCCCACCGGTTAATCGACGTGTGACAACACCGGTAATCCCGGTGTCACCGTGGAGGGCAGGGCGGGGGGGTTAAATAGCTTTTAAATGCGTGCGCGTTATACTTTCACTTTCGAAATAAGCGTCAATTGCTTGAATGGACAAAAAAAAACAACTCGCTGATAATAAAACTTTTATTTATAGACTTTTATTAGCATAACGAACGAATAAAAATAACCCCATGCATAGGCTGAAAAAAGTGAAAATCGGCAAAATGTGGGCCCAAACAAATAAGAACCATAAAACGTTTATTAACGAATAAGAAAATAAAATAGGCCTAAATAAATTACACAAAGTTTAAATGAGATAAAACCAATTAAAAAGAGACGAATATAAAATAAAAACTTCAAAACGGACCTTAGCCTACATAAATGACATACTTTCACTTTCGAAATAAGCGTCAATTGCTGGAATGGACAAAAAAAAAAAAAAAAACTCGCTGACAATAAACTTTTATTTAGACAGCACTTTTATTAGAATAATAAACGAATAAAATATAGACAGAACTTTTATTAGCATAACGAACGAATAAAAATAAAGTGAAAATCGGCAAACTGTGGGCCCAAAAAAAAAAAATAAAACGTTTATTAACGAATAAGAAAACAAAATAGGCCTAAATAAATTAAACAAAGTTTAAATAAGATAAAACCAAATAAAAAGAGACGAATATAAAATAAAAACTTTAAAAAGGACCTTAGCCTACATAAATGACAGCACTCTAAAAAAAAGTAAAACACTATAAATTGGCATTTATTAACATTAATATATATTGGCCAAAATATTGCCAAACAGGCGCTTTTGCATTGCGTTTTGACACCAAATCTTCCGCCATTATCTTGCTTTTCTGTAATTTGACTCGTTCTCGTCTCCACACGTGCTAAATGGAATCCTGATGCTTGCTGATCTGTGACGTGACGGCACGCGTTGCGCAGTTCATTTTTAATTATAATGCTCTCTTCAGAACTAAATAATTGAAAATTATTATTTTTAATTAATTCAAATAAATATTTTAGCAAAAACGAATACTTTAAAAAAAAAAGTCAAGACATTGCGGTG
The DNA here is from genome assembly GCF_988280905.1 of Pimephales promelas. Lineage (NCBI taxonomy): Eukaryota > Metazoa > Chordata > Actinopteri > Cypriniformes > Leuciscidae > Pimephales > Pimephales promelas. The sequence continues at coordinate 18,402,464 of NC_142791.1, forward strand.
TCACGGTGGGAAAGTGATGTCACCGGTGATGGGGCTTAAAACCGGTAACACCGTCAACACCGTCTATCGCGGCAAGCCTACTGCAATGGTGCAGTTGGACTGGTTGAGCGTCTGTTTCATGAAAAGATGAAAAGATTTCAGTGTGGCTGAAGCTGTAGGTATACAGATATCACGTCAACATGTCTTAATGAATGAATAATGGATCTTATTAAAATCACCCTATTCAGTGTGGAAAAGTCACGCTCGTAGTTCACACTGGAGATTGGTATGCTGAGGGCGATGGCAGCCAGGTTACTTAATCCAGGGTAGAGCTGTCCCCACTCATCAATTTGTGCTACAAGCTTCTCCATAATTTTTTGCTGGTCCATTTCCTGGAAGAATATTGCATACAAATTACATAACACACTTATTAACCTTCACAACTTGCGCTACATGTCAGAAAAGTGACTATGTACATACTTGGAATGCTCCACACAGGATGTGTTGCCTGAAAGAAGCCCATTTTTGCAGCACTTGGTGGTTGCCTATCTGAAATTTCCCAGAGAGCAAGGTCAGGTTTGACGCTTCTTCAGCTTCTTCCCCTCTGGGTCCCTGAGGCCCAAGAACATGAAAAGTGCCCAATAGGTCCAAGTTAGAAAAGCGCCGGTCCAGGCTATCAATCAAGGCATCCAGATATGGTTCCATTACCTAAAGATGACAAACAAAAGTAAGTTCATTTGTTTGTCTTAGAGAGGCAATCAGTGATCATGGGGAAAAATTGCTTATATTTGGTAGGACTGGACCCGAATATTCGAATATTCGTTCGGTGGGTTGGTATTCGATTTGAAAATGTGACATTCAAATTTTTTTATTTTTTTTGCACACCTGGCATCCCACTCGAAACGGTTCTCATTTGCGCTTGAATATGTTTTACACTATAAAATCTGGTGAAATATAATACATAGTTCCCACATGACGTCACAACATACGGGCATTTGCAGACCCGGCGCCATTGCTGAGGGCAAAACAAGCAATACGAGTTAAACGAAGTGAAATGAGTTTCGTGCTAAAAAGTGAAAATGGTCATCTCCTGCTGGGTCAATGCATGATAAAATCATGCCAGAGGTTCAGTTAAATTGGGATTTTACACTATACCCGTCATTAGACTCCATATGGATGTGAGAAGACTAAGCTTTTGTTAGAACAACGACGGAGGTTATGGCTGGCGAGGATAAACAGGAAAGAAACTCACTCAAAACTCGCAATAATTTGTTTGACAAAAGCACAATGTTGTGTTTTATTGTGAGTGTACACAAATAAAAGTTAACACATTGCAGTTTGAATAATGTCCTGTATGAACAAAATGATGAGGTATTAAAAACATACAAAACAACATTGTTTCCACTGTTTGATCTCACATTCCAGCATTGCAATCTCAGATTATGTCCCTAAAGAACCCACGTATAATGTAGTTCCGCATTACATTACTTTGTAAACATCAATGGTAAACATAGCGGTTTTGCCCTCAAAGATGGCGTCTCCGGGGAGGTCACGTGACATTAATTTGCCTGTGGGAACTATGTATACTTAACATTTAACTTCGTTATAGCTACTTAATAAATATATTTGCTCCTTCTTGGACTAATAAAAGTGCTTCTGCAATGGGAAGTATTGCTGGAGCGCAGAACAGCAGAGTTTATATGGACAGAAGTGTAGGGCTTCGCTTGTATTTTGGGTTAAGCTGTGTTGCTTTGACGTTGTGGAAAATAGAATAACACAGTTCTATTCTGAGTGGAGCGCGCATGCCGCATTTGAAATAACGAACAACCCCTTATGGCAACGTGACATTACCCTAATGGAAAATATTTCCATATGTGGCTCTTTCCTCCATTCTTGTCAACAATTGGATTCAGAGCCTCCACGTTAGCAATGCTGCCGGTCACCATGTCTGTGTTTTTAGGTGTATAAATGAATGAATTGAATGTCATGATATTGCTAATCATGTGAAGATTTTGCAACGGTGCTGAAAATCTATACTTTGTAGGTGAAACTGCTACATATATCACTATACTTATAATAGAGCAGTGAGTGATTTTCTCTTTTGTTTGATTCACATTATTTGACAGAGCAGAAGGTTTATTAGGCTGCTGTCACTTTAAGACTGAATGCGCGGATCTAATATACTGATAAAGGCGCTTTATGCAATTTGAATGCTTAACTCCATTAATGAAGTCGTCATTCAGAAGTTAAACAAAAAGTTGATTAATTTAGAAGCATTTGTAGTGGATGAATGCACTGCTTTTGAACACTCATCCTGTGGCCCGCTACGTTTTAATGACAGAGAAGAGTTCTAATAGGCGCATTATAATTCCTCTTTGACTTGCAGAACTCGTGTTCTGAGAATATTCTCGTGAGAACAAATGCGCGCTTGACTCGGCTAATATGGCAGACACTGCTGGATTGGTTGGGTCCATTGGCCGGTTTGCAAGGGCTCGATGGCACCGCTCTGTACACCCACTGCTGTTGATGTTGTGTGCAGCTGCAGACAGACTGTAGCCTAATGATCACTCCTCCTGTGATCTTCACTGTGTTAGGAAAAATACCATTGTATTTGAAGGATAGAATTTGAAAGAAACGGTAAGATTTGCATGTTTCTTTAGAATGTTTTTGACTGAGTCAGACAATTGTATTCACACTGCAACTTAATATTTTTGATTCATTTTAAACAATAACAAATATTATTTGGTCAGTGGTAAAAAAAACAAACTAGAATAACTCTAGGAAGTTTTCTCTGAAAAGTATTTTATATTGCTCCTATTGATATTTTGATGTAGTATACCAAATTATCTTTATTAATGTAATACTATTGTACAAATGGCGTTTATTGTCCATATATCATGTTTTCCTAATGTCTTGTACCATTAAACTGAATATGCATATGATAATGATATGCAGATGACTGTGTGTAGTAAAACGAGGCATTGTAAGCTCCATATTTGGTTATTTCGGGTTCAGGCGCATGTGCGCACAATCCTCTGCTGACTGTGTTTTATAAGTGGGATATTGCACTGGTTCTGGCTTATGCATGGTTTTATACATCTGAAGAGTGTTATGCGTATGCAACATCTAGCTTTTGTGTGTATGCACGCTTCTACGGGAAGTGTAATACATGAGCCCCTGGACTCTCAGTGTCACTGATATGCTGTCCTGTGCTCACACCCACAGGCTAAAGAGATTCTCACTAAGGAGTCGAATGTGCAGGAGGTGCGCTGCCCCGTCACAGTGTGTGGAGATGTGCACGGCCAGTTTCACGACCTCATGGAGCTCTTCAGAATCGGTGGGAAGTCACCTGACACCAACTACCTGTTCATGGGTGACTATGTAGACAGAGGATATTACTCGGTGGAAACAGTCTCACTGCTTGTTGCACTAAAGGTACATTTACGAACTGCATTTGGTATGATGGTCTTGCGAACATTTCAGACTTCTTGACACTTGATGTTTTCTGTGTTTATAGGTTCGCTATCCAGAACGCATCACGATATTGAGAGGAAACCACGAGAGCAGGCAGATCACACAGGTGTACGGTTTCTATGACGAGTGCTTGAGGAAATACGGCAACGCCAACGTCTGGAAGTATTTCACAGACCTCTTTGACTACCTCCCCCTCACAGCCCTGGTGGATGGGCAGGTGAGGAATCCTCCTCTTCTGATAAATACACATTATAACAATTACACCAGAACCGAAATTACTTCTATGACCCCTGCTTATGGCTGTCGATAACTTGTATAACTCTCTCTCTCTGTCAGATCTTCTGCCTGCACGGTGGTCTCTCTCCATCCATAGACACGCTGGATCACATTCGTGCGCTGGATCGTCTGCAGGAGGTGCCGCATGAGGTCAGTACAATTCAACACAGATCGCATCCATGCGCTACTGGCTGAATCCAGTGTTATTTATATAGCACTGGATATAATCCTTGATGCAACCGACTCGAGATTGCAACATGAACGAGAGGCAACACGGACGTGCAAGTAGTGAAAGAATACATTTATTCAACAAAATAAGCATAATTACAAAAGATACAGTAATCGGTATTAATGGAAGTCAGTAGTAAAGACGTGCATGAAATAGGTGTATAAGCTGAAGGTCTGGAATGGATGCACACAAATAAATATAACAAACGAAAAGCAACAAAAAATCAGCCGTATAGTCAGGCGCAGTCATCATAGCTCTTGCAATCATCAGCGCTGCAGTTCTATAGCCCCACAACTTGAGCCTCAGGTGGAAAAAAACACACCCTCGCTAAACACCTGTAACCAAAAACACACCCTCGCTAAACGCTTGTAACCAAAAACACACCCTCGCTAAACGCCTGTAACCAAAAACGCACCCTCGCTAAATGCCCGTAACCAAACACACCCTCACTAAATGCCTGTAACCAAAAACATAGGCCCAGCACTCACTGGGATCTTGAAACTGAGAAACACAGGGCAAACCAAACACTCATGAAAGAAGCTCACAGTAAATTGAGGCCATGTCCACACGGACACGGGTATTTTTATAACCGTGACTTTTTTTTTTTACGCGGTTCGGCCGTTCGTCCACATGGAAACGCAGTATCAGGACACTGAAACCGAACATTTTTGAAAACCCCTGCCAGGGTGAGTATTTTCTGAAACGCCGGAGTTTTTGCAGCGCTGACGGCTTCTGATTGGCTAACGTGGCTTTGCGGTTAGGTTTATATCGCCGCCTGCTTGTGTTGCATTCTCTTGACAGCGCTTGATAGCGTTTTTTGCGTTTTCATGTGGACAGAGGTTTTTTGTAAAACGCAGGAGGGAAAAACTCCGGTTATAAAAATACCCGTGTCCATGTGGACAAGGCCTGAATGCCAAGGGAAAAAAATATGTTACAAGAGACGATTTAAAAACCGTTAAGGACCGTGGCGATCTGATATTCCACAGTCTAGGGCCAAAGGCTCGACCTCCAGATCATGATTAAAGATACAAGAGAGCAGGACACAAGAGAGCAGTCTCTTATCAGCACAACTCAAATTTTGTGTGGGATTGTAAAGATAGAGTAGCTCAGACAAATAGCTCGGTGCCAGATTATTTAAGGTTTTAAAAAGATGAAGAATTTTAAACTAATTCTAAAATGCACAGGTAACCAATGCAGAGATTTTACAATTGCAGTAATGTGAGCGAATTTACGTTTGCCTTTGAGGAATTTTGCAGTAAATGAAGACTGGAGGCGATGGATGATGTGGACATGTCATAGTAAAGAGAGTTGCAGTAATGCAAACGAGACATAATGAGCGCACCGATGGCAATCTCTACTGTTTTATCAGAGAGAGGATCTAATCTTAGAGAGAAGACGCATCCTAAAATAACATGAGCTAATAACCGCTTTAAGAAATATCTCTCAATTTTTCGTTAAACGACAAGGATCGTTCCAGTGCACCTATGCAACCATTGTGGAGGTGGGGAGTGCAACCACAGAAACTGAAAATTCTTGGGCCAGCAGCATGTGTCCAAATTTCAATCTTAACCGTTCTATTTCATCAGAACTCTAAAAGTTTGTAAAACTCTCCAGTGTAAAATGTTCACTGCAGATGCAACTGTTGTGTTCACTAAAGGAATATCCTTTATCACTCTTTTCACTGATTTAATTAAAGGGATACTCCACCGTTTTTTTGTTTGTTTTTTTTTTTCATATTAAAGGGTTAGTTCACCCAAAAATGAAAATTAAGTCATCAATTACTCACCCCCATGCTGTACCAACCCCGTAAGACCTTCGTTCATCTTCGGAACACAAATGAAAATATTTTTGATTAAATTTGAGAGCTGTATAACCACCACATAGACTGCCTAAGGGACTGGCTCTTGACGGCCCAGAAAGTCAATGAAGAAAATGTTTAAATATTCCATGTGACTACAGTGGCTCAACTATAAGTTTATCAAGCGACGAGAATACTTTTTGTGCGAAAAAACAAACAAAAGTAATTTTTAACTTAACTTTAACTTTATTCGACTATTCCTTTTCTTCCTTGTTGGCCTGAAACGAGACTTCCTTTGATTTCCACGACGCATGCGCGAGAATTGCGATCTCCTTCAAGTACTTCAGTTCAGTTCTCGCGCATGCGTCGTGGAAATCCAAGGAAAGATTATTAATATTACTTACAGATTGTGATTCGGAGGAGGACGAACCTGATCCATATATACTGGAAACTGATCCCTCCTTCGGGAACAACCGGCTTGCGAATCCACATTTGATTCATTTATGATTTTGAATGATTCGTCATTAAAATGATGAGAACACAAGGTTCGGGCTAAACTGTTGTGGTATCGTTGCAAATATGAAAATAATTGGCTGAACTGTCTTTGCAATGTAGAACACAGCGTCTTCTCGACATGACGCTGTTCAGCTGAAGTATTTGAATCATAGATTTGAATGTGTTCTAGACTTCAAATTTACACTTCCGTCTGCGCACGCAGTTGTTGGGAGCGGCCAATGAGCTAATGTTTCGTATCTACGTCACTACGAAACAGCTAATGACTCGTTTCAAAAACAATTCATTTCATAGACTCAGAGTCGACTCTCACTTTTGAAAGACAATAACTTTATATACGGTGCACTTTCAGATATAAATCTTTGCAGGATGTTTTCATTCCCTTAGAGCTATATTCCACACTACATGAACATTCATTTTCAAAAATCCATGATAGGGGCTCTTTAAACACCAAGAATCAATTAGGCTATCCTGGTTTGAGTTGACAAATGAATAGAACATTGTAGCGCTCATCCCATCCAAAAAATCACAATACCTTTATGCTTTGTTACTATTGATATGAAACAAAGTCTCAGATTTCGAAGTACGTCCATTTTCTTACAAAATTCAAAAACATACCATTTTGGTGGCGTGAGATCACTTTGGCTCAGCTCAAGAGAAGCAGCTGCACATAATCTTGTCTTCTGCCTTAGGCCCCGTCCACACTACTGCGTTTTCGTTAAAAAACTGAGAATTAAAACAAATACGATCTCCGTCCACACCAGCGTTTTATTTGCGTATTAGAATTGATCTCGGTCCACTTTAAAATGACTGAAAACGTGGATCACCTGACCATTCACCAACACTGGGCATGCGCGTGCCGCAGCATTTCTAAAGTTCTCCATTTTAGGTCTTCGTTTTTGCTGTTTTAGTCTGTACGCGAGGTGCAAATGTAGCAAAAGGTCTCCGTTTTTAAACGAAAACGCAGTAGTGTGTACGGGGCCTTAATACCAGTTACAGCGTGAATTAAACATGAATGAGCGTCTGAAAGTGTTGAAAGATAAAGTACAACTTATTGAAATCCATATCGTGTCGCATGAAATCGTTCAAGCAGTGTTTCACCCGTGGAAAGACGTCAGTAAAAGAGCTTGTAAACAGTGTCATGTAAAGTCACATTTATCTCAGAAAAACCATATCCAGTGACCATAAACTCGTTAGTCAGCTAGAAAATTTTTCTTTCTAGAAGAATTGATCTCCGATTTGCAGCGTTAAGCAAAGCTAGTGTGCATAACTAATTATTGTTTAAGAAAAGGGTATCGGATCCGTACATGGGTAGAAGTACTCGCCGATACCGATGGCAGAATTTTTATTGGTATCGACGGCATTTCCGATACTAGTGTCGGAATCGGAACAACTCTAGACTCATGTCATCATAATTGAAATGCTTAGGCAAGACGCGTCTTAGTTCAGTGTGTTCAGCTGTGAGCCAGCGTGATGAAGAGGCTGTAGCTCACGCTCATTCAGCCTCGCCTGCAGTGCATTATGGGATTCATGTTGAGCTGAACTCTTGTGGCTGTGCAGACCTGTAGAACCTTCTCTTCAACTTTAATAGCTCTTCAGATGAAGTAACCAAGATACCAGCCTGACTTGTGAAAGTTGAGTCTTACAGTGTGTTTAAGATATATGGCATTTGTACAACACAGGTTCTCATGAAGGCTCTCGCTGGTTCGAGGAGATTGGCTGTAAGTCACTGCGTGTGTGTTTCAGGGCCCCATGTGTGACCTGCTGTGGTCGGACCCTGATGATCGTGGTGGCTGGGGAATCTCTCCTCGAGGAGCTGGTTATACCTTTGGACAGGACATTTCTGAGACCTTCAACCACGCTAACGGCCTGACCCTGGTGTCTCGCGCACATCAGCTGGTCATGGAGGTGAGATACACACTTTCAAATCCTCACAACCCTTCATTGGAATGACAGTTCAGATGAGATAAAACCGCTTGTTTTCCCCCAGGGTTACAACTGGTGTCATGATAGGAACGTCGTCACGATCTTCAGCGCGCCGAACTACTGCTATCGCTGTGGGAACCAGGCAGCCATTATGGAGCTGGATGATACTCTTAAATATTCATTGTAAGTTACACTTCTGATAATCTTTCAAATGTGTACTCCCATATTAAGTGTGATGGTTCACGTCTGAACCATATTTCAATTGTTTTACTTAAAGAATGAAAATGAAGCCTGTTTTTAGGAATATAAAGATTTTCCACCTTTGTGGCATTATCTGTAAATTGTGGCTTGTGAAGTGCACCATCACGTGAGGCTATTGAAGTGCACTATTATGCCTACATTCATGTAGCATGTAATTTAGTTATTTGTGACTGTAACGTCTGCAAAGTTTTGAAGATCAAAAGTGTTTAAGTGCCGAAGCTGTTCGTAAGTAATTCCAGCAACCAATCTACAAAATCCCACCTATGGTCTTCATTGGCTGTCCTTAAACAACTTCTCATTTGACCTGCCCTCAAACACTGTAGTTGTGTCTGAAAGCTTCGTTTTGAGAAGACACGATTATCAGTGCCGCGGATCCACTTTTACTGAAATTCAAATGGTAAAACTAACGCCATCGTTACCGTTCGTATCATTGTGCATCAAGTGCTGAAGTCGATCCAGAGCTGAAATCGAGATTTCAAGTTTAGTTTTCGTCAGATGCTGTAAGCTATTGACTCGTCACAGCTGTCTGAAAGATACTGAATCCTTGATCGACAAGCTGATGTATATGTATATTAGGAGAATATGAAAGTGTTTTTTGCATGTAAGCATATTGTAGCAGATTATAATAGGGAGTAGGGACTAGAGCCCGACCGATAAAGGATTTTGAAGGCCTATACCGATACAAATATTTTTGGGTTTTAAAATCCGATATTCCGATATATCGGCCGATATGTTTATTTATTTATTTTAAACTGGACATGATAGTCACAAATTTTGTCATGCTTATTTGAGTTAAGAGAACTGATGGGGATGTTCTTTTAAAGGTGCCATCTGGGAAAAAAAATCAAATCATACACCATATTCCATACCAGATGGAGGCAGTATACCTCCAGAAAAATACCTCCTCGGCCGCGCGCACTCATGTCTTCAAACAACACGGGCGAGCGGGTCTCCCTCGTGCTCAGTAAAACTAATAGTAAAAGGTTGGAAGACCGCAGTTTCACGTGGATCATTTGGAGATTTTCAGAGATTAGAGACTAAATGAACAACATCTCAATACTAAATTATAAAGGCCGTCTCATTGACAAGCCGGTGTATTTCGACGATATGGGGAAGTTAAAGCCCAGGCATTTTTAGTTTATGGTATTCGTTTTGTTCATGTTCCATTTTTATCATTAGTTTGAATTAATTTGACAGACAGCATTCCCTGATGTGGAACAAGCTAGCGCCTTTCAGAGCTGCCAACTCTCACAAATTCACCGTGAGACACACAACTATTCACACACTCTTACGCCACATCCATTTTGTCATGCACAGAAAAGGACACAGAGACCGATCTCAGCTCTCAGATTCTGTTAATTTTATTACGCAATTCAAACAATAAATGCAGTTTTGGCGCTTGTAAATGTTAGACGACAGATCCATAGCGCACGTGAACCGATCATCTCTACTAGCTAATGGTAAAAGAACACGAGCACTGTTGAAAGATATGTTACAACTTACCAAAATGTATTCCTCATGCATAATATCGACCAATCATTTATTTAACTCATCCCTGAACTGAAATTTAGTAGCGGGTAGGGCTGGGCGATATATCGAATATGTACGATGTATCGTTATATTTTTTGAAACGATATGGAATGAGGCAATACCGTTTATATCGATACAGTAGTTTGATATGAGCACATCTGAAAAATAGCTTTGCAGTGTGAGCTGCTGCAGTGAAAGTAGCTAGGCTACGTAGTACAATTTGTCCTAAACATGACACAAGCTTATATTAATTGCGTCAAAATCACTTTGATATAGTTAACAAGTTTAAGGCAGCTTGCCGCCCTGTCAAATGCTGTTGCTGACTGACAGATATACTTGCGCTGTTTAATGCGTTTGAGATGTGGTGCTTTCCTCAGTGCTCAACTTACATTTCACATATTCTCCATCTGTAAATGTTAGAAAGTAAAGCAAATATGTCCATTTCACAACAAATATGTCCATGTCAGAAGAGGACGAGCTTCTGGAAGTGAATCTCCGCTAAAATTCATGCTTCCTTGAACGAGCGCCGGCGCGCGCATGCGCGTGAATAGTACTACGTAGTACGCAATAATTCTGACTAAAATAAACATATGGCTAAAATATTTGTTGTTGGAGAAAATAAATGTGCCCTATGTGGAATTTTAAACCTACAAGTATATATTTTTAATGAAAGTGAAAGTGATTATAATGGGGTAATCAAATGCAGGCTAATATAATTAGTTTGTGCTTTTGTTTTTGTTTTTATTTTCATTTTTAGTTTAGCTTTTAGTCAATATAAAAACAAAAGCTTTTTGCACATAATATATTGCATAGCCTATATTATATTTGTTTCCATATCCTTCAATATCAACATTGTTAGGATATCATTGGGCCGAATGTGAATATATATATATATATATATATATATATTTAAATATAAAGATTTTCTTTATATAAATAGAAAACGTAGAAAGTACCGAGATATATATCGTATATCGCCATTTGACCAAAAAATATCGAGATATGATTTTTTGGCCATATCGCCCAGCCCTAGTAGCGGGCTGTATTTCCACACGACATCACGACATGACATCAGGTTCAAGTACACACAAGCCGGCGCGACTTACTCGTGTTACTGCAGTTTGGCTGGTGCTAACGTTGCCCGCCCGCATACCGCCTCCCATGGCCGAAACTGGTATTACGACACCTGCCGGGCCGGGGCTAATAATTTAGCATGCTAATTTAGGTTATATCTCGGCAGCACTATAACTTACCAGTTTTTTAATGACATCATTGCACTTATTTCTTCTCATTCTTTTGATGTGTGTAGCTCATTTTTTGGATATTTTTACCTCAATTATTCCATATGGCACCTTTAATTGTTATTCAAGCAATGTATGTCTCGTGGCCCTCTGGTGGACAAACTATACAACTCCAACACTCATGATATGGTTGAAGCGTGTTTCGTCCATTTTTATTTTATTTCTGAAATATTCATTTATCGGCCATTATAACTGCCGATACCGATAGTTTGGAAAATGCCCAATATCGGCCGATAACATCAGTCTGCCGATGTATCGGTCTGGCTCTAATAGGGACACTTAAACCTTATTGCTGCAAAATTCTCATTGCTGCAATGCAAACAGTCTTTCAGTGTAATAGTTGACAAACTGCAGGTAAACTGATTGAAACTGGTTATCTGAACATGTCCCAATATGCCATTGGTCCAACAGAACCGCCCCGAATTCCTGTCATTGGTTGAGGGAGTGTTACTGTGTTGAAGTTCAGATAAACGGAGCAGTGTTTTCATAGCACCAGTGTTGGACGCTTCAGGGAAATCAGCCTTCAAATGTCTGACTGAATTTTAAACCGAGATAGTAAAAAAAAATGACTTGCAATAATGAATCTCTAATAACTATCAACATTGAGAATAGCGAGAATTAAAAATACAAGTACTGCAAAGTGTTTAATTGCTATTAAAATGTCACAATGTAATCCTAAAATGATGCTTCATTTTCATACATGCTTCATGCTGCAACATGTTGTTTTTCTTTTTGAGGTTTTGGAGTGAAATGTGACGGGACAGGTTTTTCTAAAATTGATTTGATCAGACAGTGATCTATGTTTTTCTCTCTCCTCCCCCAGTCTTCAGTTTGACCCCGCTCCTCGACGCGGAGAGCCCCATGTCACCCGCCGCACCCCCGACTACTTCCTATAAGCCAGCTCAACACCAAACCTTAGGACAATTCCAGACACGCATACATCTATTCACACCATGTGTATATAAACAGGGGAGATGTTCTGACGCAACACTAACACGGACCAAAATGTGCCATACAAGCATTTAATGCCCAAATCCGATCGCTCTGTCTCAGTACTGCTACAAAGTGTCTCGTTTTAGCATATAGTGCAAATTGCCTGCTGTATACAATGACTAGAGATGTTCCCTTCGTTCTTGAATTGTAAATTACTCTGAGTAAAAAAACAAGCAAGTGACTAGCTTTCTCTCTTACAGAATCACTGGAAAAAAACATGGCAATGCCAGGCATGTGAAAAACGGTAACATTTTATACAAGTGCACAAGCTGACATTCTTTCCTCCTGTATTCACTCAAAATAACACTCACACACACAAACAAATCTTATCGGGAAGGAATGTCGAAACCGAAGGACGTGCCTCTTCCGTTCTGGGAGTGAACACACACAAGTGTACATGGACTTTATCTGACTGTTCCTCTTTGTCTAACCTTACCATTTTCTTTTCTTTTGTGTTTCCTGTCTTCTGTGTATTTGTTAATAAGTGATAGCCTCTTCTTTGGTGTATTTGAACTAATAAAGTACTTTTAATCGCAAGCTACTCCAAAACCACACTCTAGTAGTGCTTTTATTGACCATTGAGGATTGTTGTTTTTATTGACAGTGAAATCATATTTGCATAATGTGAATCAGTTTTATTGTTGTAATGATGTGTTTTTGTTTTCTATGGTGGGATGACGCAGGTCATCGTTCAAGCTTTGATACTGCACACTCTTTCCATTCACAGACGGTCTGCAATATCCATGTATTTTTAGAAAATAGACTTTTGCAAGCAAACATTTCATCACTTTGTAGTGCTTTGATCTGATTCTTTGGTTCCCTTGGGGATTGAAGGTCAAAGTCGCTGTCCAGAACGTCGCAAAACCATTATGTAATATATAACCACGTTTTTTTATGTGGTTTAAGAAAGGCTGCGGCATCTACAACCCATGACTAAACCGAGACGGCTGTCAATAGTCTTGTGACATAAGCCAAACAAAGCAAAGGTTGTCTCAGAGTTGGGCAAGTTAATACATTTTGGAGAAAGATTACGAAGAAAAACATTTCATGTTTTTGGAAAAGTCACTTATGCACACCTGCATTTATTTGATCAAACATAGTCAAAATTGTATGAACCTCAAACTTTTTAGTATATGAACATTCAGATACTAGATAAAACAAGACAAGCTTAAGAATCTGCAGTTAGTATGAAAACTACCCATGAAATCCATGAAGAAAATAATAATATATTTTATTTGTAACGCACTTTACATCAATTTAATGACCTCAAAGTGCTACACATAAAAACAGGAACATTAAAAAAAAGATAAAATAAATGAAATAAAAGCACTGTTAGCCATAAAAGGCTTTTCAAAAAAGATGGGTTTTAAGGCCTTTTTTAAAAGAGTCAACAGTCCGAGTGACCCTTAGTTGGACAGGGAGAGCATTCCAGAGAGTAGGCGCGACTGAACAGAAAGCTCGATCACCCATAGTACGAAGCCTTGTCCTCACAGGCTGAAGGAGATTGGCCTGTCCAGAGCGGATTTGACGAGATGGGGAAAGGGGGGTGATGAGTTGTTTAAAAATAATGTGTTTATATAGCAAGGTAGCATTTGTTTCATTGGCCTTGTTTTGCTGATTTAATAAACAGTATCTGGGCAGGATTACTCATAGAAAAAGTAAGATTCATCCATACACCATTGGAAGCACAAAATCAGCTACACAATAGTCCCTTTTTGACCCACTGAACATGTTCTTGAACATTAACGAACTATACAAGAGTTACAATGAAATGCATCTCAGGTCCCGTTGGCTGGTGCCCGATGTGACCACATCCACCCAGTCACGTACAGTGTTTGAGCAGCCGAGTGCTGTTAGGGGAGCGCCGGTTCGATCTCCTCCACGTGCAAAACTGTGTGTGTGAGGATCCCAGCCTCCTCCAGGCTCAGGCCCTCAGCCGTGCGCAGGCGTTCCCTCGGGAAGGACGAGCATAGCGCGTAGAGAGTGGGAGGATAGCCGGACTTCATCATCCAGTCCAGGAGGATCTAATGATCAGGAGAAGGGAATGTCACCGTGTCATCTAGTCAAAGCAGACGGCAGGAATGAGGGAGGACTCACCGTCGAGCTCCAGGTTTTGAGGAATCGCCGGTGTATGGTTCTTCTGCTGGGACATCTTACAGCTATTCTTACAACCTGCAGAGATTTAACTGTAAAAACACGCACTCACAGGAGGAAGTGCCGGATATCATGCTGTATCTCAGGATCAGGTTCTGGTCCACTCACCCCCTCAGCGTCCTCTGGCGGCTCGTCCGGCAAAACTATGACCTTTAATGGAAAGAAAACATTGTTTACAATAAGGTTCATTAGTTAAAATAATTGTAACATGAACTAACCATAATGCATTTGTTGCTGTATTTGTTAATCTTTGTTATTAATACAAATAAATGTTAGTTCACAGTGCATTAACTAATGCTGACACGTTTGTAATAAAGTATTAGTAAATGTTGAAATTAACATTAATAAATGCTGTATAAGTGAAGGTCATTATTAGTTCATGCTAACTAATGAAGTTAAAAGTACAATATGTAAGAATTTTAGATCAAAATATCCAAAAACCACTTGCACAGTGTTACATATTTCTGTAAATTGTGTACTTACATTATCCTAAATGTTTCACGGTTTAGTGTGACAGTGTAGACCAAGTGAAACAGAATTGATCTTAAGTTTAATTTGTCTAATAAACTGTCCCGTGTGAGTAATTCAGCACTTCTAGTGTAGTTGTAGTGTAGTACGTGTAGTTTGGTAGGATTAAATGTCCTTATTCCTTTATATCTGCAAGACACGCGTGTGGTGCGTGAGATCTTTCTCTCATTAACTCACATCAGTCATGATAACAACATCAGTGTATTCATCCATAAACATTAAGTCCCATCATTCTGCTTATCACTGTGTCATCAACCTACACCTTTGTTATTGTAAGAGGTTAGCGACCCCTAGTGGTGAGAACATATTGTAGCTTTAAAGGATTAGTTCACTTTTGAAAAAACTTTTGCTGATAATTTACTCACCCCCATGTCATCCAAGATGTCCATGTCTTTCTTTCCTCAGTCGAAAAGAAATTTAGGTTTTTGATGAAAACATTCCAGGATTTTTCTCCATATAATGGACTTCAATGGGAACCGGATGGTTCAAGGTCCAAAAGACAGTTAATAACAGTTTCAGATGAAGCTTCAAATGTCTTTAAACGACACCAGACGATGAATAAGGGTCTTATCATGCGAAACGATCGGTTATTTCAAAACTTATTCCAAAAATGTAACTTTTCTAAGGACAAATACTAGCCTTGCTATATTCTCTGAGGCGCGTTTGTAACGTCACGTAATACGTGATTACGTTCAAAAGGTCACGGGCGACGTAGCCGGAAGTACAGAATCAAAATCGTCCGACAATGTTGTTTTTCCTTTTAATTCCTTTTTTTGTAAACGGTGTTTGAGCTAGTTTGCACGTTCAACCTATGCGTTCAACTTGTAAACACTGACTCTGTACTAGGGGTGTCACGATTCTCCAAATCCTCGATTCGATTAAGTTATTGATTCTAAGGTCACGATTCGATTCGATTCTCGATTTAAAAAAAAAATGTAAAGCGCAGATTGCTATGCAATTTTTAGACTACACATTTATGCATTATGCAATATAAATTTGTTCACAATGTACACTACACCATTGCCAAATTTAAAATATAACAAAAACAAGTAACATCATAAATGTAACAATAACTTTATTAAGTCAATTGGAAACTTAAGAGAAACTAAATGGCAGGTTACTTTGCTTTTGTAACTGCAGTCTTCTCAGAAGATGACCTTTATGTTCACAATCACAACAAAACAAACAAAAGCAATAAAACAGCAATGTCCATAGACTCCACACTAGTCTTCTCTGAATAATTAAGCATCTTAAACTATTTCCGAACAGTTATATTCTGTTATAAAAAAAAACATATACTACACAAATAACTACTTTTTATCCCCTGAGAATGATGACTGTATTTTTCATTATTTTATGTTCTTCCTAAAGAGGGATATGTTGTTTTGTTTAGAGCTGCTATTATCAGTTGTCACAGGGATGGTTACATTTTGTCTGTCCAACTTCCATTCCACTACCATTTCCCAGTATAATGTGCTGTGACAGTCATGAAGCTCTGTGTTGCTCTGGAGGTCCAGCAATCTGTAGTCAAGGCCACTAAATGTGCACTTCTCAGACCTTCAATAACTTTCTCCTTTACATTGTTGTACAATTAGGGTATCACCATAGTTGTGCCGGATTCACATATAGCGCCTAAAAACGCGTAGAAAACGCTGGGCGCGCCGCATTCTTCATTTTGCATAGCGCCAGGGCGGTTGCGCTTCAGTTGGTTCTTGTCACATGACCTATTGTGTGCGTATGGTGCGCTTGCGGTATTCTGAAAAGTTGAGATGTTTTTATCTCGACGCGGCGCGGACGCGCAAGTTCCGTTGATGGGTCTTCTATATCTGCAGTTGCCATATGTGTCAGTTAGAGAACTCGCAGCCTTTCAACGGGTGTTTTGTTTTCCGCACTGTGATGAGTCGTTCATCATGAATGAGTCATTCATCATAAACGATCTGTTCATTGCCTCTGTCACGCGACAAATGAACAAAAGACTCGGAAGGTAAATGTTCTCTGTAAATTATTTTTCACTGCATTCAATATGTACATCTTCTTAATGTTCGGGGAATTTGCATGTTAATAGTATAACATTTAAAGCCCCTGAAATGACTAGAAAAAAAGTTTAGTTAATTTTGATGAACGAGATTGCACAATAGAGTCAGTAAAACGATCCGAACTTTCCATCACGGACGCGACATGGGGCGTGGCAGTATCGACGATACCATTTTTTATTTCGATTTCGATACCATTGAATTAATTTCGATCGATTTCGATTTAATATCGAAATCGTGACACCCCTACTCTGTACTTTCGGCTACGTCGCCCGTGACCTTTTGAACGTAATTACGTAATACGTGACGTTGCAAACGCGCCTCACAGAATAGAGCAAGGCTAGCATTTGTCCTTAGAAAAGTTACATTTTTGGAATAAGTTTTGAAATAACCGATCGTTTCGCATGATAAGACCCTTATTCATCGTCTGGTGTCGTTTAAAGACATTTGAAGCTTCATCTGAAACTGTTATTAACTGTCGTTTGGACCTTGAACCGTCCGGTTCCCATGTAAGTCCATTATATGGAGAAAAATCCTGGAATGTTTTCATCAAAAACCTAAATTTCTTTTCGACTGAGGAAAGAAAGACATGGACATCTTGGATGACATGGGGGTGAGTAAATTATCAGCAAAAGTTTTTTCAAAAGTGAACTAATCCTTTAACTAATGTTAATTAATTAACCTTATTGTAAAGTGTTACCAAAAACACATGTCTTCCACATAGGCCCTTGTAAGTTTCTGAAAGTCCTCCCTGCATCTACACCTGTGCTTGAGAGCTCCTTTAGAGCATCATTCACAGAGTACAGTGCAGTGCTTCCCACCTTCTTCTGCTTGAGCGCGTGTGTGGCGTTTGTTCGCGCAGGATCTGGAGTCACAGTCTGCAGCAGCGTGCGTCTCCTCCTCGCTCCCTGGTTAGCACTCTCGTCTACAGCCACATCAGGACAAACCTGATCCTCCGCCCCCTGAACCACAAGATGCAGTTACAAGTAGAGCCCGACCGATAAAGGATGTTGAAGGCCGATACCGATACAAATATTTTTGGGTTTTAAAATCCGATATTCCGATATATCGGCCGATATGTTATTTATTTATTTATTTATTTATTTTAAACTGGACATGATAGTCACAAATTTTGTCATACTTATTTGAGTTAAGAGAACTGATGGGGATGTTCTTTTAATTGTTATTCAAGCAATGTATATATTGTGACCAATTCAACGAGTGTTGCCAACAGGAACGGTGTAGAGTGCCCTCTGGTGGACAAACTAAACAACTCCAACACTCATGACATGGTTCAAGTGTGTTTCATCCGTTTTTATTTTATTTTTGAAATATTCATTTATCGGCCATTATAACTGCCGATACCGATAGTTTGGAAAATGCCTAATATCGGTCGGCCGATATATCGGTCTGGCTCTAGTTACAAGTACTCTCAGTCAAGTCAAGGCACCTTTATTATATTGCATATTTTATATTTACTTATATTTTACAACACATTGTTTCAACAGCTTTACAGAGATAACAGGAAAATAATGCAGCATCGTAAAAATATCGTCACTGTCCAGCTTAAGTAAATTCAGTTGTGGTTCATTTCTGTAGTAAAAAAGTTATTAATTTAGTTAATATATTTCAGTTGTGGTTCATTTCTGTAGTAAAAAAGTTATTTAGTTATATATTTACACACTGCCACTCTGGAGAATACCGTGATGTCATCGTCCAGCTCAGTTCAGCTCTCATATAATAATGTCAATGCAGATCAATAATATTGTTGACCATTAAATTAAATGTCCCCAACTAAGCATTAGTAGTTTGGTTTAGTTTCTTTATTGTCCACAAGTGGAAATTTGTCTTTGGCTTCACTAATACACCACACACAGGGACACCAACACAAAAAGAAAAATATACATAAAATAAAACAGTAAACCTATGCATAGCCTACATATCCACCCCTAATCATATTAATATCTTCTTAACATTTAAAGTTGGAATAGCAGTTGGCACAAATGACATCTGGTACACATTTTTACTCACCCTAGGTTGTCTAAACTGTCTCCTTCCTGAAAGTTAGAATATAAGGGATGAAGAGAAGAATCCTCTATAATTACCCATGCTTTTTGTTTGACTTTTAATAAATATATCTCATACAGTTGTCTTTGTGTCTCACCTACAATTGCGCCCTAACCACCCTAGACAATTTCTGCTTTGATTTAAAGAGCCCCTATCATAGATTTTTGAAAATGCCTGTTCATATGGTGTGGAATATAACTCTAAGGGAATGAAAACATCCTGCAAAGATTTATATCTGAAAGTGCACCGTATATAAAGTTATTGTCTTTCAAAAGTGAGAGTCGACTCTGAGTCTATGAAATGAATTGTTTTTGAAACGAGTCATTAGCTGTTACATCGTGACGTAGACAGGTCTTTGGCCGCTCCCAAAAACTGCGCGCGCAGACTTGAAGTGACGTCTAGAACACATTCAAATACTTCAGCTGAATCGCATCATGTCGAGAAGACGCTGTGTTCTACATTGAAAAGACAGGTCAGCCTCTTGTTTCCATTGCCCAGGGACGAGCATGTGAAGAATCAGTGGTCAGAGCTCATATCAACGATACCACAACAGTACAGCCCGAACCTTGTGTTTTCATCATTTTAATGACGAATCATTCAAAAAAAATAAATGAATTCAAATGTGGATTCGCAAGCCGGTTGTTCCTGAAGGAGGGCTCAGTACACAGTATATATGGATCAGGTTTGTCCTCCTCCGAATCACAATCTGTAAGTAATATTAATAATAGGGACTTTAAACAACAGCTGCTGATAGAACGGCGACGGCAGCCGGAAATAAACAGTTAACTGCCGTAGCTAAAGAGCGCAAAAATCACTAAGCAACAGTAAAGAGGACGGCATAGGGAATAATTTAATCATCAGACAAAATACAAAAAGAAAGTGATTTTAAAAAGAAAGAGAAGGGTTGATTTTAGCACTTAATGATATACAGAAACGATTTCAATGCCACATACCATAAAACATAACACTAACTGTCTTAATCTGTCACGTAGTAACGACTACGACAAATTAGCTGTTCTCCCGTAGTAGACGGTTACAGTAGAACGTCAAGAAGTAGCAGTTAATGTCGCGCATGTGCAATAGAACACCAGAATGCCGTTGCCGTTCCACCAGAGGCTGTTGCTTAAAGTCCCTAATGTTTGCTGTTATGTTTTCTGTAGCATGCACAAAATAGTTATATTGTGTTGTGTGTGTTGTGTATACTCCGCGCAGCTTCTAAGCGGGGTAAAGTTAGATTTGTTTTTGATATTCACCAGACATTCATTGAAAAATGGCAATTACCTCCTAAACGACTTAGCTAAATATGACTTTGCTCTATATAATAAGCACCTGCCCCTCAAAAGCCGCCGTAATGTGAGTTTCGCCGGGAAAGCTTGCTCGAGTAAGGGACCGTGTGGAAAGTGCACTTTTCCTGACACGTTTGTTCAAACACTATATACAATTTTAACACTTGACAAGCTATCCACAAGTTTCCGAGGGGCGCTCCTGTAAAAAATAAAGTGGGTGAAACTTCCGGTGAGGCGGCGGAAGTAGCATTCCAATGGTATTTTGTGTGTTAGTTAGCGAAGAGGCTAGCTGTTTTTCGGAGAATTATTTTACTATTTAAAGACGCAAATCTTTATGAGAGATGTCGTTACGGAGCTCAGGGACAACATGTGCTGTTCGCGGTTGTATGTATAACCGGACTAAACTAATTCAGTGGCTTAAATGTGAGTGTTTTGAACATAAGCTGAAAACAAAATCAGAGTGATCCTGCAAGAGCCCATCACTGTTCCTGCCAACGACTGTAGTTTCCATCACCTCCCAAAAGACGACGAATCTTCCTGTGTACATTTGTTTAAGTTCTATAAACTCTATCAGCATGTGATTGGCTGTTCGCTACTGATGTTACACCTAAACTCAGGATCAAAGCCTGTGTTGACAGAATACCAAATGTGTCAGTTAATGTATTCAAGTAGCACATTCATTTATAATTTTAATTAAACTCCAAAGCACAATGAATAAGTGTGTATTTTTTATTTTAATTGTTTGTCAGCTCACACAACTGTCTGTCATAATGCCTTGATGAGTATTGATTATTAATAATGTTATTATAATACTAGTATTATAATCAACTACTGCGGAGGGTAAAGGTACTGTTATTTCACCCTTTTGAATTTCGTTGAGGTTGTGTTCTCACATCGTTAGCTAGTTTGGATCGCTATAACTTGAATGACTGTCAACTGTTGAATGAACGAGTGTGAAGTATGTCAAATCGCGCTTTGTTTACTTCCAACCGGAAGTCGCGCCCACTTTTGACGCAAGGCCTCATGGGGCGTAGGAAACTTGTGGATAATCCTGTTTATGGGCGTTCTGTTGCCGACAGTCTCTGCCTACGGTTTACCAATAACAACTGACTGGGTCATTTGACCAATCGCCGCAGATTCGCGTCACTCAAAGGAGGTGTTTGGGAAAATGAATCGTCGAACGAATCATTTGGGAGTCGTTGAGCAAATCAGTTAAAAATAAATGCATATTATAAGACAAATAAAGTGTTTTTTATCCTTGCATGCACGTTAAACTGTTTTTGTGAACTCCTAAAACAAAAATAGCAACATTTTAAATGCTATGATAGGGGCTCTTTAACAGTCAGAACTCCATACTACACAGGCACAGTAAAAGACATATTACTCTCTACAAGATTCTTCTCTAAAACCATCTCTAAAGTATTTTTGCTCACACCAAAGTTTTTAGCCTGTGAATAAGATGCAATCTCTGCATTGCCTTTTTAAAAACATAATCTACATTTACAGCAAAACTCAAGTTACTATCTATGAATGTTCCCGAGTATTTAAAACTATTGACTATTTCTATCCATTGAGTGTCAAGGGTTGCAATTGTAATTGGTTTTCACATTTGTTCCAACTGATCACTAATTCCTTAGTTGTATGCAAGTTTTATTGTAATATTGTATTTTGCGATGGTCAATCATCGTAAATCAGAGATGTCCAATCAACTGGTATGCTTAGTGAGACCTTGATTGGCTGAGGTGTGTTGAACTGGGACAGGTCAGGATTAAACATCCTCTCTCAGACTCAGACTGACTCCTACTGGAACCAACAGTGTTTCGGTTAACAACGCCATGATAGAAATGCCTTATTTGTAGTCAGCCCTCATTGCTATTAATAGGCTTTATGAACACCACATAAACAAACAGGAAAGCAGATCTCATCACATCCGCTCATCTGGGAAAGTGTTAACAGCGGTATCAACTGATGGAGAGATCAGATTAAGGTAATGCTAAATTGCTAGTTATTGTTTGCTATTTAATTCAATTTAAATATCTAAATGTTAGTGAAACCTTCAGATATCAATTTGTATCTTTGGAAGCTCTTTTGAAGGCATCTTCTGTAAAACGGCTCTAAACGAAGCACATACAAAAGACCTGAACAGGAAGTGATGAGACCTGTTTTAAGTTTGTTGTGCATAACCAACATTACTGCTACTAAAAAGTACTATTAATTTAGTTTAATCACTTTGTAATGAAGATAACTCCTGGATTCAGTACACTTACACATTATTGTGTCAAGAAAAGATGCTAAGATTGTGTTGCTAAAATCATCAATTGTACTGATTATATCAGCTCTGGCCCTCAAGATCCACTGCCCTGGTGAGACGACCTCTAGCCCTGATCAAACTCATCTCTAACTTCTCAACTGAATGACGACACTATGTTTTCTGCAGAGCTGCTTTATGGCGAATTGAACTCATTTCATAATTGATGATCTTTACACAGTTATTGAACAGAACTGAATCATCACTGAACTGACTTCAGCTGATTAATGACAATATTGTCTTTTTAGAGCTCTGTTTGCATCATTGATCATTTATTTTACTGTTTAAACCTGTACAACTGATTCTATAGTCTGTATTGTTTAATGCGCTACAGAAATAAAGGTGATTTGACTTATTTTTAATTGTTAAAAAAAAACAACAGAATAACACATTTTGCGTCCTGCTGCATGTGGCGCTAGTGATAATGAGTTTGAGTTATCTCACCCCGACTGGAAACCCCTGGGTCAGTCTCCAGGCCTCTCCTGCCATACTATGGTGACGCTCTGTTTTCCGCTGGAGCAACGAGTTCTGTCTCGGCTTTAACACTCTTTCAGAGTAATCAGTCATCTTTATGAAATGAGAAACAGCATATTTCTTGTTAGAATATATTCATAACATATTGACTGACCTACAGTGGAACATTTCTTATCTTTTAAAGGCAGAGAGGTTGTGTTGAACCTTGTCATTGTGTTGATGTTGTTGAATTCTTCTAGCTTCCTCTTGTGCCAGTCTGTCGGAGTCTTGCAGTGGGCCTGCAAGATGGCAAACCCATTACATGCATCATTTTACATGACATGCATATTGAAAGCATTACATTACAAATAAGCCATTACACTTACACCAAATACAAAACTACACAATTAAACAATAATAAAAATGTTCATACTCTCTGGGAGTTCTTGACATACTGGGAAGAAGAAATATTTCAGCCTCGGTAACATGTAAATCAGCCATGTGCAGATGCCCAGGAATATGATCCCACGTCCAGCCAGCTTAAGCGCATCGGTGACACCTGTAACACACACATCAAACAGCTGTCAGTCAGAGCATCTGTAACACACATCAAACAGCTGTTAGAGCATGTGTAACACCTGTAAAACACACACACACACACACACAGCTATCAGCATTCATGGCTCACTTTACAACTGCAGCAATATTAACACAGCTAATTTCACAAAACTGGGATTCCTAATTCCCTTGCTGGGACTTCGTACATGTTCAAACATTGAAAAGATATCTAAATAATCTAAATAATCATCTATTAAATTTTGTATCGATTACAAGTTGAAATTTTAATGGTGATGTTGGAGCCATTTGTTTTTGTTCTGCTAAAGTGAGAGACATCATCATGTAACTCAAGGTTTTCTACTTCAACAAACAAAATAATTATAGCCAGAATAATGATAATCATGATAACGTGTTACCAATTAATGAGTGTTTCCATGAAATGAAGCAAAATCCTCCCAATAAACAAAACACCAGAGCAAATTTGTCAGACATGTCAGCAGTGATACGAATAACAACACGGAAGTCAAACAATGGCGTCTTGTCAAGTTAAAAGCTGACAAGACGGGTAAAATGAATAAATAGATATATTTTGTATTTTATTACACCTTGCTTTATTATGTAGTTTTTAGATTTGGATTGAGCTTTAGACTGAAATTCGGTTTATTTCTGCGCTTTAAAAAAAAAACAGATCAATGCTCATTTTTGCAGCAAGATTGCAATAATAGAATATTAAAATTCCAAAACTTCTCAGTTTAATTGGGTTTTGTTATTATGAGTAGCACGTATAGACAAAGACTTATAGAACAAATGAAAGGAAACTATAAAATATGTTTCTCGGGATAGCGCCTTTATTATGAAAATTTGAGCTGTCCAATCATGTAGCCGATCGTCAGCAGGCGCTGCGTTGAACCAACCAACTGTGTGCGCGCCGCGCATGCGCACTGCGCGCAGCTGCAGGGTGACAGCGTGCAGGACCAGGCAGGCAGGCGCAGAAGGCAGCAGATCTGTTATCGTCATGGCGGATGAGGTGTCGCGGGCGCAGACCGCGCAGCCAGGAGGAGACACGATATTTGGCAAAATCATCCGTAAAGAGATTCCTGCCAACATAATTTATGAAGACGATCAGGTGCGATCTTTGCTGTTTTTACAGCGATAGCGATACTGCGCCTGCTCTGCAGCGTTCCAATGCGCTTCAGACTCGATCATACTCATCGAGTGGCTCATCAAAGTTAAAGACGCGTTTGCAAAACCATTTCGAGTTCTGCTGACAGTTCAATTAAGATATAAGTTTGCATCAGTAAAATGTGATATTTTGTGCTCAATATTTGGCAATGTGCCAGATTTCAGTGCTAGTTCACATGTTCTGCACTTGTAAGTGAACTATAATGGTTCTGCACATTGAACAGCGATTAACGGAGACCCCGCTGCAAAATAACGTGAACGCTTTCAGTTGCACGGCCGTTATACTACTTTTACACTTATTTATTCAATACACCCAGTTGTTAAATGAATAATACGCACTGTTAATCTATCTTTCTCTCTGTCTGTGTAATGAATGAACAGTGCATCGCCTTCCATGATGTGGCCCCTCAGGCTCCCACTCACATACTGGTGGTCCCCAGAAAGCCCATCACTCAGATCTCCAAAGTAGAGGACGCAGATAAAGAGGTCAGTGTTAAACTTTGTGTGTTGTGTTTACAGGTTCTGATATCTAAATTGTGGTGACTGTGGTCCAGTTAGGGTGACCACCATCAAACAAACCAAATGTGGGACAATTATGGCTCGTTTCCACTGAGGGGTACGGTACAGTACGGGTCGGGTACACCATGATCAGGCTTGCGTTTCCACCGTCAACAGTACCCTTACTTGATGGGCGTGGTTTGCTGGAAATAAGCGCTCGACGTCATTTTCGCGCGAAGAAAGCAACAAAGTAAACAACAATGGGCTAAGCCCTACTTTTTTATTTTTTGTAAAGAACTTAAATCCTACCTAGAAACTCTCAGTACATCCAGAAACTCCAAAGCTCTTAAAACTTTCTCATTGTGTAAGTTACATGTTACTCTCCTGGCTTTATAACATGTAATTGTATTCTCAATTGTATTTACCCCATGGCATTGATTCTGTATGTTCATTGAAATGCAAAGAAAAAAAAAGAAAGAAAAAAAAGTAAACAACAATGGATGACAGACAGCAGATCTTGTCACTAGAAACAAGCGCTGGCATTAGGCGTTTCCAAGAAGCCAACGCAAAGTCCGACTCAGGAGAATGATCCCGAGGACGCGAGTCCAGTAATTCTGTTAATGGAACAGCGCGTTCTTGAACGCGGCACTCGCTCTGGCTATGCAACTCCGGTTTGTTCATTTTAGGCAACAATAAATCGAAATTTGTTATAAAACACCACTCTGCTTCTTTTCGATTTCATTTCAATACATTTTAAACATTCTAAAGCACAAAGATGTGGTTCAGGCAACGCATAGCCCATTGATTATATTGACGGGCGACGCGAGCGTCCGGTGATCGCTTGGAATGGATCTCAGTCAAATTATCATAAATCTATAAATAAACCACACATTTGAGCTTTAAAAACTACTTTCTCGCCTGAAAAACTCTTAAAAATACATTTCGTGACACAATAACAATAGTATTATATTTCAACTGTATGCTGTCCTTGCAGCACAAGACGATACTCCACCAATCAGCGTTCTGCAGTGAGTCTAGCTCCACCTTTTAGTACCCTTTCACTGTGCTAGGTACCCCAACGGAAGGGTACCCAAAAAGTGGTGTGGTACCCCAGCAATCAATTTTGCATCTAAAAGACGTCTAATAGCCGTCAAAACATAGCCCAGACGTCTAGGCTAAATCAAGGCAAAATTTGGGCTGTCAGTGAAAATCTAATAGACGTCTAACCATAGCCCAAGAATAGACGTCTAACCATAGCCCAAGAATAGACTATAGTCAACAGACGGCTATTGAACGACTACATTTATACGTCTAATAGACAGTGCATATGGGTCTAGGCTAAAACAAGGCTAAATTTGGGCTGTCAGTGAAAATCTAATAGACGTCTAAATGTAGCCCAAGAATAGACTAGTCATCACTTAGACAACTATTAAACGACTACATATACATAATAGACAACAAAATGGCTAAAAGATTCTTTTCACTCAAATATAACAGGTTCTCATAAATGACAAGCCATCCAAAAATATATACATAAAAGGCTTTATTTAGCAAAAGAACAACATTACGTAACTTCAAAACATAAAAATTACCAAACCAAATATTAAAATTAAAAATATAAAATTATTTTAACATGAACAACTTAAGATAATAAAATAGAAAACTCGGTTGCTGCTGGGAAGTTGGTCATCACAGCATCTGCCAAATAAGAATAAAATAATTAGCACAAGAAAAGCATTGTTGAAAGTACCTGTACGTTTTTGTGTGTGTTCTGTTTAGGTTTTAATGCACATCTGAGCTATTTGCATTATTGATATACTGCCGGATACTTTTTAGATATGCTTATTTTATATAGCCAATCATTTGTATTTTTATGCTGTATTACAAAATTAATTTGAAAGTTTCAAACTTGAATTAATAAGGGCATTTTGAATGAAACCTCATCTTATTGTGCTTGTACAATAACAAACATTATTCTACTCTATTAGCTTATACTCTCAAACAAGCCAATGTTCAGACAAATTTAATTTTATAATTTATATCAATGATGGACTTTGTCAAAGATGAGAGATTTAGTGAGGAAATGCTATTTTCATATCACAATGATCTAAAGAAAAGAGAAGAGTCAAATATAATTGTGGCTTTCATAACACTTTATAATAGGTTGCATGTGTCTTATGTTTACAGCTTTGGATTCAGTAACGTTAGGCCTAAGTTACACATGCATGTACCATGATACACTGTTACCCGCTAAAATGTCACGATTCCAACAACGTGATAACAAATAATTTATCTAAAAAATTAACACGTCAAAATGAAAACACAGATGCTTACAAGGCAAAAGTGGGAATGTATTTTACCTGTTGTCGTCGACCGTCAGCTGAATGCATGCAATGCTCTGCCAGTGCCTTTTTTAAAATATTTGAAAATGGTCGTCGATCGCGTGACCGGTGATGTGTTGTCAGCAGTCATGTCTCAGTAGGGCTGTTGCCATCTAGCGGTTGAGAAATGTAATTGCATTTTTATTTAATTTAAAATGAAAGACAGTCAAATAAAACGAATCGGTTACCTAACGTAACCTCGGTTCTCTCTAGATGAGGGAACGATTATTGCGTAAGCTAGCTTACGCTACGGGAAAGATTCATCTTTGCTGAGAAGTTGAAGCCAAAAAATTATTCCATAATTTTGTAATCATTGTCAACGCAGCCTCTTCTGAGGCAGACCATGAGCGAGCTAGCTAGCGGCTCATTGGTTCGCTCAGAGAGAATGCACGAACCTATGGGAGAGCGGCGCTGAGTCCGCGGCCAATGAGCGGACGGCGCTCGCTCACTGCGTCACAGCCCGCCAAAAGGGGCGTGGCTACAGTGTATAAAGGTCGCTCTCCCAGCTCGTTCGTTGATTCTGTAGCATGAAGCGAAACGCTAGTGGCGCAAGCACGGCCGGGAACGCAATACTCGTTCCCTCATCTAGAGAGAACCGAGGTTACGTTAGGTAACCGATTCGTTCTCTTACGAGAGGTTCTCTCGTATTGCGTAAGCTAGCTTACGCTACGGGAACACCTGGTCAACGCCGTGCGCGCTAAGTAACCACTAAGCATCCCAGGGGGAAAACACCGGGGGAATCTATAAGTGGATGAAGATAATAAGGCGGCCAGCATAGCGGCCGTTATCATCTAGTGCAAAAACGCCCAAAGGCGGCCGGCGAACCGGGCCGTGATGTGTAGGCTAATGCATAAGCACATAGGGGAACACAAGGGGTGAGCCGGTTGTGATGGAACTCCCGATAGTGCGGCTTCTATAGGAGGGCTGTGAGTACTAGACCGCCAGAATTTTAGCCTGTAAGGCTGGAACTTCCAAGTTATAAAATCTGACAAAAGTGGAGGGGGAGGCCCATCCCACAGCCACACAAATGTCGTGAATGGAAATCCCGCAGGACCATGCCCACGATGAGGCCATGCCTCTGGTGGAATGAGCCCTGATGCCCAGAGGGCAAGGCAGGTCTTTAGCGGCATAAGCAGAGGCAATCGCGTCTACTATCCACCTGGATAGGGTCTGTTTCGAGGCGGCTAGTCCCTTGGTGCGGCCACCGAACGACACAAACAGCTGCTCCGAGCGTCTGAACGCGGCAACGCGTGTAGTGTACACTCTGAGAGCCCGAACCGGGCAGAGGCTGACCGTTCGCTATCGGATGCAGGCAGCGCCGATAGAGAGATCACTTGTGCCCTGAAAGGGGTACCAATCGCTTTTGGAACATAACCGTGTCTAGGTTTTAGAATGACTATGGAGTCATTCGGTCCAAACTCTAGGCACGCGGCGCTCGAAGACAGCGCGTGAATGTCCCCCACACGTTTTACTGAGGCGAGTGCCGTCAGAAGAACGGTTTTTAACGAGAGGCATTTTAGCTCCACGGACTCAAGTGGTTCAAACGGTGGGGCTTTCAGAGCTTCTAGAACTATAGAAAGATCCCAGACCGGCACCGTAGGGGGGCGAGGGGGGTTCATCCTTCTGGCTCCCCTGAGGAAGCGGATGATTAGCTCGTCTTTGCCCAGAGACTGGGCGCGCCGGGGTTCAACGAACGCCGCGACGGCTGCCACGTAAACCTTAAGAGTGGATGGGGACCTGCCCTTATCCAGCATCTCCTGAAGGAACACTAGCAAAGACGAAACCTCGCACGTCCGTGGGTCCAAATTTTTGTCGGTGCACCATTTGGAGAACACAGACCATTTTGCAGCATAGAGCTTTCTGGTAGAATCCGCTCTGGCGTGTTTGATCGTGTTCAGAACCCCTTCTGGCAATTCGACGCGTAGTCGTTGGTCACCCATGTATGAAGCGCCCAGCGCTGTGGATGGGGATGCCAGATCGAGCCGCGGGCTTGAGTGAGGAGATCTGCTCTGATTGGAATGGGCCACGGGGCTGTCTGTGACAGCCGCGTTAGCTATGGGAATTAAATCTGATTCTCCCAGCGCGGGGCTATGAGGAGCACCGAGTGGCGTGAGTCCCTGATTCTCTGAATGACCTGCGGTAGCAGAGAAATCGGGGGAAAAGCATAGAGCGGGCGGCGGGGCCAATCCTGGGCTAGCGCGTCCTCGCTCTTTGAAAAGAATATTGGGCAGTGAGCGTTCTCTTCTGACGCGAAAAGATCTATCTCCGCTCTGCCGAATAGGCGCCACAGCGTTTGCAAACTGTTTGAGAGTGCAGGGACCATTCTCCGGGGGAGACCAGGTTCCTGGACAGCCTGTCTGGACCGTCGTTCAGATGGCCCGGTACGTGCGTCGCTCTGAGCGAGAGCAGGTGACTCTGGGACCACAATAGGATGCGGCGTGTCAGATGAAAGAGATTCTTGGATCTGACGCCGCCCTGACGGTTGATGTATGATACCACGGCCATATTGTCGGAGCGAATCAGGACATGGTGACCGTGTATGCACGGGAGGAAACACAGCAGCGCGTTCTCGACCACGATCATTTCCAGACAGTTTATGTGTAGGGAACTCTCGTGGCTCGACCACTGGCCGGCGGCCGGTGAGCCCTCGCAAACCGCTCCCCAACCCGAGTTGGATGCGTCTGTCGAGATAACTTTCCGGCGAGAAAAAGTCCCCATGGTAACGCCCCTCTGAAACCACTCGCTTACTGACCATGGCTGCAGTGCAGTGATACATGTCTGAGTAATCTTGATCATCTGGCGGCCCGTCGTCCACTCGTGGTGGGATACGCGGCTCTTTAACCAGAGTTGAAGGGGCGCATGTGCAGTAGACCCAGCTGTAGCACAGCGGAGGCTGAAGCCATATGACCCAGCATCCTCTGAAGCGATTTCAGGGATGTATGGGTACCCATCTGAAACGAGGCGGCTAGGCGCTGAACACGGCGCGCGCGCTGTGTGGATAAGCAAGCCGTCATAGTGATAGAGTTCAAATCTATTCCAAGGAACGAAATAGTTTGACTGGGCTGGAGAGAGCTCTTTGTCCAGTTGACAGAGAGTCCCAGCGCTTCCAGATGGTTGAGGAGAACTGTGCGGTGCGACAGCAGCTCCGTCTGGGAATCTGCTAGAATCAGCCAGTCGTCCAGATAATTCAGTATGCGCAGCACCTGACTTCGCAGGGGGGCGAGCGCTGTATCCATGCACTTCGTGAACGTACGGGGTGCTAAGGATAGGCCGAACGGGAGAACGGCATACTGGTAAACTTGGCCCTCGAAGGCAAAACGTAGGAATGGCCTGTGATGAGGGTTTATCTGGATCTGAAAATAGGCGTCTTTCAGGTCTAGAGAGATGAACCAGTCCCCCTGGCGGACGTGCGCGAGGAGTTTCCTGACTGTGAGCATTTTGAACGGTCTCTTCATGAGCGCTTTGTTCAAAGCCCTGAGATCTAAGATCGGCCTGAGGCTGCCGTCTTTCTTGGGAACCAGAAAATAACGGCCGTAAAACCCCGACTCGGTCAAGCGTGTTCATAGCAGCCGGGCTGACAGTGGATTCGAGCCGCACGCGCGAGCGTGGCGGGCGGCGACGAAACTGTAATCGATACCCATTCTTTATTATGCTTAAAACCCACGGGGAGATGCCGGGGATGGCTTCCCACGCTTCGTAGCATGCGGCTAGCGGTTGAATGGCGATTTCGCCCTGATTGCTGCACATAGCGGGCTGGACACTGTGTGTGGGCGCGCTTAGAGTGTGTGTGGCAACGGGACTTACACTCAGAGAGGAGTTTATGGGCCGTGTGACAGAGCGGGCAGAGGGGGGACGCGCACGGGCTCGTGGGCGTGCTTATGTTCTCTGCTACTGGAGCGGATAGTGCACGCTCCGTGAGAATGGGCTCTGTGAGAGACCCTGGGCATAAAGTGCTTGTGTGTGTACGTGAGCACATGCTTGTGGGCACATTTTTTACACTTGAGGCTTTTATGCTCTTTTTGTGAACTCTCTGGGTAGCCGTGAAAACGGCTTTTAGTCGCTCGCAAGCGGGCAGGGAAACCGGCTTGTTTGTGGCGGTAAACACTACTGCAGTCAGCGGTGAGACGGGGACTAACAGTGGGCGAAGCTTTGACGGCGGTCCGGCCGCAGCGGGAGAAAGCCGTCTTTTTCTCAGCTGTGCTAGGCAGACTTCTGTTGATCGGGCTTCAGCGCGATCTTGGGTCGAGGCCCCCGGTGAGGAGGCTGTCTGCGGCGGCTGTCTGAGCGAGAGCGAGGGCGGCCGCCCTGTCTACGCTGGGGCTGCTGAGCTTGCTGAGGCGGGCGCTGCTGTGGGGTTCTGGCAGGCGGCTCGTGAGAGCGGCCCGTCGAAGAGCTCGAGCGGCGGGGCAGGAACAAGTTCATGGCCTGAGTCGCTTTCTGTACCCCGGAGAAGCGGTCAACGATGCCCGTGACGGCAGATCCGAAGAGCCCGGTAGGAGAAATAGGCGCGTCTAAGGAACACGGCGCGTTCTGACTCTCCCATGTCGGTAAGCGTGAGCCATAAGTGTCTCTCGGCGACACAGAGGGCGGCCATGCATCTCCCCAGGGCTTGTGCGGCGGCTTTAGTGGCGCGAAGGGAAAGATCCGTAGCGCTTCTCAGATCCGAAAGGACGGGCGGGTGCCTCCCGCTGCTCGCCATTTCGCACAAGATGTCGCTCTGGAGCACCTGGAGGACAGACATCGAATGCAGCGCTGAAGCGGCCTGACCGGCGGCGGAATAGGCGCGGGCATGGAAGTTAGAGGTCGCTCTGCACGCTTTAGAGGGAAGCGTATGAGAAGACCGCCATCTAGCAGAGGGCGGGCAGAGATGAGCGGCGACCGAGTCCTCGACGGGCGGCATGGCAGTATAACCCTTCTCGGCGGCTCCGTCCACTGAGCGCAGCGAAGCGGACACATCGGAGCGATTACGAGCCGAAAGAGGAGCATTCCAGGATTTCGTGAGCTCGTTGTGAAGCTCAGGCAGGAATGGTGCAGCCCGGCTGCAGGCGGGGGCCGGGCGGCGGTGCAGGAACTTCCCATCCATGCGGTTCGGTGGTTGCTCAGGGGGAGGAGACCACTCGAGACCCAGGCGGCTAACGGCCTGTGAAAGGAGGCGCGTTAGTTCCTCTTCGATGCCGGCGCGGGTCCCCGCAGACTCTCTCGTCGATGAGCCGATTGACGACCAATCCTCGCTGTCAGAAGCGTGCAGCGAACAAGAGTCCTTCTCATCCGCGGTGTCATCGGAGGCGACAGAGCGGCCACTCGGCGGCAACTGTAAGTCCGGCAGGGGCGGAGAGGGAGAGCGGTCGGTGGGCGGCGGCCCACATGGATCCGCAGGGGGCTCCGGCGGCCTCTGGGAGCGGCGTTTCTTCTTCCGCGGCGAAGTGAGAGGCGGCGCTGGAGCGGTTTTGACCGCCTGTAGTCGAGCCCGCAGGGATGACAGCGGCAGGTCCTCGCAGTGGTCGCATCCTCCGTTGGCGAGGGCGAGCTCTGCATGTTCCACTCCGAGACAGAGAGCGCAGATGGGGTGGCGGTCTCCTTCATCGAGTGGAGAGCGGCATGAGCCGCAGGAAATACGAGGCATCTTTAAAAAGACGCGCTCTTTTAGGAATATGGAATAGTAAAAAGGATATGCGTCGGATGGTGCTAGCTTGCTGGGCGGCTGAAGGTGGCAGACGGCCGGCTTCCTCAGACTCCGGAGCTCGCTAGAAGGTGCCTTCTCGACGACGGCGGCTTCTTTCCAGGACAGCGGATGCGTGTAGCTCGCTGAATGAAAAAGAATCAACGAACGAGCTGGGAGAGCGACCTTTATACACTGTAGCCACGCCCCTTTTGGCGGGTTGTGACGCAGTGAGCGAGCGCCGTCCGCTCATTGGCCGCGGACTCAGCGCCGCTCTCCCATAGGTTCGTGCATTCTCTCTGAGCGAACCAATGAGCCGCTAGCTAGCCCGCTCATGGTCTGCCTCAGAAGAGACTGCGTTGACAATGATTACAAAATTATGGAATAATTTTTTGGCTTCAACTTCTCAGCAAAGATGAATCTTTCCCGTAGCGTAAGCTAGCTTACGCAATACGAGAGAACCTCTCGTAAGAGAACCGTAGATTTTTTATTAATGTGTGACTGTGACAGCAAACATGAAGCTGCGTGGGTGAAAAACAAGTAAACAATTTTAAGACTAATCGCTGGTCTAAATCAGGGCTAGCCAAGCTGTTAAACGTAGACCACTGATTGCCTCGATTTCGCTGGTGGGCTAAAAGCAGACTGTACATTATGCCCATCCAATTCAGATGATCGTGACTACAGGTCGACCATGTAATGATATGACACTGGCACCTTGTAGATATGTTTACCAATAAGAACATGATGGGATATCAACCATCTCATGCGTTGCCTGCCCAACAATTCATTAAAACGACAATTAATTAGTTTCGACTAGAAGTGGGCTATAAATAGCCGGGCAGACTATATGAGCTAGATCGCGTCTACACACAGCCTACACATAGAAAATGTCAAAGAAATCAAACCAAACACCTTGTAATCACAGTTGACTTTGCTTACATGATGGAATATAATACATTTTGCAAGTTATTTTGGAAAAAAATATATTTAGCCATGATTCAATGTTATTTTGGCTAGAAGTGGGTTACACATAGCCGGACTATATCGGGTCTATATTTAACCTAGATGGTGAAATGAGGGCTATTGCTTGCTGGGTATAGACATTATAAACACATTTCAGAAAAAAATATTAATTTTCCGTTAAAAAAAATCATTTCGTGTATAGTCTACGTGCCCTCTGAACCCTCATAATAAGGATGGCTCTGCGGAGGTGGATGAATTCTCATTTTAGACACACACACACACACACACACACCTCTGAAGGGATAGAAAGTCCTCGGGATACCGCATCACTCGCAAGACGCAACTTCCATTCTCCACTTGTCGCAGCTCTCTCGCGAAAATGTTCGCGGCACACTATAGTTTAGATCACGTTTAGATGTGTCCGTGGTTGATGGCAAACCAACCGTCCAGAGTTAGAGTCTAGCCCTGGCAATATCGCGGGGAACATATTCAACGCACTTGGACTTTGCACCATGAAAATAAATACTTGCCTCCCATGATTGCCTCTCTCATCTACTACGCGATAGTTTTAACATGTCTGTCGTTGGAAAGATCCACGTGGTGTCATGAATAATTAAGAGGCCGTGTCTTCTCATTGGATAAGAAAACTCAGTCTCATTAATAATAATGAGACAGCGATGAGTCATCAACGCACTGTGCAGTGCATGGCCACGTCACCCGCTCCGATGAAGATTTTAAACCCGGAAGACGAAAAAAGCGGAAAACTTCAAATTTAACCATTTTAACCTTATTATTAAATCTAACAGATGCTAACATTGTCTTCAATGGTGTTCAACACGCATACCTCTGTTATAATCTCAGAAAATTTGGTTTGGGGTTTCATGACCCTTTAAGTTACAATGTTAATAATTACCATTGCACCGAATGGCCTTGCACTAGGCTACATGTTAAAATCTTAAATCTTAGACTATAACGTTACTGAATACTGATCTCTTTACAGCAAACGCGGTCGTTCTCGCTTGGCACTGGCAAGCAGTTGCCGCACAGACACCGTGTTATTCTCTTGATTTAAGCCTATGGTGCGCTCCGGTTCAAACTGAGATGGCTGAACGGCAGACGTGGTCATCTCACTACTGTCAAAACTTATCTAGCTAGTCGGTACGTAGAAAAAACATTAAACGAAGCAGCTACAGGCTCAACCAACTACAACCATTACACTCACTACCCAGAATGCATTGAGGTGTAAATAACTATGGCGGCCTACCAGTGAATGGATTTTCGACTTTTTTTAATAAAATCAAAAACATTTGGAGTGTTTTTGTATCACCTTTTTATAGCTGACGCCCACGTTAATCTTAAAAGGCCAACATGCCTCACTAGTCGGGGTTCCCTTTAAAAAAAAAAACCAAAAACGTTCATATTTTTAGAAAGGATGTGAATTAAAACAACCACTGCAGGTTAAACAACAGCAGATAAATTCCGTTAAATTAAAATTTTAATTTACCTAATTATCCATTTGTTTTCCGACAGGGAACATATATGAAACGAATCACCGGTCCACATTTTGATTGACAGCCGTCACAACCAACGAGTGACCGTGTTTACTCCTTTCTTTTCAACCATTGGATAGTGTATAGCTAAAACACAGCTGTTGTATTTGTACTTATGACGAAGCGCTGCAAACTATGCAGCAAAAGTAATAAGTAGAATGCTTTCTTAAAAAGGCAAAAGAATGCACGCACGTTTTCTTAATATGATATTAAAAACTAATAGACTGATGAAAATGCGGGACATTTCCTCAATATGCGACGTGCGGGACAAGAGGTGAAAATGCTGTGCAATTCAACGCAAAGCGGGACGGGTGGTCACCCTAGGTCCAGTGGTTCCCCATGAGAGAAAGGGGTTAATAAACATACTAAATTATGTTTTTTTTTTTTTTTTTTTTTTTTCTGATGGGTAGTTTAGGGGTTAGTGTGTGTGTGTGATGGGTAGGTTTAGGGGTCTGGTTAGTGTAAGGGGAGAGAATATACAGTTTGTAGTACTGTATAAAAACCATTACGTTTATGGAGAGCCCCCACAAAGATAGTGGACCAGACAAAAATAAATAAATTAAACGTGACCAGTGAATTTAAAAAAGGAGGGTAAATATTCGGGATAGCTTTTCTCAGGTGGGTAGAGCTAATGAAGGTGAAAGACTTTGAAAGGGACGCTGAAGTCCTGCTTCTCGACAGGGAATTCAATGTTATGGTCTAAATTACAACC
Organism: Pimephales promelas; assembly: GCF_988280905.1. Classification (NCBI taxonomy): domain Eukaryota; kingdom Metazoa; phylum Chordata; class Actinopteri; order Cypriniformes; family Leuciscidae; genus Pimephales; species Pimephales promelas. The sequence continues at coordinate 18,439,076 of NC_142791.1, forward strand.
TTTTTTTCATTGCTTGGTTGTGTAATTCATTATATAGGGAGGCACAACAGTAGATAAACTCAGTGAAGTGCTATTGTAAGACGTCGTAGCTTCTTGGCACATAAAGGTTATTGTAATTGCACAGTTCATTTGAATGCAAAATACAATTTCACCACTAGATGGGAGACAGTTTTTTTTTTACCTGTAAATATTCACATATAGAAGATGGGATTGGCAGTTACAGCTATTTCCTGTGATTCTCTGATTGGCAGATTGAAGATTCTCTTCATAATTATGCAGTTTTTAAGGTTGTATTATGGTCTATCTTTGTAACTCATGTCTTAGGTTTATTTATTTTTAATTAAGTGACCCTTTTTGAAACGTGTGCCACCTGAGCAGACCGTGTGTGTGTGTGTGTGTGTGTGATGTGGTCCTCTGCAGTTGCTGGGACACCTGATGCTGGTGGCTAAGAAGTGTGCAGATCAGGAGGGCTTAACCCAGGGATACCGGCTGGTGCTCAACGAGGGGCCCGACGGGGGCCAGTCCGTGTACCACATGCACATCCACGTGCTGGGTGGCCGGCAGCTGGGCTGGCCTCCTGGGTAACATCTCTACAGATGCTCCTGTCACTGTTCGCCATCACTGAGGTGAAGTGTTGATGTCAAGCAAGAATCCATCCAGAAAACAACCGAAACCATGCTCTGTCTGAGCGCGACAATAAAAAACATTCAATGTCACCGTTTGAATTGTCATTATTTTAGTCTTGTCTGTTCAGAAATATTGTGTGTGTTTTTGATTGAATGACTTTTGAATGTCATGACATGGTTAACATTAAGAAATAAAAAGGGTTTTAAAGTGTGTGAGAAAGCAGTGGGCATAGAAATAAAGGTTGTTTTGAATAGTTCCCTGATGAGCCTCTGAAGAACTGCAATGGTGAGTGAGCTGAAATATCAATCTTTTACATGAATAACGGCAGAATAGAAACAAGGATCAAAGCCATCTTTTTACGTGTCAAATCTGTATTATATCTTCCTTGGGTTCTGATTTAGACAATTGTGCTTCTCCTTCTCCCTCCTCCCTTGAATCCTTTTAATTACTAATGCGATTAAAAGATGTTCACTGATGGAGCTTCACCACATTCGTGAACGGGGACAAGGACGTTTGTCTTGGCCTCGTCTGGAGAACATACAGAAGTATAGACCTCAAAGACCACAAACACTGTAAGAGTGCATGCTGGAGTAACGCTGCTCCTGGTGGGACAGCCATCCAGAATATCCAAGTGTCGGTCATGCCGATATTCTCCAGAAATCCATCAGAAATGTAAGAAGTACAACTCAGTGTGACAATTATGAGTTTGAGGGTGTCCTACATGTGCTACAGTATTTACTGTACATAGAAGAGTGGAAGTTCACTGATACTGTGTACTGTCCATAAACTGTATGTGTAAGTAGTGTAAACCCTGTAGACCAACTTCCCTCATGGTCATTCCTGCAGAAGAGCATGGTCAACTATGGTGCTTTGTGTTTCATCAGGAACAAATTACCTTTGACCCCGTCCCTTCATTTCTCCTTTTCCCTCCTCTTCCTCTCTAGAATTAATTTTCCAGAGCACAAAATCTCCCTAATTATAATATCCTGAGATTCAGATTGGTGTCATCCTTTTTGCTATAATGTTATGCAAGTTCATAGTGTGACACCTGAGGTAATTATATGAAGTTTTTGTTTTCTGAATGAGAACATGGTTAAACCTGAGGCAAAATGAGGGCATTTTGGTGTAGTTTTATTGAAAACATTGAGAAAATTGGAACATGTGTGAAAACAAGTGAAATGTGATAAAAAGGTTGTTTTTATAGAACTAAATGAATGGTTTGGTAAATTGTGCACACTGAATCAGTTATAGTATTAGCAATCGAGAAAACCTGTAATATCCAAAGTATTGAATCAGATGAAGTTGAATATCAGAGTATAGAGAAAGAAGAATATATTTGCAGAATGTAAGGAGTCTTCTGAAGCTAAAGATGTGCAGTGTCTCTGAAACAGAAGGGAAAGAGTCTCGAGCTTCTCTTGCAGAGCTCGAAACTGGACGTGTCCAGTGGGTCTGGCGGGTAATCGTGTGACAGCTTGAAGACCGTAAGGAGAAAAGCACAGATCTGCAGTCATCTCATATCTACAGAAACAAACACATATATTTTGATACCAATGTACTTCACATTATTAATTCTGAAGGGAAATAAACACACTTGATCTTACAGAAGACACACAAAATATCTTAGATTTGCACAAGAAGAATATATATAAATAATTCAAGCAATCAATAACATGTAAAAGATTAATCATGTAACATAAGGCATAAAAAGGATCTAGAATTAATACAAAAAATATGTTTAAGATTCATAAAATAAAAGAAACAAATTAAAGACATCAATAAAAAGAATCGAATGCATTTGAATATGAAAGGTTTTGCATAAATGGTAAATGGACTGCATTTATATAGCGCTTTCACAGACGGACCCAATGGCCACCAAAGCACTTTACATTTTGCCTCACATTCACCCATTCATACAGTCATTCATATACCGACAGCGGTGTCAGCCAATCAAGGCGCCATCCAGCTCGTCGGGAGCAGCTGGGGTTAGGTGTCTTGCTCATGGACACCTCAACACTTGGTCAGGTGGAACTGGGGATTGAGCCACCAACCTTTCGGTTTGTAGACAAACTAAACTAGACCCACTCACAGTGTTCAGATTCCCTAAACATCCCAGAGCGGTTCGGTTAACCGGGACACTGATGATGCAGAGCCCTGAAGATGAAGAGCCCTGAGGATGAAGAATGCTGAAGATGAAGAGCCCTGAAGATGAAGAGCACTGAAGATGAAGAGCACTGGAGATGAAGAGCACTGGAGATGAATAGCACTGAAGATAAAGAGCCCTGAAGATGAAGAACACTGGAGATGCAGAGCCCTGAAGATGAAGAGCACTGGAGATGAAGAGCCCTGAAGATGAAGAGCACTGGAGATAAATAGCCATGAAGATGAAGAGCCCTGAAGATGAAGAGCACTGGAGATGAAGATCCGTGAAGATGAAGAGCACTGGAGATGCAGAGCACTGAAGATGAAGATCCATGAAGAAGAGCACTGAAGATGAAGAGCCCTGATGATGAAGATCCCTAAGGATAAAGGGCCCTGAAGATGAAGAGCCCTGAAGATGAAGAGGCCTGAAGACGAAGAGCTCTGAAAATGAAGAGCCATGGAGATGAAGAGCGCTGAAGATGAAGATGTCTAAGGATAAAGAGCCCTGAAAATGAAGAGCCCTGAAGACGAAGAGCTCTGAAGATGAAGAGCACTGACGACGAAGAGCACTGGAGATGAAGAGCACTGGAGATGAAGAGCACTGGATATGAAGAGCACTGGAGATGAAGAGCACTGGAGATGCAGAGCCCTGAAGATGAAAAGCCCTGAAGATGAAGAGCACTGAAGATGAAGAGCCCTGAAGATGAAGAGCACTGAAGATGAAGAGCCCTGAAGATCCGTGAAGATGAAGAGCACTGGAGATGCAGAGCACTGAAGATGAAGATCCGTGAAGAAGAAGAGCACTGAAGATGAAGAGCCCTGATGATGAAGATCCCTAAGGATAAAGGGCCCTGAAGATGAAGAGGCCTGAAGACGAAGAGCTCCGAAGATGAAGAGCCACGGAGATGAAGAGTGCTGAAGATGAAGATCCCTAAGGATAAAGAGCCCTGAAGATGAAGAGCCCTGAAGACGAAGAGCTCTGAAGATGAAGAGCACTGACGATGAAGATCACTGGAGATGAAGAGCACTGGATATGAAGAGCACTGGAGATGAAGAGCACTGGAGATGAAGATCACTGGAGATGAAGAGCACTGGAGATGAAGAGCACTGGAGATGAAGAGCACTGGAGATGCAGAGCACTGAAGATGAAGATCCGTGAAGATGAAGAGCACTGGAGATGAAGATCCGTGAAGATGAAGATCCCTAAGGATAAAGGGCCCTGAAGATGAAGAGGCCTGAAGACGAAGAGCTCCGAAGATGAAGAGCCACGGAGATGAAGAGTGCTGAAGATGAAGATCCCTAAGGATAAAGAGCCCTGAAGACGAAGAGCTCTGAAGATGAAGAGCACTGACGATGAAGATCACTGGATATGAAGAGCACTGGAGATGAAGAGCACTGGAGATGAAGATCACTGGAGATGAAGAGCACTGGAGATGAAGAGCACTGGAGATGAAGATCCGTGAAGATGAAGAGCACTGGAGATGAAGAGCACTGGAGATGAAGATCCGTGAAGATGAAGAGCACTGGAGATGAAGATCCGTGAAGATGAAGAGCACTGGAGATGCAGAGCACTGAAGATGAAGATCTGTGAAAAAGAAGAGCACAGAAGATGAAGAGCCCTGAAGATGAAGATCCCTAAGGATAAAGAGCCCTGAAGATGAAGAGCCCTATGAAGAGGCCTGAAGACGAAGAGCTCTGAAGATGAAGAGGCAAGAGCCCTGGAGATGAAGAGCCCTGAAGATGAAGAGCCCTGAAGATGAAGATCCCCGAAGATGAAGAGCCCTGAAGATGAAGAGCCCTGAAGATGAAGATCCCCGAAGATGAAGAGCCCTGAAGATACAAATCCTAGAAACCCTGAATCCTGAAATCCTGGCCTCATGACCACAAACTCTCACTGGGTTTAACATTTGCATTCAAACCTGCTCTGTCATCAGAAGATCTGTAAAAAAACAATATCCTCATATAATACGTGCCATATTTACACATTATTGTGTACAATAAAGGTTATAAAAGTAAGTTGACATACACTATTTATTTGAGCAGCTGTCGATGTGGCACGTACGTTCACCAAACGTAAATATTTTACATTTTTTATAAGTTGGAATGCCGCTTTTTCATTGGTGCAGAGTTTCCTTCCTATGCATATGCAGTTTCTTCCTCGGCACTGGTTTGATCGCTGCAGCAGATCATCTGAATAAAATGGTAAGTTGAGCAAATTTAACCAAATGATTGGTGATGTAAAGTCACCCAAAATCGCTTATTTCAGGGAGCTGAGGTTAGGTTTGCATTGTACTGTCTGTAATAGAGCTATCCTGCACACATAGGCAAGCTAAGATGGTAGCATAGTGCTAATGGGAGTGTGGTCGATCGGCGGCAGACAACAGCGGTTGAAATTAAATGAGTGCTGTAGGCCATAGTCGTGCGTACATGTGTATGTGTATTTTTAATGCTTATTTCTAGCAGCACCTGCTAAAATTATCGCCACTGTAACAAAGTTTAGAATGGACGTGTATAAAAACGCAGATATGTAGGCAATATTAGTTGCATAAATGCCGTCAGTTATATTTTTAGATTGCATGGTTGAATTTCGGGATATATTCGATCGAAACGGTAGCAATTTGAAGCAAGGCTTCAGGCAATAGAACGGGCAAATAAGGGAAAGTAAGATGGTGTTTTATGGACAGCAGGCAAAACAAGGTAATCATGTGTCTGACAGGACTTTGCAATCAGAGATTGTGTAGCTTACTTTTGCATTACTAAAGCAGATGCACATTACACTGCAGAGATGTATGTTAGTCTGTTTGATTTTAGAGATTTTTTCCACGTTTTTTTTTAATGCTGCGTAGTCAATTAATGACAGATTTTTGGTTGGAAAAAAAAACGTATAAAATTATTTCTAACCCATTACTTAAACTACTTTTACCACTGGTTTTTAACCTTATTCTAACATGCATTTTCCTGGTCTTTAGATACCCAAGCGCTTTTGTTACCTGGGGTCTTCAAGCTTCACATCCAGCAGGTAAGAAAAACTTAAGAATATACAATTACAGCTATAGCCTAACTATTCACAGGTAAGTAAAACATAAGTAAAATTGCAAACAATAGTGTTAGCTCCATACAATTACATTTATTTTGCCATTTCTATGTACCAACCACCAATAAAAGGCAGATATGATCACCTTTCTGTCTCCTCCCCACCACAACCAGTAAAAATAACCAAATATAGCAGTTTCTTATTATCAGTCAGTCTTTCTCTGAGGCAGTTTGGCAAGCTGTCAGTTGCCACTAACATTTACTCAACTTTTGTCTGTGATCATTTAAGATCCTGACATGTGACAACTAAAATCGTTATGTTGAAATTATGTTCAAAATGTGTCCACATTTTCCACTGGTTTCATGAACATTCATTTCAGAAAACATCAAAAAAAGATATCATAAAAACATTCATTCTGGCTCCTCAGTGGAAGGCTTTGTTACATAAGACTTTGTGACAAAGACGTTGAAGACATCTTTTGAACATACACTCTAAAAATTGATGGGTTGTTTTAACCCAACTTTGGGTCAAATATGGACTAACCCAGCCATTGGGTTAAATTTTTACATTACATTTTTAACCCAACATTTCGGGTTTGTCCATATTTGACCCAAAATTGGGTTAAAACAACCCAGCATTTTTTAGAGTGTATATTTAAACTTTGTAGCTTAATAAACAATAATGTGATGACCAATCAGGGACAGGCAAGGGCAATTGCATTGTTTCATTGTAATGCATCCTTTGAACCAGAATAAGACACCACTCATGCTATAGTGGATTATGATAGTTTAGTACCCGCACTCTATGGCATTGTCATAGACTTCACTCTGGTCACATGCTCTACTCACTGCTCCGTCTAGTATCACCACCTTTAGTAACAAAAGTACAATTTTGACTTTCTGTCTTATGTCTTCTTCTGGTCTGCTATATTCCTCTCATTACCTGTTTTTCTTGATTCTTTTTTGTCTCCACCAATAGAATCGTTCTAAAACAGAGGTGCACGCTGAGCTTGGCAGTTGCTCACTGAAAATGTACATGTGCCATCATCCCAACACGATTGGTATTATGATAGAAGGACACCCCGTGGTCAGAGGTGTGCCAAACCTGTCTAAATCATGCTGCCTCCTGTTTGGACTTACCTATGCTCTCGACCTCCATTGTGATACAATGTGATGTTATCTTTACATTAATCTTTATCCACATTAATGCTCACACATTACATTACATTAACAAGCTCACATTTAACTTTATCCAAACATTACAGATTGGGCAGTTTGGATGTACTGTTCAGAACAGGTTGATACACGAAATACACTTATACAGTGTTTGTTTTCAACGCATTCTCACCCCAAGGCGTCACCTTTGACCATGCTTCAATATTTGACGTTTTAGGCGCCCTTTAGCGTCACTTACATGACGCGATACTAATGCGTCATCTAACTGACGCTAAAGGAAAGCGTCTGTTAGAGGACGCGGTTAGGTTTAGGTGTGGGGGTAGGGTACACGCGATCCTAGGGCGTCATTTAACTGAAGCTAAAGGGCACCTAAAGCGTCAGATATTGAAGCATGTCCAAATGCTTCCCAAGGCGTCAGTTAGGTGACGCCTTGGGAGTGAGAATGGGCTGTTGTTTTATATTATACTGTACATGTGTGGCCACATTTATTTGCTGTAGTCACTCTTAAAAGTGACACTGGTTAACACTGAATAAATGTTTTGTCTTCAATCTATTTTCTCATTGTTTTCTTCCATTGCATTTGTAATAGGTTAATCACTGTAGTGCTTAGAATATAGACATTTAGATTTATTTTCTATCCAGGACTCAATTAAAATGTTAATTCACATTATGATTAGGTTAATTTTACTAAGAAAATAAGTTCATAAAACCTAATTAAAATGTGTGCTGGTTACTTGTAGCCATAAATACATTACTTCTATCAAGAAAAGTAGGTTTATCTGAGTAATACTCGTATTATTAGTTAACTCAACTTGATTTTATTGCGTTCATATAAAGTAATGCTAAAATGTTCAATATACTTAAAAAAGGCTGCAAGTTGACTCAACCTAAAACATTCAATGCAGCCAATTGCCTCACTTTTTACAAGTTAGATCTAGGTATTACTTTTTACACATAAACTTGTTAAATTAAAAAGTAAATTGGCTATTAGGCCACCGGACTTAGGCTATATCTAACTGAACTTTTGCGCAGAGAGCATGTGGATAACAATTTAACTTGTCTCAAACTTAAAGAAAAAAAAAGAATTGCTTTTTCCTTATCTAGCCTACAATTCTTTTGAGTTCACCTTCAAGAACACGAGTCTGATCGACTTAAAGAAGCACTGTACAGAGTACAGACGATTGGTGTATGCAGAGGTGTAGTGGTAAAAAAAAAGAGCTGGGTAAACTATATATTCTGGTGGACCAAGACGTGGTCACCAGGTAAGGTGGGCCACTGCCTACCGGTGTATGCGTGTCTCCTGATGACATTGCTATAGGGAGGGCTCGACATTAAGCCTTTTCACACGCTAAGTAAATCTGCCATTCACTTGTCCGAGTAAGTTGCTCGTCCAGATTTTTTTTTATTTACCCGTATTTTCCGCACTATAAGGCGCACTTAAAAGCCTTTAATTTTCTCAAAAAACGACAGTGCGCCTTATAATCCGGAACGCCTTATATATGGATTAAATGATTAATAACGCGTCGCGTTATTAAATTCGCCCGCGAACTCGCGCTCGTGTCCATCTTATGCCCGCTCTGTCAAACGGCCAGTTCAGCCTAAATCACTGTAGCCTAACCCAGTGTTGCTCGTGCGTCACAGAATGTTCATAAAACGCTCCCGTTCAGCGCTCAACGCAGTTTGTTTCGCGCTCCACTCAAATCGCCCCCCAGATCGCTCCAAAAAACGAAAAAAAATCTGCATGTATTTGTATTTCACTTTTAGGTTACACCACAGCCTTACCTTACAAAGAACTAAAGACCAACAACAACATTTTCCAAACAAATGTTTCATTTCAAATTTGAAATTAGGACTAGCCTATGTAAGAACAGGAATGTAGCATACACAAAAAGTCCTGTGAAATTAAACGAATAAATGGGCCCAATAATACGAATAAAATTCATATAAACAAAAATAGACATTAAAGTTTTTAAAGTAAATTAACTATAGGCCAGAATTTTGATAACTGAACTTTTGCTCAATGCGCACGATAAAAATTTAAATGGACTTATAACCATAGCACAAACTGCTGTAAAATTAAACGAAAAAATGGGCCTAATAATATAACTAAAAATGATATAAACAAAAATGTAAAAAAATATATACAATGATTAAAAGTAGGCTAATTATTTATTAGGTATTAATAACAATTTAACTTGTCTCAAATTAATACATGTATTTGTATTTCACTTTTAGGTTACACCACAGCCTTACCTTACAAATAACTAAAGACCAACAACAACATTTTCCAAACAAATGTTTCATTTCAAATTTCAAATTAGGACTAGCAAGAACAGGAATGTAGCATACACAAAAAGTCCTGTGAAATGAAACGAATAAACGGGCCTAATAATACGAATAAAATGTATATTAACAAAAATATACATAAAAGTTTTTAAAGCAAATTAACTAGGCCAGAATTTTGATAACTGAACTTTTGCAATGCGCACGATAAAAATTTAAATGGACTTATAACCATAGCACAAACTGCTGTAAAATTAAACGAATAAATGGGCCTAATAATATAACTAAAAATTATATAAACAAAAATGTAAATATATATATATATATATATATATATATATATACATAAATTACTAAAAGTAGTCTAATTAATTATTAGGCCAGATTTTGATAAGCCTAACTGATTTTTGCGCAGCGTGCACTATTAAAATTTAAATTGGGTTTGACCTATACACACAAAAAAACAACAACAACTGTAAAATTAAACGAATCAATGGGCCTAATTATATAAATAAAATTTTGGCTATAGGCCTACATAAACTTGTTAAATTAAAAAGTAAATTAACTAGGCTATTACCAGACTTAGGCTATATCTATCTGAACTGGAGCATGTGGATAACAATTTAAATTGTCTCAAACTTAAAAAAAAAAATTTTGCTTTTTCCTTATCTAGCCTACAATTCTTTTGAGTTCACCTTCAAGAACACGAGTTTGGACAATGTCTGTGGCTTCAGACACATGCGGTGGTTTCTTGAAAGCAGGCCAGCAGCGGAGAAAACCCTCTCTGCGCTCGCAGATGGTGAACCCGCTTGGGGGTGCTGAATACAATGCAAGCAACTTTAGTCAGGAGGGGAAAAGACGTGGAGTTTTCTCGTGAGCGGAGCGTGAAATAGGGCGACGCTCCGTCCTTTTAAAAATATTGGGAGGTGTAAATGGCATTTACGTGCATTTAGCCTCCACTACATCCCTGGGTGTATGACATCACAGTACTGATTCGAAAGAATACAGCAGTGATCAACTTGAAGCACTTTACAGAGTACAGACGATTGGTCTATGACATCACAGTACTGATTCGAAAGAATACAGCAGTGATAAACTTGAAGCACTTTACAGAGTACAGACGATTGGTCTATGACATCACAGTACTGATTCGAAAGAATACAGCAGTGATACACTTACAGAGTACAGACGATTGGTCTATGACATCACAGTACTGATTCGAAAGCATGCAATGATCGACTTAAAGAAGCACTGTAGAGTACAGACGATTGGTGTATGCAGAGGTGTAGTGGTAAAAAAGAGCTGGGTAAACTATAAATTCTGGTGGACCAAGACGTGGTCACCAGGTAAGGTGGGCCACTGCCTACCATTTGTATGTGTGTCTCCTGATGACATTGCTATATAGGGAGGGCTCGACATTAAGCCTTTTCACACGCTAAGTAAATCTGCCATTCACTTGTCCGAGTAAGTTGCTCGTCCAGATTTTTTTTTTATTTACCCGTATTTTCCGCACTATAAGGCGCACTTAAAAGCCTTTAATTTTTTAAAAAAACGACAGTGCGCCTTATAATCCGGAACGCCTTATATATGGATTAAATGATTAATAACGCGTCGCGTTATTAAATTCGCCCGCGAACTCGCGCTCGTGTCCATCTTATGCCCGCTCTGTCAAACGGCCAGTTCAGCCTCCTATAAATCACTGTAGCCTAACCCAGCGTTGCTCGCGCATCACAGAATGTTCATAAAATGCTCCCGTTCAGCGCTTAATGCAGTTGTTTCGCGCTCCACTCAAATCGCCCCCCAGCTCGCTCCAAAAAACGAAAAAAAATCTGCATGTATTTGTATTTCACTTTTAGGTTACACCACAGCCTTACCTTACAAAGAACTAAAGACCAACAACAACATTTTCCAAACAAATGTTTCATTTCAAATTTGAAATTAGGACTAGCCTATGTAAGAACAGGAATGTAGCATACACAAAAAGTCCTGTGAAATTAAACGAATAAATGGGCCCAATAATACGAATAAAATTCATATAAACAAAAATATACATTAAAGTTTTTAAAGTAAATTAACTATAGGCCAGAATTTTGATAACTGAACTTTTGCTCAAGGTGCACGATAAAAATTTAAATGGGCTTATAACCACTGTAGGCTCCACACAAACTGCTGTAAAATTAAACGAATAAATGGGCCTAATAATAATATAACTAAAAATGATATAAACAAAAATGTAAAAAAATATATACATAAATGATTAAAAGTAGGCTAATTATTTATTAGGTATTAATAACAATTTAACTTGTCTCAAATTAATACATGTATTTGTATTTCACTTTTAGGTTACACCACAGCCTTACCTTACAAATAACTAAAGACCAACAACAACATTTTCCAAACAAATGTTTCATTTCAAATTTCAAATTAGGACTAGCAAGAACAGGAATGTAGCATACACAAAAAGTCCTGTGAAATTAAACGAATAAACGGGCCTAATAATACGAATAAAATTAATATTAACCAAAATATACATAAAAGTTTTTAAAGCAAATTAACTAGGCCAGAATTTTGATAACTGAACTTTTGCTCAATGCGCACGATAAAAATTTAAATGGACTTATAACCATAGCACAAACTGCTGTAAAATTAAACGAATAAATGGGCCTAATAATATAACTAAAAATTATATAAGCAAAAATGTAAATATATATATATATATATATATATATATATATATATATATATATATATATATATATATATATATACATAAAAGTAGTCTAATTAATTATTAGGCGAGATTTTGATAAGCCTAACTGATTTTTGTGCAGCATGCACTATTAAAATTTAAATTGGGTTTGACCTATACACACAAAAAAACAACAACAACTGTAAAATTAAACGAATCAATGGGCCTAATTATATAAATAAAAATTTGGCTATAGGCCTACATAAACTTGTTCAATTAAAAAGTAAATTAACTAGGCTATTACCAGACTTAGGCTATATCTAACTGAACTTAGAGAGCATGTGGATAACAATTTAAATTGTCTCAAACTTAAAAAAAATTTGCTTTTTCCTTATCTAGCCTACAATTCTTTTGAGTTCACCTTCAAGAACACGAGTTTGGACAATGTCTGTGGCTTCAGACACATGCGGTGGTTTCTTGAAAGCAGGCCAGCAGCGGAGAAAACCCTCTCTGCGCTCGCAGACGGTGAACCCGCTTGGGGGTGCTGAATACAATGCAAGCAACTTTAGTCAGGCGGGGAAAAGACGTGGAGTTTTCTCGTGGTGTGAGCGGAGCGTGAAATAGGGCGACGCTCTGTCCTTTTAAAAATATTGGGAGGTGTAAATGGCATTTACGTGCATTTAGCCTCCACTACATCCCTGGGTGTATGACATCACAGTACTGATTCGAAAGAATACAGCAGTGATATACTTGAAGCACTTTACAGAGTACAGACGATTGGTGTATGACATCACAGTACTGATTCGAAAGATTACAGCAGTGATCAACTTGAAGCACTTTACAGAGTACAGACGATTGGTCTATGACATCACAGTACTGATTCGAAAGCATACAGCAGTGATCGACTTAAAGAAGCACTGTACAGAGTACAGACGATTGGTGTATGCAGAGGTGTAGTGGTAAAAAAAAGAGCTGGGTAAACTATAAATTCTGGTGGACCAAGACGTGGTCACCAGGGCCACTGCCTACCGGTGTATGTGTGTCTCCTGATGACATTGCTATATAGGGAGGGCTCGACATTAAGCCTTTTCACACGCTAAGTAAATCTGCCATTCACTTGTCCGAGTAAGTTGCTCGTCCAGATTTTTTTAAATTTTTATTTACCCGTATTTTCCGCACTATAAGGCGCACTTAAAAGCCTTTAATTTTCTCAAAAAACGACAGTGGCCTTATAATCCGGAACGCCTTATATATGGATTAAATGATTAATAACGCGTTACGTTATTAAATTCGCCCGCGAACTCGCGCTCGTGTCCTTATGCCTGCTCTGTCAAACGGCCAGTTCAGCCTCGTATAAATCACTGTAGCCTAACCCAGCGTTGCTCGCGCGTCACAGAATGTTCATAAAACGCTCCCCGTTCAGCGCTCAACGCAGTTTGTTCCAAAAAACGAAAAAAAATCTGCATGTATTTGTATTTCACTTTTAGGTTACACCATAGCCTTACCTTACAAAGAACTAAAGACCAACAACAACATTTTCCAAACAAATGTTTCATTTCAAATTTGAAATTAGGACTAGCCTATGTAAGAACAGGAATGTAGCATACACAAAAAGTCCTGTGAAATTAAACGAATAAATGGGCCCAATAATACGAATAAAATTCATATAAACAAAAATATACATTAAAGTTTTTAAAGTAAATTAACTATAGGCCAGAATTTTGATAACTGTACGTTTGCTCAAGGCGCACGATAAAAATTTAAATGGGCTTATAACCATTGTAGGCTCCACACAAACTGCTGTAAAATTAAACGAATAAATGGGCCTAATAATAATATAACTAAAAATGATATAAACAAAAATGTAAAAAAATATATACATAAATGATTAAAAGTAGGCTAATTATTTATTAGGTATTAATAACAATTTAACTTGTCTCAAATTAATACATGTATTTGTATTTCACTTTTAAGTTACACCACAGCCTTACCTTACAAATAACTAAAGACCAACAACAACATTTTCCAAACAAATGTTTCATTTCAAATTTCAAATTAGGACTAGCAAGAACAGAAATGTAGCATACACAAAAAGTCCTGTGAAATTAAACGAATAAACGGGCCTAATAATATAACTAAAAATTATATAAACAAAAATGTAAATAAATATATATATATGTATATTTATTTATGTATATATATATATATATATATATATATATATATATATATATACATAAATTACTAAAAATAGTCTAATTAATTATTAAGCCAGATTTTGATAAGCCTAACTGATTTTTGCGCAGCGTGCACTATTAAAATTTAAATTGGGTTTGACCTATACACACAAAAAAACAACAACAACTGTAAAATTAAACGAATCAATGGGCCTAATTATATAAATAAAATTTTGGCTATAGGCCTACATAAACTTGTTAAATTAAAAAGTAAATTAACTAAGCTATTACCAGACTTAGGCTATATCTATCTGAACTTAGAGAGCATGTGGATAACAATTAAAATGGTCTCAAACTTTAAAAAAAAAAATTGCTTTTTCCTTATCTAGCCTACAATTCTTTTGAGTTCACCTTCAAGAACACGAGTTTGGACAATGTCTGTGGCTTCAGACACATGCGGTGCTTCTTGAAAGCAGGCCAGCAGCGGAGAAAACCCTCTCTCCGCTCGCAGACGGTGAACCCGCTTGGGGGTGCTGAATACAATGCAAGCAACTTTAGTCAGGCGGGGAAAAGACGTGGAGTTTTCTCGTGGTGTGAGCGGAGCGTGAAATAGGGCGACGCTCCGTCCTTTTAAAAATATTGGGAGGTGTAAATGGCATTTACGTGCATTTAGCCTCCACTACATCCCTGGGTGTATGACATCACAGTACTGATTCGAAAGAATACAGCAGTGATCAACTTGAAGCACTTTACAGAGTACAGACGAGTGGTGTATGACATCACAGTACCGATTCGAAAGAATACAGCAGTGATAAACTTGAAGCACTTTACAGAGTACAGACGATTGGTCTATGACATCACAGTACTGATTCGAAAGCATACAGCAGTGATCGACTTAAAGAAGCACTGTACAGAGTCAACACATTCTGACAGAGTACAGACGATTGGTGTATGCAGAGGTGTAGTGGTAAAAAAGAGCTGGGTAAACTATAAATTCTGGTGGACCAAGACGTGGTCACCAGGTAAGGTGGGCCACTGCCTACCGGTGTATGTGTGTCTCCTGATGACATTGCTATATTGGGAGGGCTCGACATTAAGCCTTTTCACACGCTAAGTAAATCTGCCATTCACTTGTCCGAGTAAGTTGCTCCTCCAGATTTTTTTTTTTATTTACCCGTATTTTCCGCACTATAAGGCGCACTTAAAAGCCTTTAATTTTCTCAAAAAAGGACAGTGCACCTTATAATCCGGAACGCCTTATATATGGATTAAATGATTAATAACGCGTCGCGTTATTAAATTCGCCCGCGAACTCGCGCTCGTGTCCATCTTATGCCCGCTCTGTCAAACGGCCAGTTCAGCCTCGTATAAATCACTGTAGCCTACCCAGCGTTGCTCGCGCGTCACAGAATGTTCATAAAACGCTCCCCGTTCAGCGCTCAACGCAGTTTGTTCCAAAAAACGAAAAAAAATCTGCATGTATTTGTATTTCACTTTTAGGTTACACCATAGCCTTACCTTACAAAGAACTAAAGACCAACAACAACATTTTCCAAACAAATGTTTCATTTCAAATTTGAAATTAGGACTAGCCTATGTAAGAACAGGAATGTAGCATACACAAAAAGTCCTGTGAAATTAAACGAATAAATGGGCCCAATAATACGAATAAAATTCATATAAACAAAAATATACATTAAAGTTTTTAAAGTAAATTAACTATAGGCCAGAATTTTGATAACTGTACGTTTGCTCAAGGCGCACGATAAAAATTTAAATGGGCTTATAACCATTGTAGGCTCCACACAAACTGCTGTAAAATTAAACGAATAAATGGGCCTAATAATAATATAACTAAAAATGATATAAACAAAAATGTAAAAAAATATATACATAAATGATTAAAAGTAGGCTAATTATTTATTAGGTATTAATAACAATTTAACTTGTCTCAAATTAATACATGTATTTGTATTTCACTTTTAAGTTACACCACAGCCTTACCTTACAAATAACTAAAGACCAACAACAACATTTTCCAAACAAATGTTTCATTTCAAATTTCAAATTAGGACTAGCAAGAACAGAAATGTAGCATACACAAAAAGTCCTGTGAAATTAAACGAATAAACGGGCCTAATAATATAACTAAAAATTATATAAACAAAAATGTAAATAAATATATATATGTATATTTATTTATGTATATATATATATATATATATATATATATATATATATATATATATATATATATACATATATATATACATAAATTACTAAAAATAGTCTAATTAATTATTAAGCCAGATTTTGATAAGCCTAACTGATTTTTGCGCAGCGTGCACTATTAAAATTTAAATTGGGTTTGACCTATACACACAAAAAAACAACAACAACTGTAAAATTAAACGAATCAATGGGCCTAATTATATAAATAAAATTTTGGCT
The DNA here is from genome assembly GCF_988280905.1 of Pimephales promelas. Classification (NCBI taxonomy): domain Eukaryota; kingdom Metazoa; phylum Chordata; class Actinopteri; order Cypriniformes; family Leuciscidae; genus Pimephales; species Pimephales promelas. The sequence goes on from NC_142791.1 coordinate 18,455,651, forward strand.
ATAGGCCTACATAAACTTGTTAAATTAAAAAGTAAATTAACTAGGCTATTACCAGACTTAGGCTATATCTATCTGAACTTAGAGAGCATGTGGATAACAATTTAAATTGTCTCAAACTTAAAAAAAAAATTGCTTTTTCCTTATCTAGCCTACAATTCTTTTGAGTTCACCTTCAAGAACACGAGTTTGGACAATGTCTGTGGCTTCAGACACATGCGGTGCTTCTTGAAAGCAGGCCAGCAGCGGAGAAAACCCTCTCTGCGCTCGCAGACGGTGAACCCGCTTGGGGGTGCTGAATACAATGCAAGCAACTTTAGTCAGGCGGGGAAAAGACGTGGAGTTTTCTCGTGGTGTGAGCGGAGCGTGAAATAGGGCGACGCTCCGTCCTTTTAAAAATATTGGGAGGTGTAAATGGCATTTACGTGCATTTAGCCTCCACTACATCCCTGGGTGTATGACATCACAGTACTGATTCGAAAGAATACAGCAGTGATCAACTTGAAGCACTTTACAGAGTACAGACGAGTGGTGTATGACATCACAGTACCGATTCGAAAGAATACAGCAGTGATAAACTTGAAGCACTTTACAGAGTACAGACGATTGGTCTATGACATCACAGTACTGATTCGAAAGCATACAGCAGTGATCGACTTAAAGAAGCACTGTACAGAGTCAACACATTCTGACAGAGTACAGACGATTGGTGTATGCAGAGGTGTAGTGGTAAAAAAGAGCTGGGTAAACTATAAATTCTGGTGGACCAAGACGTGGTCACCAGGTAAGGTGGGCCACTGCCTACCGGTGTATGTGTGTCTCCTGATGACATTGCTATATTGGGAGGGCTCGACATTAAGCCTTTTCACACGCTAAGTAAATCTGCCATTCACTTGTCCGAGTAAGTTGCTCCTCCAGATTTTTTTTTTATTTACCCGTATTTTCCGCACTATAAGGCGCACTTAAAAGCCTTTAATTTTCTCAAAAAACGACAGTGCACCTTATAATCCGGAACGCCTTATATATGGATTAAATGATTAATAACGCGTCGCGTTATTAAATTCGCCCGCGAACTCGCGCTCGTGTCCATCTTATGCCCGCTCTGTCAAACGGCCAGTTCAGCCTCGTATAAATCACTGTAGCCTACCCAGCGTTGCTCGCGCGTCACAGAATGTTCATAAAACGCTCCCCGTTCAGCGCTCAACGCAGTTTGTTTCGCGCTCCACTCAAATCGCCCCCCAGCTGGCTCCAAAAAACGAAAAAAAATCTGCATGTATTTGTATTTCACTTTTAGGTTACACCACAGCCTTACCTTACAAAGAACTAAAGACCAACAACAACATTTTCCAAACAAATGTTTCATTTCAAATTTGAAATTAGGACTAGCCTATGTAAGAACAGAATTGCAGCACAGAGAGTATGAAGATTCTCTCAGTAATATGATCCTCTTAACTACGGTAAATCAACTTGGACAAACATAATAATAATACAAACGCATCCTCCATAGCCTATACTTTAGTGCCCTCTTGTGGCATAAACATATGCACAACACTGAACAGTATAGCATTGCATTATATTACACAGCATACAACTGAGGACATAATGAACATACTTTAACAATTGATTTTAAACAACAGTCCAACAAACAAGATTCTAGTATTAAGTGAATTACACTTTAGACATCATTTTGTCTGTTTTTGCTGTTTAGCCAAAACAACAACAACAAAAACGTATACTGTATTTTAACTGTCTTGTCTGTTCTCCTTTTCCACAGGTGTGAGCTGTGCATGTTAAGAAGACCCCTATCCATCTTGACGACCGATGAATTGTAAATCTAATCTAATTTAATTATTCTATTTATCTAACTATTACTACTATACCTTGGTCCAGTACTGACCCACTGAGTCTGAGAACATTTTAAACAGATTATTATCCATCTGTGAATTTTGTCTATCTGCAAGTTGTTAAGAATTGTTGTGTGAAAATAAACGTTGTTGTACAGTTTAAGGTTTAATTGCATAAAAGCTTGGATAGAAAACTTCCTATTGCAAAAGTTAGAACATAAGTCTGCATATAAATGATTATTAATACCGTAATGCAAGTTTTTCATGGCACATGTGCATGATGAGGTTGTTTTGTGTTTAGTTTTTTTTTTAAAGGACACTGGATAACTTGTCATTTTGTAATACTCATCTGGATGGGTGGTTTACTTGTCAAAGCTAGTTTATATGTGTCTCCCAGCCCTGCAAATCTGGTCCCTTAGATAGAAAGCAGCCAAAACCCCTTTAAAATCAGCAACTGACCAGTTATACAGTCTATCTCAAACCAATAGACAATCTTAGACTAGTTTAAGCTGTTTTACCCCAGCAGGGAGTGGGTGGATGAGTTGTTATAAACTATCTTTCTAATAGATTGATCAGATAGCACCCCTTTAATCTTTTCTATTTTACCTCTTCATGATAATTTTTGCATGTATTTATGCATAATTGTTCATGATTGTCATGCATGATTTTTATTGTATTATATTACATTTTTATTATTAATGTATTTAATTGTATTAATGTATTTAAATGTATATTATAAATGCACTAATGTGTTTGAAAATACACAATAAACCTTGTGCAGTTAAAGCTTCAATTGTTCTTTTTTCTATTTCCCATTAACAGTTAAAATAATATTTTTACGGATTTTCTACAGTTTACACAGTAGCACTATAAAATAAATACAATAACATTACATACTATACAGTATTATTAAAAATTAACAGTGTAATTCTGTACTTTAATATGCTAAGAAATTACAGTAAAATAATGTTATTTAATTTGCAGTATGCTTAACAGTACTGTTGTTAGTGTTACGTAATTTTACTGTTAAATGAAATACAGCAAGTACTGGATAATTGTTGCCAGTAAGCAGGGGCGGTTCTACAGGGGGGCAAGGGGGGGCAGGTGCCCCCCCACTCTAGAGCCTTGCCCCCCCAGCTGCCCCCCTAACTTTGATGATCCAAAAAATGTACTTGTAAAAATAACCTGCCACTCCACACGCTTCTCAAAATAGTGAAATAAACAATACATTTACCAAAAGTGAACAATTTAATTTTGTCATTTTAAATGTAGCCTATTATTATTAGCCCCTCCTCCTGATTCAACGTGCAGCAGAGCGGCGTTCGCTCAGTCTGGCTCTCTCACGCACTCACACACACAGCGAGTCTGCCGTGGGGCGGTGGAGTGGCCCTGCAACCCGACTGGAGAGACTGAGCTGCCCCAGAGCCTCTGAAGGTGAAGTGAGTTTCCCCAGGTGTAGTTTAAACACACGTTTAACTTAGTTACATTTGTAATGAATGTATTGTATGCTAAAGACGATTCAGGATCAGCAAAAACAGTCTATTACATTAGCCAAAATCATCGGTCAAATCGCTCCCTCGTGATCTTTAAGAGCACTCTTCCCTTTGATTATCTAATTTCGATTTTAGTAAAGACAAGAACAGCTTAATAAAATATAAAATATTGTTTGTATCCATAACGTTAACTGATGATCTCCGCTGTTACGTTACAACACACATCGCCAGTTAGGAGAACGATTATTTGATTCGCTTTTCGGTCGCGCGCCTGAATGGCCAAATGAATACATAAATATATCAAAATGCCAAGTCGAGTATTCACGTAAACACAGTAGAAGTAGCTACTGTGTAACTGTAAGTAGGCTACTGTAAGTATGAGAAACTATGCTCAGTTGATAACTCACCTCATTGAGAAAGCCCTTCACAATTAACATTGAAACATTGTTTGCTAAATATTTGTTTGTTTTTAGTTGTCTATGGACGTAATAATTAGCCTAATACTGTTGAAATTTCATTGAAAAAAGCATGTCTTTAATAATATTATTATATACACTACTAAGATTTTTTATGTTTTTAAAAGAAGTCTCTAGGGCTCACCAAGGCTGCAATTATTTGATAAAAAATACAAAAAAAAAAACAGTAATATTGTGAAAAATATTATTACAATTTAAAACAGCAGTTTTCTATGTGAATATATAGTGAAGTGTAATTTATTCTTGTGTTCAAAGCTGAATTTACAGCATCAGTCTACATGATCCTACAGAAATTATTATAATATGATGCTCAAGAAACATTTATGATTATTATCCATGTTGAAAACAGTTTTTTACATTTTTATTTCAGGATTCTTTGATGAATAGAAAGTTCAAAAGAACAGAATTGATCTGAAATGGAAAGCTTTTGTAACATTAATCTCTACCATTCAAAAGTTTGGGGTCAGTAAGAATTTGTTTTTTATTTTTGGGGGAAAGAAATTAGAAAATGCTTTTTCTTGAGCATAAAATCAGCATATTAGAATGATTTCTGAAGGATCATGTGACCCTGAAAACTGATGTGTAATCAGCAACAGTAATGATGTTAAAAATTCAACTTTCAAATTACATTTTAAAATATATTAAAATAGAAAACAGATATTTTAAATTGTCATAATATTTCACAATATTACTGTTTGTCATTTTTTTCATCAAATAAAGCAGCCTTGGTGAGCAGAAGAAACTTCATTTAAAAACATAAAAAAATCTTACTGATCTAAAACTTTTGACCAGTAGTGTATATCTTTTACTGAGGCTCTTTTGAAACAATGCATTAACCATAAATAATAATAAAAAAAATGGTACCTGACCTCAGTTAAGCAGTTCTATAAATCCAATTCCTCTCAGATATCAATCAATGAAACCAGGTTATAACTGGGGAAATAACAAATACAATAGGATTAAGTAGTCTAAACATACAGTAACTGGTGTGTGCATGTGATAAATCTTTAGGGCCCGAGCACCGATGGTGAGAGAGGACCCTCTTGGAATTGCTCTGTTTATTATTATTATTCTTCTCCAAGATGAATCGTACTTTTGAGGCCTAATTCTGATTTTATATTTGTTGTAAGCTACTTAGTAGCTACATGGCCCTACAGTGTAATGTAAGGATAACCAGAGATTTCATATATTGACTTTTGGGAAAAGAAAGGCAGTAAACTGGAGAGACCAGGAGGGTCATTTGTGGACTGTAATTATACCTTTTTAATTATAATAAGAGCTGGAGTATTGTCTGCTGTTTTATACCTGTCCTCTGCATCTTGGACACAAATATTGTACTTTTTAAAATAAATTTTCATTTAGCTTTTTATACTTTTACTTTTTTTTAAATGCACAATTTTGTTTGAACACTGCACTGGGCTTATTCCTGTTGTGAATTTAAAACCTTTGTAGTGTGTAAGGACACGATTAAACAATATCTAATATACTATAAAAGTGTTTTTATGTTTGTTTTGTTAAAGCAATTCACATATAGGGATTGCCATACCGTCTACCCCTGCCACCCTGCCAAGACCTCTTGCCACCCCTTTGCCCCCCCATGTAAAATTTTCTAGATCCGCCACTGCCAGTAAGTTACTGTTAATTTGACAAGAAATTTTTTACAGTGTGTGGCTTCAGACACATGCGGTGGTTTCTTGAAAGCAGGCCAGCAGCGGAGAAAACCCTCTCTGCGCTCGCAGACGGTGAACCCGCTTGGGGGTGCTGAATACAATGCAAGCAACTTTAGTCAGGCGGGGAAAAGACGGGGAGTGCTCGTGGTGTGAGCGGAGCGTGAAATAGGGCGACGCTCCGTCCTTTTAAAAATATTGGGAGGTGTAAATGGCATTTACGTGCATTCAGCCTCCACTACATCCCTGGGTGTATGACATCACAGTACTGATTCGAAAGAATACAGCAGTGATCAACTTGAAGCACTTTACAGAGTACAGACGATTGGTCTATGACATCACAGTACTGATTCGAAAGAATACAGCAGTGATAAACTTGAAGCACTTTACAGAGTACAGACGATTGGTGTATGACATCACAGTACTGATTCGAAAGAATACAGCAGTGATAAACTTGAAGCACTTTACAGAGTACAGACGATTGGTCTATGACATCACAGTACTGATTCGAAAGCATACAGCAGTGATCGACTTAAAGAAGCACTGTACAGAGTACAGACGATTGGTGTATGCAGAGGTGTAGTGGTAAAAAAAAGAGCTGGGTAAACTATAAATTCTGGTGGACCAAGACGTGGTCACCAGGTAAGGTGGGCCACTGCCTACCATTTGTATGTGTGTCTCCTGATGACATTGCTATATAGGGAGGGCTCGACATTAAGCCTTTTCACACGCTAAGTAAATCTGCCATTCACTTGTCCGAGTAAGTTGCTCGTTCAGATTTTTTTTTTATTTACCCGTATTTTCCGCACTATAAGGCGCACTTAAAAGCCTTTAATTTTCTCAAAAAACGACAGTGCGCCTTATAATCCGGAACGCCTTATATATGGATTAAATGATTAATAACGCGTCGCGTTATTAAATTCGCCCGCGAACTCGCGCTCGTGTCCATCTTATGCCCGCTCTGTCAAACGGCCAGTTCAGCCTCGTATAAATCACTGTAGCCTAACCCAGCGTTGCTCGCGCATCACAGAATGTTCATAAAACGCTCCCGTTCAGCGCTTAATGCAGTTGTTTCGCGCTCCACTCAAATCGCCCCCCAGCTCGCTCCAAAAAAACGAAAAAAAATCTGCATGTATTTGTATTTCACTTTTAGGTTACACCACAGCCTTACCTTACAAAGAACTAAAGACCAACAACAACATTTTCCAAACAAATGTTTCATTTCAAATTTGAAATTAGGACTAGCCTATGTAAGAACAGGAATGTAGCATACACAAAAAGTCCTGTGAAATTAAACGAATAAATGGGCCCAATAATACGAATAAAATTCATATAAACAAAAATATACATTAAAGTTTTTAAAGTAAATTAACTATAGGCCAGAATTTTGATAACTGAACTTTTGCTCAAGGTGCACGATAAAAATTTAAATGGGCTTATAACCACTGTAGGCTCCACACAAACTGCTGTAAAATTAAACGAATAAATGGGCCTAATAATATAACTAAAAATGATATAAACAAAAATGTAAAAAAATATATACATAAATGATTAAAAGTAGGCTAATTATTTATTAGGTATTAATAACAATTTAACTTGTCTCAAATTAATACATGTATTTGTATTTCACTTTTAGGTTACACCTTACAAATAACTAAAGACCAACAACAACATTTTCCAAACAAATGTTTCATTTCAAATTTCAAATTAGGACTAGCAAGAACAGGAATGTAGCATACACAAAAAGTCCTGTGAAATTAAACGAATAAACGGGCCTAATAATATAACTAAAAATTATATAAACAAAAATGTAAATAAATATATATATGTATATATGTATATATATATATATATATATATATATATACATAAATTACTAAAAGTAGTCTAATTAATTATTAGGCCATTTTGATAAGCCTAACTGATTTTTGCGCAGCGCCAGTGGCGCAAAAAGTGGGTATGCGTTATATGCGGCGCATAGGGGCGCAGCACAATGGGGGGCGCCAAAGCGATGGTAAAAAAAAAAAAAAAAAAAAAATTATATAGGCTATATTGTATTTCTATATGTAGCTGCCGTTGTGCGTTTCTAAATGATTTCTGCATTCCTTCATTGTTATATAAAACTTTAGAAGACTAACACCCAGGCTAGAGTAGGCGCCCTCATGGAGAAGGGGGGCGGGTAATATCGCGAGCGGGCGGGGGCGCCGTGAGCGCTGAACGAGCATGTACGAGTAGTGAATTGTCGTCGAAAAAGATGGATAAAACAAAATGCTGTGGGGCTAAAAATAGAAAAAGAAAGAGAGAAAAGGAGATGGCATGTCAATTGATGCGACTGCGACAGCAGCTAAATAACTGCATGCATTGCTGAAAGCCAACAGGTAGGATTTAAAATGTGACATCCCAACACATGTAAGCTATATCTCGGTGGCCATCGGGACTACCGGGAGATTCCCGCTGGGCCGACGTGCTTTTCAGCCAATACATTTCATCCTTTTTTAATTTATTTGTCTTAACGGCCCACAAAACTCATACATCGGCGGCCCATTTGTTTGTTGTTTGTTTTGTTTTTTGCTTAATTGGCAGCGCTGTGCTGGTGTAATGCATTGGTCAAAAAAAGTCAGCTTTAGTTTTTTTTTCTGACACACTGGCCCATGAAATACGTCATTATGCGCAAGTATCTTTCAAGTATAGAAATTAGTGCAAAACTAATTATGAAAGTTTCCTTTATTTTTCTGTGCATTTGTTTTACAATAGCCTTTATGGGTACTATCATGGGATTAATATTATAACTATTTATTATGTAGTAGTGTAATGTAGACAGACACTAACTAAAAGAGGTTCAAATTTTTCTCTGTTTAATTTGCACCCTGAGGTTGGAGCTTTCAATTTTGAACTCTCAAAGTGCACCAGACTGCTGAATTTAAAATACAGAACACAAAATTTTCTTACGGGGGAGCATGCCCCCGAACCCCCCTAGAGAAACTGAGGTCCACAGTTTTACCTAAAATCCTGTGAGAAACACTGGTATTGCTGTTCCAATGGAGCTTATAGTTCATTAAGGTGGAGTAGCTATAGTTTAATTGTGTTAATAAACGACAATTTTGCACTTATTTTCTTCTGTTAGCTCTCATTTCTTCCTACTCACTTATTACACAGCACACTTACATTACATTTATTTTTCCTTTTCCTTTTTTTTGGGGGGGGGGGGGGGGGGCGCTAAAATTGTTGCTGCATACCCCTCTGAAACTGGGTAGTTGCGCCCCTGCGCAGCGCGCACTATTAAAAATTTAAATTGGGTTTGATACACACAAAAAAACAACAACTGTAAAATTAAACGAATCAATGGGCCTAATTATATAAATAAAATTTTGGCTATAGGCCTACATAAACTTGTTAAATTAAAAAGTAAATTAACTAGGCTATTACCAGACTTAGGCTATATCTAACTGAACTTAGAGAGCATGTGGATAACAATTTAAATTGTCTCAAACTTAAAAAAAAAAATTGCTTTTTCCTTATCTAGCCTACAATTCTTTTGAGTTCACCTTCAAGAACACGAGTTTGGACAATGTCTGTGGCTTCAGACACATGCGGTGCTTCTTGAAAGCAGGCCAGCAGCGGAGAAAACCCTCTCTCCGCTCGCAGACGGTGAACCCGCTTGGGGGTGCTGAATACAATGCAAGCAACTTTAGTCAGGCGGGGAAAAGACGTGGAGTTTTCTCGTGGTGTGAGCGGAGCGTGAAATAGGGCGACGCTCCGTCCTTTTAAAAATATTGGGAGGTGTAAATGGCATTTACGTGCATTTAGCCTCCACTACATCCCTGGGTGTATGACATCACAGTACTGATTCGAAAGAATACAGCAGTGATCAACTTGGAGCACTTTACAGAGTACAGACGAGTGGTGTATGACATCACAGTACCGATTCGAAAGAATACAGCAGTGATAAACTTGAAGCACTTTACAGAGTACAGACGATTGGTGTATGACATCACAGTACTGATTCGAAAGCATACAGCAGTGATCGACTTAAAGAAGCACTGTACAGAGTCAACACATTCTGACAGAGTACAGACGATTGGTGTATGCAGAGGTGTAGTGGTAAAAAAGAGCTTGGTAAACTATAAATTCTGGTGGACCAAGACGTGGTCACCATAAGGTGGGCCACTGCCTACCGGTGTATGTGTGTCTCCTGATGACATTGCTATATAGGGAGGGCTCGACATTAAGCCTTTTCACACGCTAAGTAAATCTGCCATTCACTTGTCCGAGTAAGTTGCTCGTCCAGATTTTTTTTTTATTTACCCGTATTTTCCGCACTATAAGGCGTACTTAAAAGCCTTTAATTTTCTCAAAAAACGACAGTCCAACTTATAATCCAGAACGCCTTATATATGGATTAAATGATTAATAACGCGTCGCGTTATTAAATTCGCCCGCGAACTCGCGCTCGTGTCCATCTTATGCCCGCTCTGTCAAACGGCCAGTTTAGCCTCGTATAAATCACTGTAGCCTACCCAGCGTTGCTCGCGCGTCACAGAGTGTTCATAAAACGCTCCCCGTTCAGCGCTCAACGCAGTTGTTTCGCGCTCCACTCAAATCGCCCCCCAGCTCGCTCCAAAAAACGAAAAAAAATCTGCATGTATTTGTATTTCACTTTTAGGTTACACCACAGCCTTACCTTACAAAGAACTAAAGACCAACAACAACATTTTCCAAACAAATGTTTCATTTCAAATTTGAAATTAGGACTAGCCTATGTAAGAACAGAATTGTAGCTTACACAAAAAGTCCTGTGAAATTAAACGAATAAATGGGCCCAATAATACGAATAAAATTCATATAAACAAAAATATACATTAAAGTTTTTAAAGTAAATTAACTATAGGCCAGAATTTTGATAACTGAACTTTTGCTCAAGGCGCACGATAAAAATTTAAATGGGCTTATAACCATTGTAGGCTCCACACAAACTGCTGTAAAATTAAACGAATAAATGGGCCTAATAATATAACTAAAAATGATATAAACAAAAATGTAAAAAAAATATATACATAAATGATTAAAAGTAGGCTAATTATTTATTAGGTATTAATAACAATTTAACTTGTCTCAAATTAATACATGTATTTGTATTTCACTTTTAGGTTACACCACAGCCTTACCTTACAAATAACTAAAGACCAACAACAACATTTTCCAAACAAATGTTTCATTTCAAATTTCAAATTAGGACTAGCAAGAACAGAAATGTAGCACACACAAAAAGTCCTGTGAAATTAAACGAATAAACGGGCCTAATAATACGAATAAAATTAATATTAACCAAAATATACATAAAAGTTTTTAAAGCAAATTAACTAGGCAAGAATTTTGATAACTGAACTTTTGCTCAATGCGCACGATAAAATTATATAAGGACTTATAACCATAGCACAAACTTCTGTAAAATTAAACGAATAAATGGGCCTAATAATATAACTAAAAATTATATAAGCAAAAATGTACATATATATATATATATATATATATATATATATATATATATATATACATAAATTACTAAAAGTAGTCTAATTAATTATTTGGCCAGATTTTGATAAGCCTAACTGATTTTTGCGCAGCATGCACTATTAAAATTTAAATTGGGTTTGACCTATACACACAAAAAAACAACAACAACTGTAAAATTAAACGAATCAATGGGCCTAATTATATAAATAAAAATTTGGCTATAGTCCTACATAAACTTGTTCAATTAAAAAGTAAATTAACTAGGCTATTACCAGACTTAGGCTATATCTAACTGAACTTAGAGAGCATGTGGATAACAATTTAAATTTTCTCAAACTTAAAAAAAAAAAATTGCTTTTTCCTTATCTAGCCTACAATTCTTTTGAGTTCACCTTCAAGAACACGAGTTTGGACAATGTCTGTGGCTTCAGACACATGCGGTGGTTTCTTGAAAGCAGGCCAGCAGCGGAGAAAACCCTCTCTGCGCTCGCAGACGGTGAACCCGCTTGGGGGTGCTGAATACAATGCAAGCAACTTTAGTCAGGCGGGGAAAAGACGTGGAGTTTTCTCGTGGTGTGAGCGGAGCGTGAAATAGGGCGACGCTCCGTCCTTTTAAAAATATTGGGAGGTGTAAATGGCATTTACGTGCATTTAGCCTCCACTACATCCCTGGGTGTATGACATCACAGTACTGATTCGAAAGAATACAGCAGTGATCAACTTGAAGCACTTTACAGAGTACAGACGAGTGGTGTATGACATCACAGTACTGATTCGAAAGAATACAGCAGTGATAAACTTGAAGCACTTTACAGAGTACAGACGATTGGTGTATGACATCACAGTACTGATTCGAAAGAATACAGCAGTGATCAACTTGAAGCACTTTACAGAGTACAGACGATTGGTCTATGACATCACAGTACTGATTCGAAAGCATACAGCAGTGATCGACTTAAAGAAGCACTGTACAGAGTACAGACGATTGGTGTATGCAGAGGTGTAGTGGTAAAAAAAAGAGCTGGGTAAACTATAAATTCTGGTGGACCAAGACGTGGTCACCAGGTAAGGTGGGCCACTGCCTACCGGTGTATGTGTGTCTCCTGATGACATTGCTATATAGGGAGGGCTCGACATTAAGCCTTTTCACACACTAAGTAAATCTGCCATTCACTTGTCCGAGTAAGTTGCTCGTCCAGATTTTTTTTAATTTTTATTTACCCGTATTTTCCGCACTATAAGGCGCACTTAAAAGCCTTTAATTTTCTCAAAAAACGACAGTGGCCTTATAATCCGGAACGCCTTATATATGGATTAAATGATTAATAACGCGTTACGTTATTAAATTCGCCCGCGAACTCGCGCTCGTGTCCTTATGCCCGCTCTGTCAAACGGCCAGTTCAGCCTCGTATAAATCACTGTAGCCTAACCCAGCGTTGCTCGCGCGTCACAGAATGTTCATAAAACGCTCCCCGTTCAGCGCTCAACACAGGTTGTTCCAAAAAACGAAAAAAAATCTGCATGTATTTGTATTTTACTTTTAGGTTACACCACAGCCTTACCTTACAAAGAACTAAAGACCAACAACAACATTTTCCAAACAAATGTTTCATTTCAAATTTGAAATTAGGACTAGCCTATGTAAGAACAGAATTGTAGCATACACAAAAAGTCCTGTGAAATTAAACGAATAAATGGGCCCAATAATACGAATAAAATTCATATAAACAAAAATATACATTAAAGTTTTTAAAGTAAATTAACTATAGGCCAGAATTTTGATAACTGAACTTTTGCTCAAGGCGCACGATAAAAATTTAAATGGGCTTATAACCATTGTAGGCTCCACACAAACTGCTGTAAAATTAAACGAATAAATGGGCCTAATAATATAACTAAAAATGATATAAACAAAAATGTAAAAAAAAAAATATACATAAATGATTAAAAGTAGGCTAATTATTTATTAGGTATTAAAAACAATTTAACTTGTCTCAAATTAATACATGTATTTGTATTTCACTTTTAGGTTACACCACAGCCTTACCTTACAAATAACTAAAGACCAACAACAACATTTTCCAAACAAATGTTTCATTTCAAATTTCAAATTAGGACTAGCAAGAACAGGAATGTAGCATACACAAAAAGTCCTGTGAAATTAAACGAATAAACGGGCCTAATAATACGAATAAAATTAATATTAACCAAAATATACATAAAAGTTTTTAAAGCAAATTAACTAGGCCAGAATTTTGATAACTGAACTTTTGCTCAATGCGCACGATAAAAATTTAAATGGACTTATAACCATAGCACAAACTGCTGTAAAATTAAACGAATAAATGGGCCTAATAATATAACTAAAAATTTTATAAGCAAAAATGTAAATATATATATGTATATATATATATATATATATATATATATATATATATATATATATATATATATATACATAAATTACTAAAAGTAGTCTAATTAATTATTAAGCCAGATTTTGATAAGCCTAACTGATTTTTGCGCAGCATGCACTATTAAAATTTAAATTGGGTTTGACCTATACACACAAAAAAACAACAACAACTGTAAAATTAAACGAATCAATGGGCCTAATTATATAAATAAAAATTTGGCTATAGGCCTACATAAACTTGTTCAATTAAAAAGTAAATTAACTAGGCTATTACCAGACTTAGGCTATATCTAACTGAACTTAGAGAGCATGTGGATAACAATTTAAATTGTCTCAAACTTAAAAAAAAATTTGCTTTTTCCTTATCTAGCCTACAATTCTTTTGAGTTCACCTTCAAGAACACGAGTTTGGACAATGTCTGTGGCTTCAGACACATGCGGTGGTTTCTTGAAAGCAGGCCAGCAGCGGAGAAAACCCTCTCTGCGCTCGCAGACGGTGAACCCGCTTGGGGGTGCTGAATACAATGCAAGCAACTTTAGTCAGGCGGGGAAAAGACGTGGAGTTTTCTCGTGGTGTGAGCGGAGCGTGAAATAGGGCGACGCTCCGTCCTTTTAAAAATATTGGGAGGTGTAAATGGCATTTACGTGCATTTAGCCTCCACTACATCCCTGGGTGTATGACATCACAGTACTGATTCGAAAGAATACAGCAGTGATCAACTTGAAGCACTTTACAGAGTACAGACGATTGGTCTATGACATCACAGTACTGATTCGAAAGCATACAGCAGTGATCGACTTAAAGAAGCACTGTACAGAGTACAGACGATTGGTGTATGCAGAGGTGTAGGGGTAAAAAAAAAGAGCTGGGTAAACTATAAATTCTGGTGGACAGAGACGTGGTCACCAGGTAAGGTGGGCCACTGCCTACCGGTGTATGTGTGTCTCCTGATGACATTGCTATATAGGGAGGGCTCGACATTAAGCCTTTTCACACGCTAAGTAAATCTGCCATTCACTTGTCCGAGTAAGTTGCTCGTCCAGATTTTTTACAATTTTTATTTACCCGTATTTTCCGCACTATAAGGCGCACTTAAAAGCCTTTAATTTTCTCAAAAAAGGACAGTGGCCTTATAATCCGGAACGCCTTATATATGGATTAAATGATTAATAACGCGTCGCGTTATTAAATTCGCCCGCGAACTCGCGCTCGTGTCCATCTTATGCCCGCTCTGTCAAACGGCCAGTTTAGCCTCGTATAAATCACTGTAGCCTACCCAGCATTGCTCGCGCGTCACAGAATGTTCATAAAACGCTCCCGTTCAGCGCTCAACGCAGTTTGTTTCGCGCTCCACTCAAATCGCCCCCCAGCTCGCTCCAAAAAACGAAAAAAAATCTGCATGTATTTCTATTTCACTTTTAGGTTACACCACAGCCTTACCTTACAAAGAACTAAAGACCAACAACAACATTTTTCAAACAAATGTTTTATTTCAAATTTGAAATCAGGACTAGCCTATGTAAGAACAGGAATATAGCATACACAAAAAGTCCTGTGAAATTAAACGAATAAATGGGCCCAATAATACGAATAAAATTCATATAAACAAAAATATACATTAAAGTTTTTAAAGTAAATTAACTATAGGCCAGAATTTTGATAA
Source organism: Pimephales promelas (assembly GCF_988280905.1). NCBI lineage: Eukaryota > Metazoa > Chordata > Actinopteri > Cypriniformes > Leuciscidae > Pimephales > Pimephales promelas. The sequence goes on from NC_142791.1 coordinate 18,470,722, forward strand.
CTGAACTTTTGCTCAAGGCGCACGATAAAAATTTAAATGGGCTTATAACCATTGTAGGCTCCACACAAACTGCTGTAAAATTAAACGAATAAATGGGCCTAATAATAATATAACTAAAAATGATCTAAACAAAAATGTAAAAAAATATATACATAAATGATTAAAAGTAGGCTAATTATTTATTAGGTATTAATAACAATTTAACTTGTCTCAAATTAATACATGTATTTGTATTTAACTTTTAGGTTACACCACAGCCTTACCTTACAAATAACTAAAGACCAACAACAACATTTTCCAAACAAATGTTTCATTTCAAATTTCAAATTAGGACTAGCAAGAACAGGAATGTAGCATACACAAAAAGTCCTGTGAAATTAAACGAATAAACGGGCCTAATAATATAACTAAAAATTATATAAACAAAAATGTAAATAATTATATATATGTATATATATATATATATATATATATATATATATATATACATAAATTACTAAAAGTAGTCTAATTAATTATTAGGCCAGATTTTGATAAGCCTAACTGATTTTTGCGCAGCGTGCACTATTAAAATTTAAATTGGGTTTGACCTATACACACAAAAAAACAACAACAACTGTAAAATTAAACGAATCAATGGGCCTAATTATATAAATAAAAATTTGGCTATAGGCCTACATAAACTTGTTAAATTAAAAAGTAAATTAACTAGGCTATTACCAGACTTAGGCTATATCTATCTGAACTTAGAGAGCATTTGGATAACAATTTAAATGGTCTCAAACTTAAAAAAAATTAGCTTTTTCCTTATCTAGCCTACAATTCTTTTGAGTTCACCTTCAAGAACAAGAGTTTGGACAATGTCTGTGGCTTCAGACACATGCGGTGGTTTCTTGAAAGCAGGCCAGCAGCGGAGAAAACCCTCTCTGCGCTCGCAGACGGTGAACCCGCTTGGGGGTGCTGAATACAATGCAAGCAACTTTAGTCAGGCGGGGAAAAGACGTGGAGTTTTCTCGTGGTGTGAGCGGAGCGTGAAATAGGGCGACGCTCCGTCCTTTTAAAAATATTGGGAGGTGTAAATGGCATTTACGTGCATTTAGCCTCCACTACATCCCTGGGTGTATGACATAACAGTACTGATTCGAAAGAATACAGCAGTGATCAACTTGAAGCACTTTACAGAGTACAGGCGATTGGTGTATGACATCACAGTACTGATTCGAAAGAATACAGCAGTGATAAACTTACAGAGTACAGACGATTGGTCTATGACATCACAGTACTGATTCGAAAGCATGCAATGATCGACTTAAAGAAGCACTGTAGAGTACAGACGATTGGTGTATGCAGAGGTGTAGTGGTAAAAAAGAGCTGGGTAAACTATAAATTCTGGTGGACCAAGACGTGGTCACCAGGTAAGGTGGGCCACTGCCTACCGGTGTATGTGTGTCTCCTGATGACATTGCTATATAGGGAGGGCTCGACATTAAGCCTTTTCACACGCTAAGTAAATCTGCCATTCACTTGTCCGAGTAAGTTGCTCGTCCAGATTTTTTTTTTATTTACCCGTATTTTCCGCACTATAAGGCGTACTTAAAAGCCTTTAATTTTCTCAAAAAACGACAGTGCACCTTATAACCCGGAACGCCTTATATATGGATTAAATGATTAATAACGCGTCGCGTTATTAAATTCGCCCGCGAACTCGCGCTCGTGTCCATCTTATGCCCGCTCTGTCAAACGGCCAGTTCAGCCTCGTATAAATCACTGTAGCCTACCCAGCGTTGCTCGCGCGTCACAGAATGTTCATAAAACGCTCCCCGTTCAGCGCTCAACGCAGTTTGTTTCGCGCTCCACTCAAATCGCCCCCCAGCTCGCTCCAAAAAACGAAAAAAAATCTGCATGTATTTGTATTTCACTTTTAGGTTACACCACAGCCTTACCTTACAAAGAACTAAAGACCAACAACAACATTTTCCAAACAAATGTTTCATTTCAAATTTGAAATTAGGACTAGCCTATGTAAGAACAGAATTGCAGCACAGAGAGTATGAAGATTCTCTCAGTAATATGATCCTCTTAACTACGGTAAATCAACTTGGACAAACATAATAATAATACAAACGCATCCTCCATAGCCTATACTTTAGTGCCCTCTTGTGGCATAAACATGCACAACACTGAACAGTATAGCATTGCATTATATTACACAGCATACAACTGAGGACATAATGAACATACTTTAACAATTGATTTTAAACAACAGTCCAACAAACACGATTCTAGTATTAAGTGAATTACACTTTAGACATCATTTTGTCTGTTTTTGCCGTTTAGCCAAAACAACAACAACAAAAACGTATACTGTATTTTAACTGTCTTGTCTGTTCTCCTTTTTTCACAGGTGTGAGCTGTGCATGTTAAGAAGACCCCTATCCATCTTGACGACCGATGAATTGTAAATCTAATCTAATTTAATTATTCTATTTATCTAACTATTACTACTATACCTTGGTCCAGTACTGACCCACTGAGTCTGAGAACATTTTAAACAGATTATTATCCATCTGTGAATTTTGTCTATCTGCAAGTTGTTAAGAATTGTTGTGTGAAAATAAACGTTGTTGTACAGTTTAAGGTTTAATTGCATAAAAGCTTGGATAGAAAACTTCCTATTGCAAAAGTTAGAACATAAGTCTGCATATAAATGATTATTAATACCGTAATGCAAGTTTTTCATGGCACATGTGCATGATGAGGTTGTTTTGTGTTTAGTTTTTTTTTTAAAGAACACTGGATAACTTGTCATTTTGTAATACTCATCTGGATGGGTGGTTTACTTGTCAAAGCTAGTTTATATGTGTCTCCCAGCCCTGCAAATCTGGTCCCTTAGATAGAAAGCAGCCAAAACCCCTTTAAAATCAGCAACTGACCAGTTATACAGTCTATCTCAAACCAATAGACAATCTTAGACTAGTTTAAGCTGTTTTACCCCAGCAGGGAGTGGGTGGATGAGTTGTTATAAACTATCTTTCTAATAGATTGATCAGATAGCACCCCTTTAATCTTTTCTATTTTACCTCTTCATGATAATTTTTGCATGTATTTATGCATAATTGTTCATGATTGTCATGCATGATTTTTATTGTATTATATTACATTTTTATTATTAATGTATTTAATTGTATTAATGTATTTAAATGTATATTATAAATGCACTAATGTGTTTGAAAATACACAATAAACCTTGTGCAGTTAAAGCTTCAATTGTTCTTTTTTCTATTTCCCATTAACAGTTAAAATAATATTTTTACGGATTTTCTACAGGTTACACAGTAGCACTATAAAATAAATACAATAACATTACATACTATACAGTATTATTAAAAATTAACAGTGTAATTCTGTACTTTAATATGGTAAGAAATTACAGTAAAATAATGTTATTTAATTTGCAGTATGCTTAACAGTACTGTTGTTAGTGTTACGGTAATTTTACTGTTAAATGAAATACAGCAAGTACTGGATAATTGTTGCCAGTAAGTTACTGTTAATTTGACAAGAAATTTTTTACAGTGTGTGGCTTCAGACACATGCGGTGGTTTCTTGAAAGCAGGCCAGCAGCGGAGAAAACCCTCTCTGCGCTCGCAGACGGTGAACCCGCTTGGGGGTGCTGAATACAATGCAAGCAACTTTAGTCAGGCGGGGAAAAGACGGGGAGTGCTCGTGGTGTGAGCGGAGCGTGAAATAGGGCGACGCTCCGTCCTTTTAAAAATATTGGGAGGTGTAAATGGCATTTACGTGCATTCAGCCTCCACTACATCCCTGGGTGTATGACATCACAGTACTGATTCGAAAGAATACAGCAGTGATCAACTTGAAGCACTTTACAGAGTACAGACGATTGGTCTATGACATCACAGTACTGATTCGAAAGAATACAGCAGTGATAAACTTGAAGCACTTTACAGAGTACAGACGATTGGTGTATGACATCACAGTACTGATTCGAAAGAATACAGCAGTGATAAACTTGAAGCACTTTACAGAGTACAGACGATTGGTCTATGACATCACAGTACTGATTCGAAAGCATACAGCAGTGATCGACTTAAAGAAGCACTGTACAGAGTACAGACGATTGGTGTATGCAGAGGTGTAGTGGTAAAAAAAAGAGCTGGGTAAACTATAAATTCTGGTGGACCAAGACGTGGTCACCAGGTAAGGTGGGCCACTGCCTACCATTTGTATGTGTGTCTCCTGATGACATTGCTATATAGGGAGGGCTCGACATTAAGCCTTTTCACACGCTAAGTAAATCTGCCATTCACTTGTCCGAGTAAGTTGCTCGTTCAGATTTTTTTTTTATTTACCCGTATTTTCCGCACTATAAGGCGCACTTAAAAGCCTTTAATTTTCTCAAAAAAGACAGTGCGCCTTATAATCCGGAACGCCTTATATATGGATTAAATGATTAATAACGCGTCGCGTTATTAAATTCGCCCGCGAACTCACGCTCGTGTCCATCTTATGCCCGCTCTGTCAAACGGCCATTTCAGCCTCGTATAAATCACTGTAGCCTAACCCAGCGTTGCTCGCGCATCACAGAATGTTCATAAAACGCTCCCGTTCAGCGCTTAATGCAGTTGTTACGCGCTCCACTCAAATCGCCCCCCAGCTCGCTCCAAAAAACGAAAAAAAATCTGCATGTATTTGTATTTCACTTTTAGGTTACACCACAGCCTTACCTTACAAAGAACTAAAGACCAACAACAACATTTTCCAAACAAATGTTTCATTTCAAATTTGAAATTAGGACTAGCCTATGTAAGAACAGGAATGTAGCATACACAAAAAGTCCTGTGAAATTAAACGAATAAATGGGCCCAATAATACGAATAAAATTCATATAAACAAAAATATACATTAAAGTTTTTAAAGTAAATTAACTATAGGCCAGAATTTTGATAACTGAACTTTTGCTCAAGGTGCACGATAAAAATTTAAATGGGCTTATAACCACTGTAGGCTCCACACAAACTGCTGTAAAATTAAACGAATAAATGGGCCTAATAATATAACTAAAAATGATATAAACAAAAATGTAAAAAAATATATACATAAATGATTAAAAGTAGGCTAATTATTTATTAGGTATTAATAACAATTTAACTTGTCTCAAATTAATACATGTATTTGTATTTCACTTTTAGGTTACACCTTACAAATAACTAAAGACCAACAACAACATTTTCCAAACAAATGTTTCATTTCAAATTTCAAATTAGGACTAGCAAGAACAGGAATGTAGCATACACAAAAAGTCCTGTGAAATTAAACGAATAAACGGGCCTAATAATATAACTAAAAATTATATAAACAAAAATGTAAATAAATAAATATATATATATATATATATATATATATATATATATATATATATATATATATATATATATATATATATATATATACATAAATTACTAAAAGTAGTCTAATTAATTATTAGGCCATTTTGATAAGCCTAACTGATTTTTGCGCAGCGCGCACTATTAAAAATTTAAATTGGGTTTGATACACACAAAAAAACAACAACAACTGTAAAATTAAACGAATCAATGGGCCTAATTATATAAATAAAATTTTGGCTATAGGCCTACATAAACTTGTTAAATTAAAAAGTAAATTAACTAGGCTATTACCAGACTTAGGCTATATCTAACTGAACTTAGAGAGCATGTGGATAACAATTTAAATTGTCTCAAACTTAAAAAAAAAAAATTGCTTTTTCCTTATCTAGCCTACAATTCTTTTGAGTTCACCTTCAAGAACACGAGTTTGGACAATGTCTGTGGCTTCAGACACATGCGGTGCTTCTTGAAAGCAGGCCAGCAGCGGAGAAAACCCTCTCTCCGCTCGCAGACGGTGAACCCGCTTGGGGGTGCTGAATACAATGCAAGCAACTTTAGTCAGGCGGGGAAAAGACGTGGAGTTTTCTCGTGGTGTGAGCGGAGCGTGAAATAGGGCGACGCTCCGTCCTTTTAAAAATATTGGGAGGTGTAAATGGCATTTACGTGCATTTAGCCTCCACTACATCCCTGGGTGTATGACATCACAGTACTGATTCGAAAGAATACAGCAGTGATCAACTTGAAGCACTTTACAGAGTACAGACGAGTGGTGTATGACATCACAGTACCGATTCGAAAGAATACAGCAGTGATAAACTTGAAGCACTTTACAGAGTACAGACGATTGGTGTATGACATCACAGTACTGATTCGAAAGCATACAGCAGTGATCGACTTAAAGAAGCACTGTACAGAGTCAACACATTCTGACAGAGTACAGACGATTGGTGTATGCAGAGGTGTAGTGGTAAAAAAGAGCTGGGTAAACTATAAATTCTGGTGGACCAAGACGTGGTCACCATAAGGTGGGCCACTGCCTACCGGTGTATGTGTGTCTCCTGATGACATTGCTATATAGGGAGGGCTCGACATTAAGCCTTTTCACACGCTAAGTAAATCTGCCATTCACTTGTCCGAGTAAGTTGCTCGTCCAGATTTTTTTTTTATTTACCCGTATTTTCCGCACTATAAGGCGTACTTAAAAGCCTTTAATTTTCTCAAAAAACGACAGTCCAACTTATAATCCAGAACGCCTTATATATGGATTAAATGATTAATAACGCGTCGCGTTATTAAATTCGCCCGCGAACTCGCGCTCGTGTCCATCTTATGCCCGCTCTGTCAAACGGCCAGTTCAGCCTCGTATAAATCACTGTAGCCTACCCAGCGTTGCTCGCGCGTCACAGAGTGTTCATAAAACGCTCCCCGTTCAGCGCTCAACGCAGTTGTTTCGCGCTCCACTCAAATCGCCCCCCAGCTCGCTCCAAAAAACGAAAAAAAATCTGCATGTATTTGTATTTCACTTTTAGGTTACACCACAGCCTTACCTTACAAAGAACTAAAGACCAACAACAACATTTTCCAAACAAATGTTTCATTTCAAATTTGAAATTAGGACTAGCCTATGTAAGAACAGAATTGTAGCTTACACAAAAAGTCCTGTGAAATTAAACGAATAAATGGGCCCAATAATACGAATAAAATTCATATAAACAAAAATATACATTAAAGTTTTTAAAGTAAATTAACTATAGGCCAGAATTTTGATAACTGAACTTTTGCTCAAGGCGCACGATAAAAATTTAAATGGGCTTATAACCATTGTAGGCTCCACACAAACTGCTGTAAAATTAAACGAATAAATGGGCCTAATAATATAACTAAAAATGATATAAACAAAAATGTAAAAAAAATATATACATAAATGATTAAAAGTAGGCTAATTATTTATTAGGTATTAATAACAATTTAACTTGTCTCAAATTAATACATGTATTTGTATTTCACTTTTAGGTTACACCACAGCCTTACCTTACAAATAACTAAAGACCAACAACAACATTTTCCAAACAAATGTTTCATTTCAAATTTCAAATTAGGACTAGCAAGAACAGAAATGTAGCACACACAAAAAGTCCTGTGAAATTAAACGAATAAACGGGCCTAATAATACGAATAAAATTAATATTAACCAAAATATACATAAAAGTTTTTAAAGCAAATTAACTAGGCAAGAATTTTGATAACTGAACTTTTGCTCAATGCGCACGATAAAATTATATAAGGACTTATAACCATAGCACAAACTTCTGTAAAATTAAACGAATAAATGGGCCTAATAATATAACTAAAAATTATATAAGCAAAAATGTACATATATATATATATATATATATATATATATATATATATATACATAAATTACTAAAAGTAGTCTAATTAATTATTTGGCCAGATTTTGATAAGCCTAACTGATTTTTGCGCAGCATGCACTATTAAAATTTAAATTGGGTTTGACCTATACACACAAAAAAACAACAACAACTGTAAAATTAAACGAATCAATGGGCCTAATTATATAAATAAAAATTTGGCTATAGTCCTACATAAACTTGTTCAATTAAAAAGTAAATTAACTAGGCTATTACCAGACTTAGGCTATATCTAACTGAACTTAGAGAGCATGTGGATAACAATTTAAATTTTCTCAAACTTAAAAAAAAAAAATTGCTTTTTCCTTATCTAGCCTACAATTCTTTTGAGTTCACCTTCAAGAACACGAGTTTGGACAATGTCTGTGGCTTCAGACACATGCGGTGGTTTCTTGAAAGCAGGCCAGCAGCGGAGAAAACCCTCTCTGCGCTCGCAGACGGTGAACCCGCTTGGGGGTGCTGAATACAATGCAAGCAACTTTAGTCAGGCGGGGAAAAGACGTGGAGTTTTCTCGTGGTGTGAGCGGAGCGTGAAATAGGGCGACGCTCCGTCCTTTTAAAAATATTGGGAGGTGTAAATGGCATTTACGTGCATTTAGCCTCCACTACATCCCTGGGTGTATGACATCACAGTACTGATTCGAAAGAATACAGCAGTGATCAACTTGAAGCACTTTACAGAGTACAGACGAGTGGTGTATGACATCACAGTACTGATTCGAAAGAATACAGCAGTGATAAACTTGAAGCACTTTACAGAGTACAGACGATTGGTGTATGACATCACAGTACTGATTCGAAAGAATACAGCAGTGATCAACTTGAAGCACTTTACAGAGTACAGACGATTGGTCTATGACATCACAGTACTGATTCGAAAGCATACAGCAGTGATCGACTTAAAGAAGCACTGTACAGAGTACAGACGATTGGTGTATGCAGAGGTGTAGTGGTAAAAAAAAGAGCTGGGTAAACTATAAATTCTGGTGGACCAAGACGTGGTCACCAGGTAAGGTGGGCCACTGCCTACCGGTGTATGTGTGTCTCCTGATGACATTGCTATATAGGGAGGGCTCGACATTAAGCCTTTTCACACACTAAGTAAATCTGCCATTCACTTGTCCGAGTAAGTTGCTCGTCCAGATTTTTTTTAATTTTTATTTACCCGTATTTTCCGCACTATAAGGCGCACTTAAAAGCCTTTAATTTTCTCAAAAAACGACAGTGGCCTTATAATCCGGAACGCCTTATATATGGATTAAATGATTAATAACGCGTTACGTTATTAAATTCGCCCGCGAACTCGCGCTCGTGTCCTTATGCCCGCTCTGTCAAACGGCCAGTTCAGCCTCGTATAAATCACTGTAGCCTAACCCAGCGTTGCTCGCGCGTCACAGAATGTTCATAAAACGCTCCCCGTTCAGCGCTCAACACAGGTTGTTCCAAAAAACGAAAAAAAATCTGCATGTATTTGTATTTTACTTTTAGGTTACACCACAGCCTTACCTTACAAAGAACTAAAGACCAACAACAACATTTTCCAAACAAATGTTTCATTTCAAATTTGAAATTAGGACTAGCCTATGTAAGAACAGAATTGTAGCATACACAAAAAGTCCTGTGAAATTAAACGAATAAATGGGCCCAATAATACGAATAAAATTCATATAAACAAAAATATACATTAAAGTTTTTAAAGTAAATTAACTATAGGCCAGAATTTTGATAACTGAACTTTTGCTCAAGGCGCACGATAAAAATTTAAATGGGCTTATAACCATTGTAGGCTCCACACAAACTGCTGTAAAATTAAACGAATAAATGGGCCTAATAATATAACTAAAAATGATATAAACAAAAATGTAAAAAAAAAAATATACATAAATGATTAAAAGTAGGCTAATTATTTATTAGGTATTAAAAACAATTTAACTTGTCTCAAATTAATACATGTATTTGTATTTCACTTTTAGGTTACACCACAGCCTTACCTTACAAATAACTAAAGACCAACAACAACATTTTCCAAACAAATGTTTCATTTCAAATTTCAAATTAGGACTAGCAAGAACAGGAATGTAGCATACACAAAAAGTCCTGTGAAATTAAACGAATAAACGGGCCTAATAATACGAATAAAATTAATATTAACCAAAATATACATAAAAGTTTTTAAAGCAAATTAACTAGGCCAGAATTTTGATAACTGAACTTTTGCTCAATGCGCACGATAAAAATTTAAATGGACTTATAACCATAGCACAAACTGCTGTAAAATTAAACGAATAAATGGGCCTAATAATATAACTAAAAATTTTATAAGCAAAAATGTAAATATATATATGTATATATATATATATATATATATATATATATATATATATATATATATATATATATATATATATATATACATAAATTACTAAAAGTAGTCTAATTAATTATTAAGCCAGATTTTGATAAGCCTAACTGATTTTTGCGCAGCATGCACTATTAAAATTTAAATTGGGTTTGACCTATACACACAAAAAAACAACAACAACTGTAAAATTAAACGAATCAATGGGCCTAATTATATAAATAAAAATTTGGCTATAGGCCTACATAAACTTGTTCAATTAAAAAGTAAATTAACTAGGCTATTACCAGACTTAGGCTATATCTAACTGAACTTAGAGAGCATGTGGATAACAATTTAAATTGTCTCAAACTTAAAAAAAAATTTGCTTTTTCCTTATCTAGCCTACAATTCTTTTGAGTTCACCTTCAAGAACACGAGTTTGGACAATGTCTGTGGCTTCAGACACATGCGGTGGTTTCTTGAAAGCAGGCCAGCAGCGGAGAAAACCCTCTCTGCGCTCGCAGACGGTGAACCCGCTTGGGGGTGCTGAATACAATGCAAGCAACTTTAGTCAGGCGGGGAAAAGACGTGGAGTTTTCTCGTGGTGTGAGCGGAGCGTGAAATAGGGCGACGCTCCGTCCTTTTAAAAATATTGGGAGGTGTAAATGGCATTTACGTGCATTTAGCCTCCACTACATCCCTGGGTGTATGACATCACAGTACTGATTCGAAAGAATACAGCAGTGATCAACTTGAAGCACTTTACAGAGTACAGACGATTGGTCTATGACATCACAGTACTGATTCGAAAGCATACAGCAGTGATCGACTTAAAGAAGCACTGTACAGAGTACAGACGATTGGTGTATGCAGAGGTGTAGGGGTAAAAAAAAGAGCTGGGTAAACTATAAATTCTGGTGGACAGAGACGTGGTCACCAGGTAAGGTGGGCCACTGCCTACCGGTGTATGTGTGTCTCCTGATGACATTGCTATATAGGGAGGGCTCGACATTAAGCCTTTTCACACGCTAAGTAAATCTGCCATTCACTTGTCCGAGTAAGTTGCTCGTCCAGATTTTTTACAATTTTTATTTACCCGTATTTTCCGCACTATAAGGCGCACTTAAAAGCCTTTAATTTTCTCAAAAAAGGACAGCGGCCTTATAATCCGGAACGCCTTATATATGGATTAAATGATTAATAACGCGTCGCGTTATTAAATTCGCCCGCGAACTCGCGCTCGTGTCCATCTTATGCCCGCTCTGTCAAACGGCCAGTTTAGCCTCGTATAAATCACTGTAGCCTACCCAGCATTGCTCGCGCGTCACAGAATGTTCATAAAACGCTCCCGTTCAGCGCTCAACGCAGTTTGTTTCGCGCTCCACTCAAATCGCCCCCCAGCTCGCTCCAAAAAACGAAAAAAAATCTGCATGTATTTCTATTTCACTTTTAGGTTACACCACAGCCTTACCTTACAAAGAACTAAAGACCAACAACAACATTTTTCAAACAAATGTTTTATTTCAAATTTGAAATCAGGACTAGCCTATGTAAGAACAGGAATATAGCATACACAAAAAGTCCTGTGAAATTAAACGAATAAATGGGCCCAATAATACGAATAAAATTCATATAAACAAAAATATACATTAAAGTTTTTAAAGTAAATTAACTATAGGCCAGAATTTTGATAACTGAACTTTTGCTCAAGGCGCACGATAAAAATTTAAATGGGCTTATAACCATTGTAGGCTCCACACAAACTGCTGTAAAATTAAACGAATAAATGGGCCTAATAATAATATAACTAAAAAGGATCTAAACAAAAATGTAAAAAAATATATACATAAATGATTAAAAGTAGGCTAATTATTTATTAGGTATTAATAACAATTTAACTTGTCTCAAATTAATACATGTATTTGTATTTAACTTTTAGGTTACACCACAGCCTTACCTTACAAATAACTAAAGACCAACAACAACATTTTCCAAACAAATGTTTCATTTCAAATTTCAAATTAGGACTAGCAAGAACAGGAATGTAGCATACACAAAAAGTCCTGTGAAATTAAACGAATAAACGGGCCTAATAATATAACTAAAAATTATATAAACAAAAATGTAAATAATTATATATATGTATATATATATGTATATATATATATATATATATATATATATATATATATATATATATATATACATAAATTACTAAAAGTAGTCTAATTAATTATTAGGCCAGATTTTGATAAGCCTAACTGATTTTTGCGCAGCGTGCACTATTAAAATTTAAATTGGGTTTGACCTATACACACAAAAAAACAACAACAACTGTAAAATTAAACGAATCAATGGGCCTAATTATATAAATAAAAATTTGGCTATAGGCCTACATAAACTTGTTAAATTAAAAAGTAAATTAACTAGGCTATTACCAGACTTAGGCTATATCTATCTGAACTTAGAGAGCATTTGGATAACAATTTAAATTGTCTCAAACTTAAAAAAAATTAGCTTTTTCCTTATCTAGCCTACAATTCTTTTGAGTTCACCTTCAAGAACAAGAGTTTGGACAATGTCTGTGGCTTCAGACACATGCGGTGGTTTCTTGAAAGCAGGCCAGCAGCGGAGAAAACCCTCTCTGCGCTCGCAGACGGTGAACCCGCTTGGGGGTGCTGAATACAATGCAAGCAACTTTAGTCAGGCGGGGAAAAGACGTGGAGTTTTCTCGTGGTGTGAGCGGAGCGTGAAATAGGGCGACGCTCCGTCCTTTTAAAAATATTGGGAGGTGTAAATGGCATTTACGTGCATTTAGCCTCCACTACATCCCTGGGTGTATGACATCACAGTACTGATTCGAAAGAATACAGCAGTGATCAACTTGAAGCACTTTACAGAGTACAGGCGATTGGTGTATGACATCACAGTACTGATTCGAAAGAATACAGCAGTGATAAACTTACAGAGTACAGACGATTGGTCTATGACATCACAGTACTGATTCGAAAGCATGCAATGATCGACTTAAAGAAGCACTGTAGAGTACAGACGATTGGTGTATGCAGAGGTGTAGTGGTAAAAAAGAGCTGGGTAAACTATAAATTCTGGTGGACCAAGACGTGGTCACCAGGTAAGGTGGGCCACTGCCTACCGGTGTATGTGTGTCTCCTGATGACATTGCTATATAGGGAGGGCTCGACATTAAGCCTTTTCACACGCTAAGTAAATCTGCCATTCACTTGTCCGAGTAAGTTGCTCGTCCAGATTTTTTTTTTATTTACCCGTATTTTCCGCACTATAAGGCGTACTTAAAAGCCTTTAATTTTCTCAAAAAACGACAGTGCACCTTATAACCCGGAACGCCTTATATATGGATTAAATGATTAATAACGCGTCGCGTTATTAAATTCGCCCGCGAACTCGCGCTCGTGTCCATCTTATGCCCGCTCTGTCAAACGGCCAGTTCAGCCTCGTATAAATCACTGTAGCCTACCCAGCGTTGCTCGCGCGTCACAGAATGTTCATAAAACGCTCCCCGTTCAGCGCTCAACGCAGTTTGTTTCGCGCTCCACTCAAATCGCCCCCCAGCTCGCTCCAAAAAACGAAAAAAAATCTGCATGTATTTGTATTTCACTTTTAGGTTACACCACAGCCTTACCTTACAAAGAACTAAAGACCAACAACAACATTTTCCAAACAAATGTTTCATTTCAAATTTGAAATTAGGACTAGCCTATGTAAGAACAGAATTGCAGCACAGAGAGTATGAAGATTCTCTCAGTAATATGATCCTCTTAACTACGGTAAATCAACTTGGACAAACATAATAATAATACAAACGCATCCTCCATAGCCTATACTTTAGTGCCCTCTTGTGGCATAAACATATGCACAACACTGAACAGTATAGCATTGCATTATATTACACAGCATACAACTGAGGACATAATGAACATACTTTAACAATTGATTTTAAACAACAGTCCAACAAACAAGATTCTAGTATTAAGTGAATTACACTTTAGACATCATTTTGTCTGTTTTTGCCGTTTAGCCAAAACAACAACAACAAAAACGTATACTGTATTTTAACTGTCTTGTCTGTTCTCCTTTTCCACAGGTGTGAGCTGTGCATGTTAAGAAGACCCCTATCCATCTTGACGACCGATGAATTGTAAATCTAATCTAATTTAATTATTCTATTTATCTAACTATTACTACTATACCTTGGTCCAGTACTGACCCACTGAGTCTGAGAACATTTTAAACAGATTATTATCCATCTGTGAATTTTGTCTATCTGCAAGTTGTTAAGAATTGTTGTGTGAAAATAAACGTTGTTGTACAGTTTAAGGTTTAATTGCATAAAAGCTTGGATAGAAAACTTCCTATTGCAAAAGTTAGAACATAAGTCTGCATATAAATGATTATTAATACCGTAATGCAAGTTTTTCATGGCACATGTGCATGATGAGGTTGTTTTGTGTTTAGTTTTTTTTTTAAAGGACACTGGATAACTTGTCATTTTGTAATACTCATCTGGATGGGTGGTTTACTTGTCAAAGCTAGTTTATATGTGTCTCCCAGCCCTGCAAATCTGGTCCCTTAGATAGAAAGCAGCCAAAACCCCTTTAAAATCAGCAACTGACCAGTTATACAGTCTATCTCAAACCAATAGACAATCTTAGACTAGTTTAAGCTGTTTTACCCCAGCAGGGAGTGGGTGGATGAGTTGTTATAAACTATCTTTCTAATAGATTGATCAGATAGCACCCCTTTAATCTTTTCTATTTTACCTCTTCATGATAATTTTTGCATGTATTTATGCATAATTGTTCATGATTGTCATGCATGATTTTTATTGTATTATATTACATTTTTATTATTAATGTATTTAATTGTATTAATGTATTTAAATGTATATTATAAATGCACTAATGTGTTTGAAAATACACAATAAACCTTGTGCAGTTAAAGCTTCAATTGTTCTTTTTTCTATTTCCCATTAACAGTTAAAATAATATTTTTACGGATTTTCTACAGGTTACACAGTAGCACTATAAAATAAATACAATAACATTACATACTATACAGTATTATTAAAAATTAACAGTGTAATTCTGTACTTTAATATGGTAAGAAATTACAGTAAAATAATGTTATTTAATTTGCAGTATGCTTAACAGTACTGTTGTTAGTGTTACGGTAATTTTACTGTTAAATGAAATACAGCAAGTACTGGATAATTGTTGCCAGTAAGTTACTGTTAATTTGACAAGAAATTTTTTACAGTGTGTGGCTTCAGACACATGCGGTGGTTTCTTGAAAGCAGGCCAGCAGCGGAGAAAACCCTCTCTGCGCTCGCAGACGGTGAACCCGCTTGGGGGTGCTGAATACAATGCAAGCAACTTTAGTCAGGCGGGGAAAAGATGGGGAGTGCTCGTGGTGTGAGCGGAGCGTGAAATAGGGCGACGCTCCGTCCTTTTAAAAATATTGGGAGGTGTAAATGGCATTTACGTGCATTCAGCCTCCACTACATCCCTGGGTGTATGACATCACAGTACTGATTCGAAAGAATACAGCAGTGATCAACTCGAAGCACTTTACAGAGTACAGACGATTGGTCTATGACATCACAGTACTGATTCGAAAGAATACAGCAGTGATAAACTTGAAGCACTTTACAGAGTACAGACGATTGGTGTATGACATCACAGTACTGATTCGAAAGAATACAGCAGTGATAAACTTGAAGCACTTTACAGAGTACAGACGATTGGTCTATGACATCACAGTACTGATTCGAAAGCATACAGCAGTGATCGACTTAAAGAAGCACTGTACAGAGTACAGACGATTGGTGTATGCAGAGGTGTAGTGGTAAAAAAAAGAGCTGGGTAAACTATAAATTCTGGTGGACCAAGACGTGGTCACCAGGTAAGGTGGGCCACTGCCTACCATTTGTATGTGTGTCTCCTGATGACATTGCTATATAGGGAGGGCTCGACATTAAGCCTTTTCACACGCTAAGTAAATCTGCCATTCACTTGTCCGAGTAAGTTGCTCGTTCAGATTTTTTTTTTTATTTACCCGTATTTTCCGCACTATAAGGCGCACTTAAAAGCCTTTAATTTTCTCAAAAAACGACAGTGCACCTTATAATCCGGAACGCCTTATATATGGATTAAATGATTAATAACGCGTCGCGTTATTAAATTCGCCCGCGAACTCGCGCTCGTGTCCATCTTATGCCCGCTCTGTCAAACGGCCAGTTCAGCCTCGTATAAATCACTGTAGCCTAACCCAGCGTTGCTCGCGCATCACAGAATGTTCATAAAACGCTCCCGTTCAGCGCTTAATGCAGTTGTTTCGCGCTCCACTCAAATCGCCCCCCAGCTCGCTCCAAAAAACGAAAAAAAATCTGCATGTATTTGTATTTCACTTTTAGGTTACACCACAGCCTTACCTTACAAAGAACTAAAGACCAACAACAACATTTTCCAAACAAATGTTTCATTTCAAATTTGAAATTAGGACTAGCCTATGTAAGAACAGGAATGTAGCATACACAAAAAGTCCTGTGAAATTAAACGAATAAATGGGCCCAATAATACGAATAAAATTCATATAAACAAAAATATACATTAAAGTTTTTAAAGTAAATTAACTATAGGCCAGAATTTTGATAACTGAACTTTTGCTCAAGGTGCACGATAAAAATTTAAATGGGCTTATAACCACTGTAGGCTCCACACAAACTGCTGTAAAATTAAACGAATAAATGGGCCTAATAATATAACTAAAAATGATATAAACAAAAATGTAAAAAAATATATACATAAATGATTAAAAGTAGGCTAATTATTTATTAGGTATTAATAACAATTTAACTTGTCTCAAATTAATACATGTATTTGTATTTCACTTTTAGGTTACACCTTACAAATAACTAAAGACCAACAACAACATTTTCCAAACAAATGTTTCATTTCAAATTTCAAATTAGGACTAGCAAGAACAGGAATGTAGCATACACAAAAAGTCCTGTGAAATTAAACGAATAAACGGGCCTAATAATATAACTAAAAATTATATAAACAAAAATGTAAATAAATATATATATATATATATATATATATATATATATATATATATATACATAAATTACTAAAAGTAGTCTAATTAATTATTAGGCCATTTTGATAAGCCTAACTGATTTTTGCGCAGCGCGCACTATTAAAAATTTAAATTGGGTTTGATACACACAAAAAAACAACAACAACTGTAAAATTAAACGAATCAATAAAATTTTGGCTATAGGCCTACATAAACTTGTTAAATTAAAAAGTAAATTAACTAGGCTATTACCAGACTTAGGCTATATCTAACTGAACTTAGAGAGCATGTGGATAACAATTTAAATTGTCTCAAACTTAAAAAAAAAAAATTGCTTTTTCCTTATCTAGCCTACAATTCTTTTGAGTTCACCTTCAAGAACACGAGTTTGGACAATGTCTGTGGCTTCAGACACATGCGGTGCTTCTTGAAAGCAGGCCAGCAGCGGAGAAAACCCTCTCTCCGCTCGCAGACGGTGAACCCGCTTGGGGGTGCTGAATACAATGCAAGCAACTTTAGTCAGGCGGGGAAAAGACGTGGAGTTTTCTCGTGGTGTGAGCGGAGCGTGAAATAGGGCGACGCTCCGTCCTTTTAAAAATATTGGGAGGTGTAAATGGCATTTACGTGCATTTAGCCTCCACTACATCCCTGGGTGTATGACATCACAGTACTGATTCGAAAGAATACAGCAGTGATCAACTTGAAGCACTTTACAGAGTACAGACGAGTGGTGTATGACATCACAGTACCGATTCGAAAGAATACAGCAGTGATAAACTTGAAGCACTTTACAGAGTACAGACGATTGGTGTATGACATCACAGTACTGATTAGAAAGCATACAGCAGTGATCGACTTAAAGAAGCACTGTACAGAGTCAACACATTCTGACAGAGTACAGACGATTGGTGTATGCAGAGGTGTAGTGGTAAAAAAGAGCTGGGTAAACTATAAATTCTGGTGGACCAAGACGTGGTCACCATAAGGTGGGCCACTGCCTACCGGTGTATGTGTGTCTCCTGATGACATTGCTATAGGGAGGGCTCGACATTAAGCCTTTTCACACGCTAAGTAAATCTGCCATTCACTTGTCCGAGTAAGTTGCTCGTCCAGATTTTTTTTTTATTTACCCGTATTTTCCGCACTATAAGGCGTACTTAAAAGCCTTTAATTTTCTCAAAAAACGACAGTCCAACTTATAATCCAGAACGCCTTATATATGGATTAAATGATTAATAACGCGTCGCGTTATTAAATTCGCCCGCGAACTCGCGCTCGTGTCCATCTTATGCCCGCTCTGTCAAACGGCCAGTTCAGCCTCGTATAAATCACTGTAGCCTACCCAGCGTTGCTCGCGCGTCACAGAGTGTTCATAAAACGCTCCCCGTTCAGCGCTCAACGCAGTTGTTTCGCGCTCCACTCAAATCGCCCCCCAGCTCGCTCCAAAAAACGAAAAAAAATCTGCATGTATTTGTATTTCACTTTTAGGTTACACCACAGCCTTACCTTACAAAGAACTAAAGACCAACAACAACATTTTCCAAACAAATGTTTCATTTCAAATTTGAAATTAGGACTAGCCTATGTAAGAACAGAATTGTAGCTTACACAAAAAGTCCTGTGAAATTAAACGAATAAATGGGCCCAATAATACGAATAAAATTCATATAAACAAAAATATACATTAAAGTTTTTAAAGTAAATTAACTATAGGCCAGAATTTTGATAACTGAACTTTTGCTCAAGGCGCACGATAAAAATTTAAATGGGCTTATAACCATTGTAGGCTCCACACAAACTGCTGTAAAATTAAACGAATAAATGGGCCTAATAATATAACTAAAAATGATATAAACAAAAATGTAAAAAAAATATATACATAAATGATTAAAAGTAGGCTAATTATTTATTAGGTATTAATAACAATTTAACTTGTCTCAAATTAATACGTGTATTTGTATTTCACTTTTAGGTTACACCACAGCCTTACCTTACAAATAACTAAAGACCAACAACAACATTTTCCAAACAAATGTTTCATTTCAAATTTCAAATTAGGACTAGCAAGAACAGAAATGTAGCACACACAAAAAGTCCTGTGAAATTAAACGAATAAACGGGCCTAATAATACGAATAAAATTAATATTAACCAAAATATACATAAAAGTTTTTAAAGCAAATTAACTAGGCCAGAATTTTGATAACTGAACTTTTGCTCAATGCGCACGATAAAAATATAAATGGACTTATAACCATAGCACAAACTTCTGTAAAATTAAACGAATAAATGGGCCTAATAATATAACTAAAAATTATATAAGCAAAAATGTACATATATATATATATACATAAATTACTAAAAGTAGTCTAATTAATTATTTGGCCAGATTTTGATAAGCCTAACTGATTTTTGCGCAGCATGCACTATTAAAATTTAAATTGGGTTTGACCTATACACACGAAAAAACAACAACAACTGTAAAATTAAACGAATCAATGGGCCTAATTATATAAATAAAAATTTGGCTATAGTCCTACATAAACTTGTTCAATTAAAAAGTAAATTAACTAGGCTATTACCAGACTTAGGCTATATCTAACTGAACTTAGAGAGCATGTGGATAACAATTTAAATTTTCTCAAACTTAAAAAAAAAAAATTGCTTTTTCCTTATCTAGCCTACAATTCTTTTGAGTTCACCTTCAAGAACACGAGTTTGGACAATGTCTGTGGCTTCAGACACATGCGGTGGTTTCTTGAAAGCAGGCCAGCAGCGGAGAAAACCCTCTCTGCGCTCGCAGACGGTGAACCCGCTTGGGGGTGCTGAATACAATGCAAGCAACTTTAGTCAGGCGGGGAAAAGACGTGGAGTTTTCTCGTGGTGTGAGCGGAGCGTGAAATAGGGCGACGCTCCGTCCTTTTAAAAATATTGGGAGGTGTAAATGGCATTTACGTGCATTTAGCCTCCACTACATCCCTGGGTGTATGACATCACAGTACTGATTCGAAAGAATACAGCAGTGATCAACTTGAAGCACTTTACAGAGTACAGACGATTGGTCTATGACATCACAGTACTGATTCGAAAGCATACAGCAGTGATCGACTTAAAGAAGCACTGTACAGAGTACAGACGATTGGTGTATGCAGAGGTGTAGGGGTAAAAAAAAGAGCTGGGTAAACTATAAATTCTGGTGGACCAAGACGTGGTCACCAGGTAAGGTGGGCCACTGCCTACCGGTGTATGTGTGTCTCCTGATGACATTGCTATATAGGGAGGGCTCGACATTAAGCCGTTTCACACGCTAAGTAAATCTGCCATTCACTTGTCCGAGTAAGTTGCTCGTCCAGATTTTTTTTTAATTTTTATTTACCCATATTTTCCGCACTATAAGGCGCACTTAAAAGCCTTTAATTTTCTCAAAAAACGACAGTGGCCTTATAATCCGGAACGCCTTATATATGGATTAAATGATTAATAACGCGTTACGTTATTAAATTCGCCCGCGAACTCGCGCTCGTGTCCTTATGCCCGCTCTGTCAAACGGCCAGTTCAGCCTCGTATAAATCACTGTAGCCTAACCCAGCGTTGCTCGCGCGTCACAGAATGTTCATAAAACGCTCCCCGTTCAGCGCTCAACGCAGGTTGTTCCAAAAAACGAAAAAAAATCTGCATGTATTTGTATTTCACTTTTAGGTTACACCATAGCCTTACCTTACAAAGAACTAAAGACCAACAACAACATTTTCCAAACAAATGTTTCATTTCAAATTTGAAATTAGGACTAGCCTATGTAAGAACAGGAATGTAGCATACACAAAAAGTCCTGTGAAATTAAACGAATAAATGGGCCCAATAATACGAATAAAATTCATATAAACAAAAATATACATTAAAGTTTTTAAAGTAAATTAACTATAGGCCAGAAGTTTGATAACTGAACTTTTGCTCAAGGCGCACGATAAAAATTTAAATGGGCTTATAACCATTGTAGGCTCCACACAAACTGCTGTAAAATTAAACGAATAAATGGGCCTAATAATATAACTAAAAATGATATAAACAAAAATGTAAAAAAATATATACATAAATGATTAAAAGTAGGCTAATTATTTATTAGGTATTAATAACAATTTAACTTGTCTCAAATTAATACATGTATTTGTATTTCACTTTTAAGTTACACCACAGCCTTACCTTACAAATAACTAAAGACCAACAACAACATTTTCCAAACAAATGTTTCATTTCAAATTTCAAATTAGGACTAGCAAGAACAGAAATGTAGCATACACAAAAAGTCCTGTGAAATTAAACGAATAAACGGGCCTAATAATATAACAAAAAATTATATAAACAAAAATGTAAATAAATATATATATGTATATTTATTTATGTATATATATATATATATATACATAAATTACTAAAAATAGTCTAATTAATTATTAAGCCAGATTTTGATAAGCCTAACTGATTTTTGCGCAGCGTGCACTATTAAAATTTAAATTGGGTTTGACCTATACACACAAAAAAACAACAACAACTGTAAAATTAAACGAATCAGTGGGCCTAATTATAAATAAAATTTTGGCTATAGGCCTACATAAACTTGTTAAATTAAAAAGTAAATTAACTAGGCTATTACCAGACTTAGGCTATATCTATCTGAACTTAGAGAGCATGTGGATAACAATTTAAATTGTCTCAAACTTAAAAAAAAAAAATTGCTTTTTCCTTATCTAGCCTACAATTCTTTTGAGTTCACCTTCAAGAACACGAGTTTGGACAATGTCTGTGGCTTCAGACACATGCGGTGGTTTCTTGAAAGCAGGCCAGCAGCGGAGAAAACCCTCTCTGCGCTCGCAGACGGTGAACCCGCTTGGGGGTGCTGAATACAATGCAAGCAACTTTAGTCAGGCGGGGAAAAGACGTGGAGTTTGCTCGTGGTGTGAGCGGAGCGTGATATAGGGCGACGCTCCGTCCTTTTAAAAAATATTGGGAGGTGTAAATGGCATTTACGTGCATTTAGCCTCCACTACATCCCTGGGTGTATGACATCACAGTACTGATTCGAAAGAATACAGCAGTGATCAACTTGAAGCACTTTACAGAGTACAGACGATTGGTGTATGACATCACAGTACTGATTCGAAAGAATACAGCAGTGATAAACTTGAAGCACTTTACAGAGTACAGACGATTGGTCTATGACATCACAGTACTGATTCGAAAGCATACAGCAGTGATCAACTTAAAGAAGCACTGTACAGAGTCAACACATTCTGACAGAGTACAGACGATTGGTGTATGCAGAGGTGTAGTGGTAAAAAAGAGCTGGGTAAACTATAAATTCTGGTGGACCAAGACGTGGTCACCATAAGGTGGGCCACTGCCTACCGGTGTATGTGTGTCTCCTGATGACATTGCTATATAGGGAGGGCTCGACATTAAGCCTTTTCACACGCTAAGTAAATCTGCCATTCACTTGTCCGAGTAAGTTGCTCGTCCAGATTTTTTTTTTATTTACCCGTATTTTCCGCACTATAAGGCGTACTTAAAAGCCTTTAATTTTCTCAAAAAACGACAGTGCACCTTATAATCCGGAACGCCTTATATATGGATTAAATGATTAATAACGCGTCGCGTTATTAAATTCGCCCGAGAACTCGCGCTCGTGTCCATCTTATGCCCGCTCTGTCAAACGGCCAGTTCAGCCTCGTATAAATCACTGTAGCCTACCCAGCGTTGCTCGCGCGTCACAGAATGTTCATAAAACGCTCCCTGTTCAGCGCTCAACGCAGTTTGTTTCGCGCTCCACTCAAATCGCCCCCCAGCTCGCTCCAAAAAACGAAAAAAAAAAAATCTGCATGTATTTGTATTTCACTTTTAGGTTACACCACAGCCTTACCTTACAAAGAACTAAAGACCAACAACAACATTTTCCAAACAAATGTTTCATTTCAAATTTGAAATTAGGACTAGCCTATGTAAGAACAGAATTGTAGCATACACAAAAAGTCCTGTGAAATTAAACGAATAAATGGGCCCAATAATACGAATAAAATTCATATAAACAAAAATATACATTAAAGTTTTTAAAGTAAATTAACTGTAGGCCAGAATTTTGATAACTGAACTTTTGCTCAAGGCGCACGATAAAAATTTAAATGGGCTTATAACCATTGTAGGCTCCACACAAACTGCTGTAAAATTAAACGAATAAATGGGCCTAATAATATAACTAAAAATGATATAAACAAAAATGTAAAAAAATATATACATAAATGATTAAAAGTAGGCTAATTATTTATTAGGTATTAATAACAATTTAACTTGTCTCAAATTAATACATGTATTTGTATTTCACTTTTAGGTTACACCACAGCCTTACCTTACAAATAACTAAAGACCAACAACAACATTTTCCAAACAAATGTTTCATTTCAAATGTCAAATTAGGACTAGCAAGAACAGAAATGTAGCATACACAAAAAGTCCTGTGAAATTAAACGAATAAACGGGCCTAATAATACGAATAAAATTAATATTAACCAAAATATACATAAAAGTTTTTAAAGCAAATTAACTAGGCCAGAATTTTGATAACTGAACTTCTGCTCAATGCGCACGATAAAAATTTAAATGGACTTATAACCATAGAACAAACTGCTGTAAAATTAAACGAATAAATGGGCCTAATAATATAACTAAAAATTATATAAACAAAAATTTAAATATATATATATATATATATATATATATGTATATATATATATATACATAAATTACTAAAAGTAGTCTAATTAATTATTAGGCCAGATTTTGATAAGCCTAACTGATTTTTGCGCAGCATGCACTATTAAAATTTAAATTGGGTTTGACCTATACACACAAAAAAAACAACAACAACTGTAAAATTAAACGAATCAATGGGCCTAATCATATAAATAAAAATTTGGCTATAGGCCTACATAAACTTGTTAAATTAAAAAGTAAATTAACTAGGCTATTACCAGACTTAGGCAATATCCATCTGAACTTAGAGAGCATTTGGATAACAATTTAAATTGTCTCAAACTTAAAAAAAAATAGCTTTTTCCGTATCTAGCCTACAATTCTTTTGAGTTCACCTTCAAGAACACGAGTTTGGACAATGTCTGTGGCTTCAGACACATGCGGTGGTTTCTTGAAAGCAGGCCAGCAGCGGAGAAAACCCTCTCTGCGCTCGCAGACGGTGAACCCGCTTGGGGGTGCTGAATACAATGCAAGCAACTTTAGTCAGGCGGGGAAAAGACGTGGAGTTTTCTCGTGGTGTGAGCAGAGCGTGAAATAGGGCGACGCTCCGTCCTTTTAAAAATATTGGGAGGTGTAAAAATGGCATTTACGTGCATTTAGCCTCCACTACATCCCTGGGTGTATGACATCACAGTACTGATTCGAAAGAATACAGCAGTGATAAACTTGAAGCACTTTACAGAGTACAGACGATTGGTCTATGACATCACAGTACTGATTCGAAAGCATACTGCAGTGATCGACTTAAAGAAGCACTGTACAGAGTACAGACGATTGGTGTATGCAGAGGTGTAGTGGTAAAAAAGAGCTGGGTAAACTATAAATTCTGGTGGACCAAGACGTGGTCACCAGGTAAGGTGGGCCACTGCCTACCGGTGTATGTGTGTCTCCTGATGACATTGCTAGGGAGGGCTCGACATTAAGCCTTTTCACACGCTAAGTAAATCTGCCATTCACTTGTCCGAGTAAGTTGCTCGTCCAGATTTTTTTTTATTTACCCGTATTTTCAACCCGATCTCACGACCAAGTCGTACGAATTCGACGAATGATTAAAAAGTGGCTAATTCGTAACAATTCATAGGACCTCACTGTACGAATTAATAAGATTTTGCTAAATCGTACATATTTTACGAATTCGTATGAATTCGTACGAATGACCTACCCCTTACCCCGCCCCTAAACTTAACCATCACGTGGGTTAAGACAAATGTACGAATTAGTACGAGTGAGGTCGTACGAATTAGTACGAATTAGCCACTTTTTAATCATGCATCGAATTCGTACGAATTGGTCGTGAGATAGTGTTGGTATTTTCCGCACTATAAGGCGTACTTAAAAGCCTTTAATTTTCTCAAAAAACGACAGTGCACCTTATAATCCGGAACGCCTTATATATGGATTAAATGATTAATAACGCGTCGCGTTATTAAATTCGCCCGCGAACTCGCGCTCGTGTCCATCTTATGCCCGCTCTGTCAAACGGCCAGTTCAGCCTCGTATAAATCACTGTAGCCTACCCAGCGTTGCTCGCGCGTCACAGAATGTTCATAAAACGCTCCCTGTTCAGCGCTCAACGCAGTTTGTTTCGCGCTCCACTCAAATCGCCCCCCAGCTCGCTCCAAAAAACGAAAAAAAATCTGCATGTATTTGTATTTCACTTTTAGGTTACACCACAGCCTTACCTTACAAAGAACTAAAGACCAACAACAACATTTTCCAAACAAATGTTTCATTTCAAATTTGAAATTAGGACTAGCCTATGTAAGAACAGGAATGTAGCATACACAAAAAGTCCTGTGAAATTAAACGAATAAATGGGCCCAATAATACGAATAAAATTCATATAAACAAAAATATACATTAAAGTTTTTAAAGTAAATTAACTATAGGCCAGAAGTTTGATAACTGAACTTCTGCTCAATGCGCACGATACAAATTTAAATGGACTTATAACCATAGCACAAACTGCTATAAAATTAAACGGATAAATGGGCCTAATAATATAACTAAAAATTATATAAACAAAAATGTAAATATATATATATATATATATATATATATATATATGTATATATATATAACGAACATATGTATATATATATATATATATACATAAATTACTAAAAGTAGTCTAATTAATTATTAGGCCAGATTTTGATAAGCCTAACTGATTTTTGCACAGCATGCACTATTAAAATTTAAATTGGGTTTGACCTATACACACAAAAAAACAACAACTGTAAAATTAAACGAATCAATGGGCCTAATTATATAAATAAAAATTTGGCTATATTCACTGTAAAAAGTGATTCTGAGTTTTAGTCAGGTGGACAAATAAAACCATGCCCTGTCAACTTGCAGTGTCTCACTACACAACATGATGAGTTATAACAACCTCAACTTGAAGGGAAATGGAAAACTTAAAATAACGTGTTCATATAACAACAAAACATATGTTATTTCAATGTTCTGCCTCATGCGCATGTGCCAGAAACTTTACGTCATGATGACGCACTATTTGAACGAATTTGAACCAGACGCGCCATCGCCATTTTCTGAATCTGCACGAGAAGACGAGATCACAACACGAGTTGCTGATATGAGAAAAAAGACGAAGGAGCTCTTATTTGAACGACTACAGATGGATTTTATAGTAAGTATACCCTGATTTGTTGTTTCTTTCATGTAAAAAAATAGGCTTGCAGTGTGTTAGACACCGAGCTGCTGTCGAGACACGAACAGAAAGTGAAGTCGTCTTTGACTAGTATAAGTTAATGTTGATAGGAAATAGATTAAACAAAGTGTACATATAAGTTACGTTTTAGAGTGTTCTTGATCGAATCTCATTATCGTTTGAAACGAATCGGTTACCTAACGTAACCTCGGTTCTCTCTAGATGAGGGAACGAGTATTGCATAAGCTAGCTTACGCTACGGGAAAGATTCATCTTTGCTGAGAAGTTGAAGCCAAAAAATTATTCCATAATTTTGTAATCATTGTCAACGCAGTCTCTTCTGAGGCAGACCATGAGCGGGCTAGCTAGCGGCTCATTGGTTCGCTCAGAGAGAATGCACGAACCTATGGGAGAGCGGCGCTGAGTCCGCGGCCAATGAGCGGACGGCGCTCGCTCACTGCGTCACAGCTCGCCAAAAGGGGCGTGGCTACAGTGTATAAAGGTCGCTCTCCCAGCTCGTTCGTTGATTCTGTAGCATGAAGCGAAACGCTAGTGGCGCAAGCATGGCCGGGAACGCAATACTCGTTCCCTCATCTAGAGAGAACCGAGGTTACGTTAGGTAGCCGATTCGTTCTCTTACGAGAGGTTCTCTCGTATTGCGTAAGCTAGCTTACGCTACGGGAACACCTGGTCAACGCCGTGCGCGCTAAGTAACCACTAAGCATCCCAGGGGGAAAACACCGGGGGAATCTATAAGTGGATGAAGATAATACGGCGGCCAGCATAGCGGCCGTTATCATCTAGTGCAAAAACGCCCAAAGGCGGCCGGCGAAGCGGGCCGTGATGTGTAGGCTAATGCATAAGCACATAGGGGAACACAAGGGGTGAGCCGGTTGTGATGGAACTCCCGATAGTGCGGCTTCTATAGGAGAGCTGTGAGTACTAGACCGCCAGAATTTTAGCCTGTAAGGCTGGAACTTCCAAGTTATAAAATCTGACAAAAGTGGAGGGGGAGGCCCATCCCGCAGCCACACAAATGTCGTGAATGGAAATCCCGCAGGACCATGCCCACGATGAGGCCATGCCTCTGGTGGAATGAGCCCTGATGCCCAGAGGGCAAGGCAGGTCTTTAGCGGCATAAGCAGAGGCAATCGCGTCTACTGTCCACCTGGATAGGGTCTGTTTCGAGGCGGCTAGTCCCTTGGTGCGGCCACCGAACGACACAAACAGCTGCTCCGAGCGTCTGAACGCGGCAACGCGTGTAGTGTACACTCTGATAGCCCGAACCGGGCAGAGGTGGTAAGCGTCACGTTCGCTATCGGATGCAGGCAGCGCCGATAGAGAGATCACTTGCGCCCTGAAAGGGGTACCAATCGCTTTTGGAACATAACCGTGTCTAGGCTTTAGAATGACTATGGAGTCATTCGGTCCAAACTCTAGGCACGCGGCGCTCGAAGACAGCGCGTGAATGTCCCCCACACGTTTTACTGAGGCGAGAGCCGTCAGAAGAACGGTTTTTAACGAGAGGTATTTTAGCTCCACGGACTCAAGTGGTTCAAACGGTGGGGCTTTCAGAGCTTCTAGAACTATAGAAAGATCCCAGACCGGCACCGTAGGGGGGCGAGGGGGGTTCATCCTTCTGGCTCCCCTGAGGAAGCGGATGATTAGCTCGTCTTTGCCCAGAGACTGGGCGCGCCGGGGTTCAACGAACGCCGCGACGGCTGCCACGTAAACCTTAAGAGTGGATGGGGACCTGCCCTTATCCAGCATCTCCTGAAGGAACACTAGCAAAGACGAAACCTCGCACGTCCGTGGGTCCAAATTTTTGTCGGTGCACCATTTGGAGAACACAGACCATTTTGCAGCATAGAGCTTTCTGGTAGAATCCGCTCTGGCGTGTTTGATCGTGTTCAAAACCCCTTCTGGCAATTCGACGCGTAGTCGTTGGTCACCCATGCATGAAGCGCCCAGCGCTGTGGATGGGGATGCCAGATCGAGCCGCGGGCTTGAGTGAGGAGATCTGCTCTGATTGGAATGGGCCACGGGGCTGTCTGTGACAGCCGCGTTAGCTCCGGGAACCAAATCTGATTCTCCCAGCGCGGGGCTATGAGGAGCACCGAGTGGCGTGAGTCCCTGATTCTCTGAATGACCTGCGGTAGCAGAGAAATCGGGGGAAAAGCATAGAGCGGGCGGCTGGGCCAATCCTGGGCTAGCGCGTCCTCGCTCTTTGAAAAGAATAGTGGGCAGTGAGCGTTCTCTTCTGACGCGAAAAGATCTATCTCCGCTCTGCCGAATAGGCGCCACAGCGTATGGACTGTTTGAGAGTGCAGGGACCATTCTCCGGGGGAGACCAGGTTCCTGGACAGCCTGTCTGGACCGTCGTTCAGATGGCTCGGTACGTGCGTCGCTCTGAGCGAGAGCAGGTGACTCTGGGACCACAATAGGATGCGGCGTGTCAGATAAAAGAGATTCTTGGATCTGACGCCGCCCTGACGGTTGATGTATGATACCACGGCCATATTGTCGGAGCGAATCAGGACGTGGTGACCGTTTATGCGCGGGAGGAAACACAGCAGCGCGTTCTCGACCGCGATCATTTCCAGACAGTTTATGTGTAGGGAACTCTCGTGGCTCGACCACTGGCCGGCGGCCGGTGAGCCCTCGCAAACCGCTCCCCAACCCGAGTTGGATGCGTCTGTCGAGATAACTTTCCGGCGAGAAAAGGTTCCCATGGTAACGCCCCTCTGAAACCACTCGCTTACTGACCATGGCTGCAGTGCAGTGATACATGTCTGAGTAATCTTGATCATCTGGCGGCCCGTCGTCCACTCGTGGTGGGATACGCGGCTCTTTAACTAGAGTCGAAGGGGGCGCATGTGCAGAAGACCCAGCTGTAGCACAGCGGAGGCTGAAGCCATATGACCCAGCATCCTCTGAAGCGATTTCAGGGATGTATGGGTACCCATCTGAAACGAGGCGGCTAGGCACTGAACACGGCGCGCGCGCTGTGTGGATAAGCGAGCCGTCATAGTGATAGAGTTCAAATCTATTCCAAGGAACGAAATAGTTTGACTGGGCTGGAGAGAGCTCTTTGTCCAGTTGACAGAGAGTCCCAGCGCTTCCAGATGGTTGAGGAGAACTGTGCGGTGCGACAGCAGCTCCGTCTGGGAATCTGCTAGAATCAGCCAGTCGTCCAGATAATTCAGTATGCGCAGCCCCTGACTTCGCAGGGGGGCGAGCGCTGTATCCATGCACTTCGTGAACGTACGGGGTGCTAAGGATAGGCAGAACGGGAGAACGGCATACTGGTAAACTTGGCCCTCGAAGGCGAAACGTAGGAATGGCCTGTGATGAGGGTTTATCTGGATCTGAAAATAGGCGTCTTTCAGGTCTAGAGAGATGAACCAGTCCCCCTGGCGGACGTGCGCGAGGAGTTTCTTGACTGTGAGCATTTTGAACGGTCTCTTCATGAGCGCTTTGTTCAAAGCCCTGAGATCTAAGATCGGCCTGAGGCTGCCGTCTTTCTTGGGAACCAGAAAATAACGGCCGTAAAACCCCGACTCGGTCATAGATGGCGGGAATCTCTCTATAGCGCCCTTCTGCAGTAGCTTGGCTATTTCTAAGCGAAGCGTGTTCATAGCAGCCGGGCTGACAGTGGATTCGAGCCGCACGCGCGAGCGTGGCGGGCGGCGACGAAACTGTAATCGATAGCCATTCTTTATTATGCTTAAAACCCACGGGGAGATGCCGGGGATGGCTTCCCACGCTTCGCAGCATGTGGCTAGCGGTTGAATGGCGATTTCGCCCTGATTGCTGCACATAGCGGGCTGGACACTGGGTGTGGGCGCGCTTATAATGCGGTTGGCAACGGGACTTACACTCAGAGAGGAGTTTATGGGCCGTGTGACAGAGCGGGCAGAGGGGGGACACGCGCACGGGCTCGTGGGCGTGTTTATGTTCTCTGCTACTGGAGCGGATAGTGCTCGCTCCGTGAGAATGGGCTCTGTGAGAGACCCGGGGCATATGGTGCTTGTGTGTATGCGTGAGCACATGCTTGTGGGCACATTTTTTACACTTGAGGCTTTTATGCTCTTTTTGTGAACTCTCTGGGTAGCCGTGAAAACGGCTTTTAGTCGCTCGCAAGCGGGCAGGGGAACCGGCTTGATTGTGGCGGTGAACTCTACTGTAGTCGGCGGTGAGACGGGGACTAACAGTGGGCGAAGCTTTGACGGCGGTCCGGCCGCAGCGGGAGAGAGCCGCCTTTTTCTCAGCTGTGCTAGGCAGACTTCTGTTGATCGGGCTTCAGCGCGATCTTGGGTCGAGGCCCCCGGGGAGGAGGCTGTCTGCGGCGGCTGTCAGAGCGAGAGCGAGGGCGGCCGCCCTGTCTACGCTGGGGCTGCTGAGCTTGCTGAGGCGGGCGCTGATGTGGGGTTCTGGCAGGTGGCTCGTGAGGGCGGCCTGCCGAAGAGCTAGAGCGGCGGGGCAGGAACAAGTTCATGGCCTGAGTCGCTTTCTGTACATCGGAGAAGCGGTCAACGATGCCCGTGACGGCAGATCCGAAGAGACCGGTCGGAGAGATAGGCGCGTTGAGGAACACGCCGCGTTCTGAATCTCCCATGTCGGTAAGCGTGAGCCATAAGTGTCTCTCAGCAACACAGAGGGCGGCCATGCATTTCCCCAGGGCTTGTACGGCGGTTTTAGTGGCGCGAAGGGAAAGGTCCGTAGCGCTTCTCAGATCCGAGAGGATGGGCGGGTTCCTACCGCTGTTCGCCATTTCGCACAAGATGTCGCTCTGGAGCACCTGGAGGACTGACATTGAATGCAGCGCTGAAGCGGCCTGTCCGGCGGCGGCATGAAAGTTAGAGGTCGCTCTGCACGCTTTTGAAGGAAGCGTAGGGGAAGAACGCCATCTAGCAGAGGGCGGGCAAAGATGAGCGGCGACCAGGTCCTCGAAGGGCGGCATGGCAGTATAACCCTTCTCGGCGGCTCCGTCCACTGAGCGCAGCGAAGCGGACACATCGGAGCGGTTACGAGCCGAAAGAGGGGCATTCCAGGATTTCGTGAGCTCATTGTGAAGCTCAGGCAGGAATGGTGCAGCCCGGCTGCAGGCGGGGGCCGGGCGCCGGTGCAGGAACTTCCCATCCATGCGGTTCGGTGGTTGCTCGGGGGGAGGAGACCACTCGAGACCCAGGCGGTTGACGGCCTGCGAAAGGAGGCGCGTTAGTTCCTCCTCGATGCCAGCGCGGGTCCCCGCAGACTCTCTCGTCGATGAGCCGATCGACGACCAATCCTCGCTGTCAGAAGCGTGCAGCGAACAGGAGTCTTTTTCATCCGCGGTGTCGTCGGAGGCGACAGAGCGGCCACTCGGCGGCAACTGTATGTCCGGCTGGGGCGGAGAGGGAGAGCGGTCGGTGGGCGGCGGCGGCGGCCCACATGGATCCGCAGGGGGCTCCGGCGGCCTCTGGGAGCAGCGTTTCTTCTTCCGCGGCGAAGTGAGAGGCGGCACGGGAGCGGTTTTGACCGCCTGCAGTCGAGCCCGCAGGGAAGACAGAGGCAGGTCCTCGCAGTGGTCGCATCCTCCGTTGGCGAGGGCGAGCTCTGCGTGTTCCACTCCGAGACAGAGAACGCAGATGGGGTGGCGGTCTCCTTCCTCGAGTGAAGAGCGGCATGAGCCGCAGGAAATTCGAGGCATCTTTAAAAAGACGCTCGGCTCTTTTGTGAAGGAATAAAGGATACGCGTCGGATGGCGCTAGCTTGCTGGGCGGCTGAAGGTGGCAGACGGCCGGCTTCCTCAGACTCCGGAGCTCGCTAGAAGGTGCCCTCTCGACGACGGCGGCTTCTTCCCAGGACAGCGGATGCGTGTAGCTCGCTGAATGATGAAGAATCGACGAACGAGCCTGGGAGAGCTACCTTTATGTAGCCACGCCCCTTTTGGTGGGCTGTGATGCAGTGAGCGAGCGCCGTCCGCTCATTGGCCGCGGACTCAGCGCCGCTCTCCCATAGGTTCGTGCATTCTCTCTGAGCGAACCAATGAGCCGCTAGCTAGCCCGCTCATGGTCTGCCTCAGAAGAGACTGCATTGACAATGATTACAAAATTATGGAATAATTTTTTGGTTTCAACTTCTCAGCAAAGATGAATCTTTCCCGTAGCGTAAGCTAGCTTACGCAATACGAGAGAACCTCTCGTAAGAGAACCGTACCGTGCATTTGGAACTTTTATTTTTAAAGCGTGACAAAGAAGATATCCAGTTTTGCCAGCAAGTCAAACCCAGAGTGATAGTTAGGTAAAACCCTTAAACCCGGTTAAACCTTCCCATTTCATGTTTGAATAATCACCACGCTTCATATATTTCACTCACCGGAGCATCTGATTGGTAGAGAGAAGTTAACGTTATACTAGAAACGCACCAGAGAGTTCGGTGGTTTGAACTGGAACCTACATGATTTATCTAATCTGACAATGTTATTTTTGTTATTTATTTGTTTTTCTTAGCTCCATGTTACTAATAATATCACATACCTACCTTTTTTGCAGTTTGAATAAATGATAAACACAGCAATTTGAACTCTTCTCCACTTTATTATTTCCATAGACAGTAGTAGATTATTTCACACATCAGATCAAAAGACGCGACCGTATCAGATAATGTCTAATTGAAGAGAATAGGCACTGGCTGGTTACTTCCGGGTTCTGGACTGGCTGCAGTAACACATCTCTGTCCATGCGGGGGCGCTCGCGGTCGAGTGCAGAATGAGTCAATGGTGTTTCACCCCAAAAAAATTTTTCTCAGGATGTAATTTTTTGTCAAGTAATTTGAAAGTTGCATTCAAAAGGGAGGGCTAAGAAAATACAAAATTGCATTTTTAAGTTCACCTATCTGTTCTAAAAATCCGTTCAAACATGTGATGACGTCACACAATAGCAGAATGCTAGCGTGTTCCGGCCAACAACAGCCTAACCTGTAAGAAATCAAAAGGACATGAGTACTCGTTCATTCGACTATTGGACTATAATCTATATTGAACTTGCGGAATCAACAATAAAATCTTTGTTGATTTAACGACAAGCAGGTGAAAGAGACACATTTAGCCGTTTAGCCCCATAGACTCCCATTCATTCTGCGCTCGCCCGCGATCACCTCCAGTGGAATTCTAATGGAACTGCAACCAAGATAATACACAACGGGGCTAATAGGAAGTGCCAAGGCTCTCCGTTAGACGGGCTCTGACCGTATCAAGTGCACACAACCCATCTACGGCAAGCCCCGAAGGGAAAAATACATTTCATACATCAAGGAGGGCTAGTACATCATTACCGGTTTTATAGTAACAGACTTGTTGGATTATGTAATTTACAATCCAAAAAGTCTGTTACTATAATAATAATAAAAAAGATTTTGAGGACAGTTAATAGAAATAATAATATTTTTACAGTTTTCAACAATAAATGTCATTATTGAACACTGTAAATGATTTCTGTTGTTTTCACAGGATTATACTGTTTTTCTCAACAGTTTCTTATACTGTATAATCTATGTACAGTAAGTTACAGTAGATTTAGTTGTTTTCACAGTATTAAATTGTTTTTTCAACAGTTATGTACTGTGCACACAGTTGACAGTATGTTCCTGTAGAATTTCAATGCATTCTGGGAAATTATCAGTTACTGTTAATCTAAATACAGCAGTGCAATTGACTGCGAAAAACACCACACACAGTTCCACGGGTAATTGCTAGCCTAATGTTATTCTTACATTTAAAATAAAAATGTAGCACTGGTTGACCATTAACACTCATAGTTTATGACATATTTGACTTTGGAAGACTTTCTCTGTCGTTTCAGTGGTGCTGCTGTCTTTTCTGCCGACCTGCAACTTCTTCATCTGGTAAGTAATAATTCTTATAATGTGTATGCATACGGATTCTAGCTAATAACTTTTAAAGTTATTTAGAATAGCTGACCACGATTTCTATATTCAATTTAATCTATTCTAGACATTTTAATATAATATGTATATGATAGGCTACTCTTCAATGTAGCCATTTGGGATGTTGAGCCTACAATGGTTATAAGCCCATTTAAATTTTTATCGTGTGCCTTGAGCAAAAGTTCAGTTATCAAAATTCTGGCCTATAGTTAATTTACTTTAAAAACTTTAATGTATATTTTTGTTTATATGAATTTTATTCGTATTATTGGGCCCATTTATTCGTTTAATTTCACAGGACTTTTTGTGTATGCTACATTCCTGTTCTTACATAGGCTAGTCCTAATTTCAAATTTGAAATAAAACATTTGTTTGGAAAATGTTGTTGTTGGTCTTTAGTTCTTTGTAAGGTAAGGCTGTGGTGTAACCTAAAAGTGAAATACAAATACATGCAGATTTTTTTTCGTTTTTTGGAGCGAGCTGGGGGACGATTTGAGTGGAGCGCGAAACAAACTGCGTTGAGCGCTGAACGGGGAGCGTTTTATGAACATTCTGTGACGCGCGAGCAACGCTGGGTAGGCTACAGTGATTTATACGAGGCTGAACTGGCCGTTTGACAGAGCGGACATAAGATGGACACGAGCGCGAGTTCGCGGGCGAATTTAATAAGGCGACGCATTATTAATCATTTAATCCATATATAAGGCGTTCCGGATTATAAGGCGCACTGTCGTTTTTTGAGAAAATTAAAGGCTTTTAAGTGCGCCTCATAGTGCGGAAAATACGGGTAAATAAAAAAAAAAAATCTGGATGAGCAACTTACTCGGACAAGTGAATGGCAGATTTACTTAGCGTGTGAAAAGGCTTAATGTCGAGCCCTCCCTATATAGCAATGTCATCAGGAGACACACATACACCGGTAGGCAGTGGCCCACCTTACCTGGTGACCACGTCTTGGTCCACCAGAATTTATAGTTTACCCAGCTCTTTTTTTTACCACTACACCTCTGCATACACCAATCGTCTGTACTCTGTACAGTGCTTCTTTAAGTCGATCACTGCTGTATGCTATCGAATCAGTACTGTGATGTCATAGACCAATCGTCTGTACTCTGTAAAGTGCTTCAAGTTTATCACTGCTGTATTCTTTCGAATCAGTACTGTGATGTCATACACCAATCGTCTGTACTCTGTAAAGTGCTTCAAGTTGATCACTGCTGTATTCTTTCGAAACAGTACTGTGATGTCATACACCCAGGGATGTAGTGGAGGCTAAATGCACGTAAATGCCATTTACACCTCCCAATATTTTTAAAAGGAGGGAGCGTCGCCCTATTTCACGCTCCGCTCACACCACGTGAAAACTCCACGTCTTTTCCCCGCCTGACTAAAGTTGCTTGCATTGTATTCAGCACCCCCAAGCGGGTTCACCGTCTGCGAGCGCAGAGAGGGTTTTCTCCGTTGCTGGCCTGCTTTCAAGAAACCACCGCATGTGTCTGAAGCCACACACTGTAAAAAATTTCTTGTCAAATTAACAGTAACTTACTGGCAACAATTATCTAGTACTTGCTGTATTTCATTTAACAGTAAAATTACCGTAACACTAACAACAGTACTGTTAAGAATACTGCAAATTAAATAACATTATTTTA
Source organism: Pimephales promelas (assembly GCF_988280905.1). NCBI lineage: Eukaryota > Metazoa > Chordata > Actinopteri > Cypriniformes > Leuciscidae > Pimephales > Pimephales promelas. The sequence goes on from NC_142791.1 coordinate 18,507,080, forward strand.
CTGTAATTTCTTACCATATTAAAGTACAGAATTACACTGTTAATTTTTAATAATACTGTATAGTATGTAATGTTATTGTATTTATTTTATAGTGCTACTGTGTAACCTGTAGAAAATCCGTAGAAATATTATTTTAACTGTTAATGGGAAATAGAAAAAAGAACAATTGAAGCTTTAACTGCACAAGGTTTATTGTGTATTTTCAAACACATTAGTGCATTTATAATATACATTTAAATACATTAATACAATTAAATACATTAATAATAAAAATGTAATATAATACAATAAAAATCATGCATGACAATCATGAACAATTATGCATAAATACATGCAAAAATTATCATGAAGAGGTAAAATAGAAAAGATTAAAGGGGTGCTATCTGATCAATCTATTAGAAAGATAGTTTATAACAACTCATCCACCCACTCCCTGCTGGGGTAAAACAGCTTAAACTAGTCTAAGATTGTCTATTGGTTTGAGATAGACTGTATAACTGGTCAGTTGCTGATTTTAAAGGGGTTTTGGCTGCTTTCTATCTAAGGGACCAGATTTGCAGGGCTGGGAGACACATATAAACTAGCTTTGACAAGTAAACCACCAATCCAGATGAGTATTACAAAATGACAAGTTATCCAGTGTCCTTTAAAAAAAAAAAAACTAAACACAAAACAACCTCATCATGCACATGTGCCATGACAAACTTGCATTACGGTATTAATAATCATTTATATGCAGACTTATGTTCTAACTTTTGCAATAGGAAGTTTTCTATCCAAGCTTTTATGCAATTAAACCTTAAACTGTACAACAACGTTTATTTTCACACAACAATTCTTAACAACTTGCAGATAGACAAAATTCACAGATGGATAATAATCTGTTTAAAATGTTCTCAGTGGGTCAGTACTGGACCAAGGTATAGTAGTAATAGTTAGATAAATAGAATAATTAAATTAGATTAGATTTACAATTCATCGGTCGTCAAGATGGATAGGGGTCTTCTTAACATGCACAGCTCACACCTGTGGAAAAGGAGAACAGACAAGACAGTTAAAATACAGTATACGTTTTTGTTGTTGTTGTTTTGGCTAAACAGCAAAAACAGAAAAAATGATGTCTAAAGTGTAATTCACTTAATACTAGAATCTTGTTTGTTGGACTGTTGTTTAAAATCAATTGTTAAAGTATGTTCATTATGTCCTCAGTTGTATGCTGTGTAATATAATGCAATGCTATACTGTTCAGTGTTGTGCATATGTTTATGCCACAAGAGGGCACTAAAGTATAGACTATGGAGGATGCGTTTGTATTATTATTATGTTTGTCCGAGTTAATTTACCGTAGTTAAAGGAACACTCCGACTTTTTGGGACTTTAGCCTATTCACCTTACCCCCCAGAGTTAGATAAGTCCATACATACCTTTTTCATCTCCGTGCGTGCTATAAGTCTGTTTGACGCACCCATCTCTAGCCTAGCTTAGCACAAAGACTGGATGTGAATGGTTGCAGCTTTCATACTAATCCAAATGAGTGGCAAAATAACGCAAACGTTTTCCTATTTACATGTTGTGATTTGTATAGTCACATAATGTACAAATAACAAAGTCAAATGAGACACAGACATCTTTTAACCGTATAAAACCTGGGAACTATTCTCTGAAGGCGAAGCACTGCTACTTTGACGGAGTAATAACCGCATCACCGGAGACACGCCGTGGTGAGGAGCGGAGAGTTCGCTCAGTGTTTGGGTAACAGAGTCAGCAATTTATAAATAGTAAAAGCGTAGTTTACTGTCATGGGTTTTCGCTCTATTGTAAATAGCTGCGACAGCAAACAGGGGAGGTAATACCATGTTTCACAGAATTCCAACTAAAAACGCTGACTGGATGAAGAAATGGCTAACTTGCTCTGGATATTTATCCAAACACACCTAAATAGATTATCAAGGGACATTATGTTTGCTCGGTACATTTCAATGGACGACTATTTTGAAAAAATGGAATTTGCTGTAACCATAATGTGCTGAAGGATATGGCCATCCCATCTATAGCACAGACAGGACAAGTGGATCACCTGCGGCTTGTTCCGTTATGTTTTTAGATGACCTACTGTAACAGTGCCATTAGCCAGAGCTAATGTAACGTTAGTGACACTATTATATGATTAGGGTATGAATATGTTTTTATCTTGATGCGGTCCGGACGCGCTTGGAAAAAAAACGAGCGCGTTCACCACGTTGAACTTGCACCCTGCGCGCCTAGTAGCCTAAATTTGAAATAACCATGGAAATAACGAACTTGAGCGTGCAAAAGGGTACGATAGGCTGTGAGTTCATTGTGCAAAAACAATTTGTGCTATTACTTTCCCCGTATTCTATCCTATAGTAATGCAATTATACTGTATATTATATACTGTTGAATACATTTGGTTCAGCTAATAAATTGCATTTAAAATATATTGATTCCTGTAATAATAATTATTTATTCATGTGATATTTATAAATCTGGGTGCGTTTTTGGTTGGAAATCAATGAAACATGGTACCTGGTCTCCCCTGTTTATTGTCACAGCTCATACAATAAAGCAAACACCCATGATAAACTATGCTTTTCTATCTAACGTTAGTAATTGCTGACTCTGTTACCCAAACACTGAACGAACTCTCTGCTCCTCGTCACGGTGCGTCTCAGGTGATGGTTATCACTCTGCCCAAGTAGCAGTGCTTCGCCTTCAGAATTATTTATACGGTTAAAAGATGTCTGTGTCTCATATGGCCTTGATATTTGCACACTCTGTGACTATACAAACCACAACATGTAAATAGGAAAACGTTTGCGTTATTTTGTCACTCATTTGGATCAGTATGAAAGCTGCAACCATTCACATCCAGTCTTTGTGCTAAGCTAGGCTAGCGGTGGGTGCGTCAAACAGACTTATAGCACGCACGGAGATGAAAAAGGTATGTATGGACTTATCTAACTCTGGGGGGTAAGGTGAATAGGCTAAAGTCCCAAAAAGTCAGAGTGTTCCTTTAAGAGGATCATATTACTGAGAGAATCTTCATTACTCTCTGTGCTGCAATTCTGTTCTTACATAGGCTAGTCCTAATTTCAAATTTGAAATGAAACATTTGTTTGGAAAATGTTGTTGTTGGTCTTTAGTTCTTTGTAAGGTAAGGCTGTGGTGTAACCTAAAAGTGAAATACAAATACATGCAGATTTTTTTTCGTTTTTTGGAGCGAGCTGGGGGGCGATTTGAGTGGAGCGCGAAACAAACTGCGTTGAGCGCTGAACAGGGAGCGTTTTATGAACATTCTGTGACGCGCGAGCAACGCTGGGTAGGCTACAGTGATTTATACGAGGCTGAACTGGCCGTTTGACAGAGCAGGCATAAGATGGACACGAGCGCGAGTTCGCGGGCGAATTTAATAACGCGACGCGTTATTAATCATTTAATCCATATATAAGGCGTTCCGGATTATAAGGTGCACTGTCGTTTTTTGAGAAAATTAAAGGCTTTTAAGTACGCCTTATAGTGCGGAAAATACGGGTAAATAAAAAAAAAATCTGGACGAGCAACTTACTCGGACAAGTGAATGGCAGATTTACTTAGCGTGTGAAAAGGCTTAATGTCGAGCCCTCCCTATATAGCAATGTCATCAGGAGACACACATACACCGGTAGGCAGTGGCCCACCTTACCTGGTGACCACGTCTTGGTCCACCAGAATTTATAGTTTACCCAGCTCTTTTTTACCACTACACCTCTGCATACACCAATCGTCTGTACTCTGTACAGTGCTTCTTTAAGTCGATCACTGCTGCATGCTTTCGAATCAGTACTGTGATGTCATAGACCAGTCGTCTGTACTCTGTAAAGTGCTTCAAGTTTATCACTGCTGTATTCTTTCGAATCAGTACTGTGATGTCATACACCAATCGCCTGTACTCTGTAAAGTGCTTCAAGTTGATCACTGCTGTATTCTTTCGAATCAGTACTGTGATGTCATACACCCAGGGATGTAGTGGAGGCTAAATGCACGTAAATGCCATTTTTACACCTCCCAATATTTTTAAAAGGATGGAGCGTCGCTCTATTAAATGCTCCGCTCACACCACGAGAAAACTCCACGTCTTTTCCCCGCCTTACTAAAGTTGCTTGCATTGTATTCAGCACCCCCAAGCGGGTTCACCGTCTGCGAGCGCAGAGAGGGTTTTCTCCGCTGCTGGCCGGCTTTCAAGAAACCACCGCATGTGTCTGAAGCCACAGACATTGTCCAAACTCATGTTCTTGAAGGTGAACTCAAAAGAATTGTAGGCTAGATAAGGAAAAAGCTATTTTTTTTTTTAAGTTTGAGACAATTTAAATTGTTATCCAAATGCTCTCTAAGTTCAGATAGATATAGCCTAAGTCTGGTAATAGCCTAGTTAATTTACTTTTTAATTTAACAAGTTTATGTAGGCCTATAGCCAAAATGTTATTTATATAATTAGGCCCATTGATTCGTTTAATTTTACAGTTGTTGTTGTTTTTTTGTGTGTATAGGTCAAACCCAATTTAAATTTTAATAGTGCACGCTTGCTTCAAAAATCAGTTAGGCTTATCAAAACCTGGCCTAATAATTAATTAGACTACTTTTAGTAATTTATGTGTGTGTATATATATATATATATATATATATATATATATATATATATATATATATATATACATACATATATATATTTATTTACATTTTTGTTTATATAATTTTTAGTTATATTATTAGGCCCGTTTATTCGTTTAATTTCACAGGACTTTTTGTGTATGCTACATTCCTGTTCTTGCTAGTCCTAATTTGAAATTTGAAATGAAACATTTGTTTGGAAAATGTTGTTGTTGGTCTTTAGTTATTTGTAAGGTAAGGCTGTGGTGTAACCTAAAAGTGAAATACAAATACATGTATTAATTTGAGACAAGTTAAATTGTTATTAATACCTAATAAATAATTAGCCTACTTTTAATCATTTATGTATATATTTTTTTACATTTTTGTTTATATCATTTTTAGTTATATTATTAGGCCCATTTATTCGTTTAATTTTACAGCAGTTTGTGTGGAGCCTACAATGGTTATAAGCCCATTTAAATTTTTATCGTGCGCCTTGAGCAAAAGTTCAGTTATCAAAATTCTGGCCTATAGTTAATTTACTTTAAAAACTTTAATGTATATTTTTGTTTATATGAATTTTATTCGTATTATTGGGCCCATTTATTCGTTTAATTTCACAGGACTTTTTGTGTATGCTACATTCCTGTTCTTACATAGGCTAGTCCTAATTTCAAATTTGAAATGAAACATTTGTTTGGAAAATGTTGTTGTTGGTCTTTAGTTCTTTGTAAGGTAAGGCTGTGGTGTAACCTAAAAGTGAAATACAAATACATGCAGATTTTTTTTCGTTTTTTGGAGCGAGCTGGGGGGCGATTTGAGTGGAGCGCGAAACAACTGCATTAAGCGCTGAACGGGAGCGTTTTATGAACATTCTGTGACGCGCGAGCAACGCTGGGTAGGCTACAGTGATTTATACGAGGCTGAACTGGCCGTTTGACAGAGCGGGCATAAGATGGACACGAGCGCGAGTTCGCGGGCGAATTTAATAACGCGACGCGTTATTAATCATTTAATCCATATATAAGGCGTTCCGGATTATAAGGCGCACTGTCGTTTTTTTGAGAAAATTAAAGGCTTTTAAGTGCGCCTCATAGTGCGGAAAATACGGGTAAATAAAAAAAAAATAAATCTTGACGAGCAACTTACTCGGACAAGTGAATGGCAGATTTACTTAGCGTGTGAAAAGGCTTAATGTCGAGCCCTCCCTATATAGCAATGTCATCAGGAGACACACATACACCGGTAGGCAGTGGCCCACCTTACCTGGTGACCACGTCTTGGTCCACCAGAATTTATAGTTTACCCAACTCTTTTTTTTACCACTACACCTCTGCATACACCAATCGTCTGTACTCTGTACAGTGCTTCTTTAAGTCGATCACTGCTGTATGCTTTCGAATCAGTACTGTGGTGTCATAGACCAATCGTCTGTACTCTGTAAAGTTCTTCAAGTTGATCACTGCTGTATTCTTTCGAATCAGTACTGATGTCATACACCAATCGTCTGTACTCTGTAAAGTTCTTCAAGTTTATCACTGCTGTATTCTTTCGAATCAGTACTGTGATGTCATACACCAATCGTCTGTACTCTGTAAAGTTCTTCAAGTTTATCACTGCTGTATTCTTTCGAATCAGTACTGTGATGTCATACACCAATCGTCTGTACTCTGTAAAGTGCTTCAAGTTGATCACTGCTGTATTCTTTCGAATCAGTACTGTGATGTCATACACCCAGGGATGTAGTGGAGGCTAAATGCACCTAAATGCCATTTACACCTCCCAATATTTTTAAAAGGACGGAGCGTCGCCCTATTTCACGCTCCGCTCACACCACGAGAAAACTCCACGTCTTTTCCCCGCCTGACTAAAGTTGCTTGCATTGTATTCAGCACCCCCAAGCGGGTTCACCGTCTGCGAGCGCAGAGAGGGTTTTCTCCGCTGCTGGCCTGCTTTCAAGAAACCACCGCATGTGTCTGAAGCCACAGACATTGTCCAAACTCGTGTTCTTGAAGGTGAACTCAAAAGAATTGTAGGCTAGATAAGGAAAAAGCAATTTTTTTTTTAAGTTTGAGACAATTTAAATTGTTATCCACATGCTCTCTAAGTTCAGTTAGATATAGCCTAAGTCTGGTAATAGCCTAGTTAATTTACTTTTTAATTGAACAAGTTTATGTAGGCCTATAGCCAAAATTTTATTTATATAATTAGGCCCATTGATTCGTTTAATTTTACAGTTGTTGTTGTTTTTTTGTGTGTATAGGTCAAACCCAATTTAAATTTTAATAGTGCAGGCTTATCAAAATCTGGCTTAATAATTAATTAGACTACTTTTAGTAATTTATGTATATATATATATATATATATATATATATATATACATATATTCGTTATATATATACATATTTATATATATATATATATATATATATATATATATATTTTTTTTTTTGTTTATATAATTTTTAGTTATATTATTAGGCCCATTTATTCGTTTAATTTTACAGCAGTTTGTGCTATGGTTATAAGTCCATTTAAATTTTTATCGTGCGCATTGAGCAGAAGTTCAGTTATCAAAATTCTGGCCTAGTTAATTTGCTTTAAAAACTTTTATGTATATTTTGGTTAATATTAATTTTATTCGTATTATTAGGCCCGTTTATTCGTTTAATTTCACAGGACTTTTTGTGTATGCTACATTCCTGTTCTTGCTAGTCCTAATTTGAAATTTGAAATGAAACATTTGTTTGGAAAATGTTGTTGTTGGTGTTTAGTTATTTGTAAGGTAAGGCTGTGGTGTAACCTAAAAGTGAAATACAAATACATGTATTAATTTGAGACAAGTTAAATTGTTATTAATACCTAATAAATAATTAGCCTACTTTTAATCATTTATGTATATATTTTTTTACATTTTTGTTTATATCATTTTAAGTTATATTATTAGGCCCATTTATTCATTTAATTTTACAGCAGTTTGTGTGGAGCCTACAATGGTTATAAGCCCACTTAAATTTTTATCGTGCGCCTTGAGCAAAAGTTCAGTCGATTCCCCAGTTCAATACCCCGCCCTTCAGTGTTAAAATTTGACACATGGCAAATTTTTAAGTTTTGGGTATGGTAACTGTCAATCTGGGTAGGATCAGACAACATTGTCACCCTATAATTTACTGGACCTAGCTTTTTGACTACTTTAGCTGGCCCTCGCCATTTTGGGGCAATTTTAGCCATGAAACCATCATCTGCACTAGATAAAGGATGAGTACGCACCCAAACTAGATCACCCTCCTGGAAGTCTTGGGTTCTTCTCTTGAGGTTGTAGTACTTCCTCTGTTTGGCTTGTGCTCTCTCAACATTATCTCTAACAGCTTCATACAGTTGTTTCTGTCGCTCGATGGTACTGTAGCTCGGTTGATCTGGATCTGGTGGATTTTGTAGAGCTCTTTGTAGCGGACCTTTCAATTGACGTCCCAAGGCAACTTCTGCGGGTGAAAATCCTATGCTTTCATGCCATGCTGTATTCAAAGCAAATCTAAACTCACAGATCCATTGATCCCAAGTACGATGATTATTGTCAACATATGATGCAATCATAGTTTTTAGATTTCGATTAATACGCTCAGTCAGGTTTGATTGTGGATGATAAGCCGTTGTGAGTTTTTGGGTTACTTGCCACTGCTTGCACAACTGATCCAGGAGTTTTGAGGTGAATTGAGTGCCTCTATCAGAAACAATAAAGGCTGGTGTTCCCCACCTTGTAAATATCTCTTCGATAAGAATACGAATGATGTTGTTAGATTTGGCAGATCTCATAGGGAAAACCTCTACCCACTTAGAGAAGTAGTCTACCACTACTAGAAGATATTCATTCTGACGGGTACTCCGTGGGAATGGTCCCATAATGTCCATTCCGAGCATGTATCCGGGCTCAACAATAGGTACACTTTGAAGACCTCCTGCTGGCTTCAAATTTGTAGACTTATGCTGTTGACATTTTCCACACTGCTTACAGTGTTGCCACACGTCATTACGTATGGAAGGCCAATAAGCAAAATCTAAAAGCCTCATCAGAGTTTTAAATGTGCCTAAATGTCCACTGAGGGGGCTGTCATGGGCATAAGTTAAAAATGATTCCTTCAAATCCGCAGGTACCACAATCTGGAATCTTTGACCTCCTTTAGAGATCGGGACACTCCTGAATAGAACATCATTTCTCAAAACATAGTGAGTCCTCATAAGATCAGTGGTATTTTGGTTTCTGACTCTTACCATAATTTCTTGACACTCTGAATCTTTGTTCTGTGCATCAGTAATCTGTGACAAGTCCATTGGCAGCTCACAAGTGATAGGATTAAGAACAAGTTTTGCTGGTGTGTGCATCAGAATGGCCGTTGATTCAATGGTATATCTCCTTGACAAAACATCGGGTACCACATTACATTGTCCTTTTCTATATCGTACTTTAAAGTGATAGCCTTGAAGTCTGATAGTCCATCTTTCCAACCTAGATGAAGGTTTTGGGTGTTGGAAAAGCCAAACCAAGGAAGCATGGTCCGTGATTACTTCAAATGCTCTGCCCTCAAGATAATGATGCCACTTCTCTACAGCCCAAACTACCGCTAGGCATTCTTTCTCTGATGTAGAATATGATCTCTCAGCTCCCCTAAGCAATCTAGATGCATACGCAATCACTTTCTCTTGTCCATCACATTCTTGTGTCAACACTGCTCCCAAACCAATGTTGCTTGCGTCTGTTTGCACTTTAAAAGAAGAATCAAAATCAGGTGTGTTTAACACAGGGGCTTTAGTCAGATCATCTTTGAGAAGTTCAAACGAACTCTGGCACTCATCTGTCCACATCCATTTAGCTCCTTTTTTCTTAAGTGCATGTAAGGGTGCTGCTTTCGTAGAGAAATCTGAGATGAAACGGTGATACCAAGCCGCAAGACCTAGGAATCGTTGTAATTCTTTCAGGGAAGTTGGTGTAGGGAATGATTTGATCGCATCAACCTTGTCAGAATTCACTTTGACTCCATCAGCAGTGATGGTGTGACCCAAGTAATCCAAGGATGAACAGATGAACTTGCACTTCTTGAGATTAAGAGTGAGACCAGCAGTGTGCAGACTGTTGAAAACTTGTTTAAGATCTTGCAAATGTGTTTGAACGTCTGGTGAGTAGACAATGATGTCATCTATGTATACCATACAACACCTGTTTTTGTGGTCTCTGAGAACTTGTTCCATTAAACGCTGGAAAGAGGCAGCTGCATTTTTAAGTCCAAAGGGAAGACACAAAAATTCATATAACCCTGAAGCGGTTACAAATGCAGTCTTCTCCACACTTGCAGCATCCATCTCCACCTGCCAGTAGCCACTCTTCAAGTCCAAAGTGCTAAATACCTTGGCTCCTTGCAAAGAATCTAGTATATCTGTAATTTGGGGCATTGGATATGCGTCGAGGTGAGTTTTAGAATTAAGACCACGATAGTCAATGCATAAACGCGATTCCCCATCCTTCTTATCCACTACCACAACAGGTGAGGCCCATGGAGACGTGGAAGGTCTAATAATATTCTGTTGCAGCAGTTCCTTGATTTGTTCTTCAATAAAATCACTCTTGACTTTTGAGACTCGATAAGGTCTCTTTCTTAAGGGAAGTTCATCAGTCGTTTTTATTTCATGTTTGATGCAGTTAGTACGTCCTAACTTATGAGTGCAAACAGATGACCAATCATACATCAGAGATTTCAACTGATTCTTTACCTTGATGGAGGCATGAGAATTTTCCACTGCTTGATCAATGAGCTTAAGGCCTTCCTCTTTTGAGATCAATTCCACATCATTTTGTGCAGCATAAAACTGGATGGCAGCGTTCTCCTGAAGTTCATTAAAACGAATAGGGTGACTGGTATTGGAAACAGGCAGGTAAACACGCGATTAATTAAAATCAATGGTTACTTTGGCTTCCCTTAGGAAATCCAGTCCCAGGATGACAGGAACTGCCAAGTCTACATCATCCATAACGTAGAATGTTACAGCAAGCTTCACTCCATATATCTCGCAATCCCAGAGAACCTTTCCTTGAGTTCTCTGACTCTGACCATTAGCAAGCATGAAAGTTTGAGTACTTTTGGTCAGATACTCATCATCTCTTCTCAACCTCTGCCAAACTTTCCTCTGTATCAAAGAGAAGGTGCTTCCAGTGTCAATTACAGCATTAAAGTATGAGTGATTTAAAATGATTGGACTTTGCAGGACATTATTACATTGCGAGTTGAGAGTAGGATCAACGAGCATGAGGTGACTTTGTTGCCCTCTTTCACCAGATGATTTCTTCCTCTGTTCCTCTTCTTTTCCTTGATGCCATCTCTTTTATCAAAATTCTGGCCTATAGTTAATTTACTTTAAAAACTTTAATGTATATTTTTGTTTTTATGAATTTTATTCGTATTATTGGGCCCATTTATTCGTTTAATTTCACAGGACTTTTTGTGTATGCTACATTCCTGTTCTTACATAGGCTAGTCCTAATTTCAAATTTGAAATGAAACATTTGTTTGGAAAATGTTGTTGTTGGTCTTTAGTTCTTTGTAAGGTAAGGCTGTGGTGTAACCTAAAAGTGAAATACAAATACATGCAGATTTTTTTTCGTTTTTTGGAGCGATCTGGGGGGCGATTTGAGTGGAGCGCGAAACAAACTGCGTTGAGCGCTGAACGGGGAGCGTTTTATGAACATTCTGTGACGCGCGAGCAACGCTGGGTTAGGCTACAGTGATTTATACGAGGCTGAACTGGCCGTTTGACAGAGCGGGCATAAGATGGACACGAGCGCGAGTTCGCGGGCGAATTTAATGACGCGACGCGTTATTAATCATTTAATCCATATATAAGGCGTTCCGGATTATAAGGCGCACTGTCGTTTTTTGAGAAAATTAAAGGCTTTTAAGTGCGCCTTATAGTGCGGAAAATACGGGTAAATAAAAATTAAAAAAAATCTGGACGAGCAACTTACTCGGACAAGTGAATGGCAGATTTACTTAGCGTGTGAAAAGGCTTAATGTCGAGCCCTCCCTATATAGCAATGTCATCAGGAGACACACATACACCGGTAGGCAGTGGCCCACCTTATGGTGACCACGTCTTGGTCCACCAGAATTTATAGTTTACCCAGCTCTTTTTTACCACTACACCTCTGCATACACCAATCGTCTGTACTCTGTACAGTGCTTCTTTAAGTCGATCACTGCTGTATGCTTTCGAATCAGTACTGTGTTGTCATAGACCAATCGTCTGTACTCTGTAAAGTGCTTCAAGTTTATCACTGCTGTATTCTTTCGAATCAGTACTGTGATGTCATACACCAATCGTCTGTACTCTGTAAAGTGCTTCAAGTTGATCACTGCTGTATTCTTTCGAATCAGTACTGTGATGTCATACACCCAGGGATGTAGTGGAGGCTAAATGCACGTAAATGCCATTTACACCTCCCAATATTTTTAAAAGGACGGAGCGTCGCCCTATTTCACGCTCCGCTCACACCACGAGAAAACTCCACGTCTTTTCCCCGCCTGACTAAAGTTGCTTGCATTGTATTCAGCACCCCCAAGCGGGTTCACCGTCTGCGAGCGCAGAGAGGGTTTTCTCCGCTGCTGGCCTGCTTTCAAGAAACCACCGCATGTGTCTGAAGCCACAGACATTGTCCAAACTCGTGTTCTTGAAGGTGAACTCAAAAGAATTGTAGGCTAGATAAGGAAAAAGCAATTTTTTTTTTTTTTAAGTTTGAGACAATTTAAATTGTTATCCACATGCTCTCTAAGTTCAGATAGATATAGCCTAAGTCTGGTAATAGCCTAGTTAATTTACTTTTTAATTTAACAAGTTTATGTAGGCCTATAGCCAAAATTTTATTTATATAGACCATTTCAAAAGATGTAAACAACACTGGTCCAGAAGCACTTCCTGTTTCAGTTTGTAACTGTTTTCTTTATTTCACATGTAAAGAGAACATCTTAAAGATGTTTGTTTAACTTTTTGATTCAATTTTAAATGTTCTGTTGGTTGTATTTTATCCCAGCTTTTATGTAGTGTTAAAAAACTGAAACAGGAAGTGCTTCTGGACCAGTGTTGTTTACATCTTTTGAAATGGTCTATAATTAGGCCCACTGATTCGTTTAATTTTACAGTTGTTGTTGTTTTTTTGTGTGTATAGGTCAAACCCAATTTAAATTTTAATAGTGCACGCTGCGCAAAAATCAGTTAGGCTTATCAAAATCTGGCTTAATAATTAATTAGACTATTTTTAGTAATTTATGTATATATATATATATATATACATAAATAAATATACATATATATATTTATTTACATTTTTGTTTATATAATTTTTAGTTATATTATTAGGCCCGTTTATTCGTTTAATTTCACAGGACTTTTTGTGTATGCTACATTTCTGTTCTTGCTAGTCCTAATTTGAAATTTGAAATGAAACATTTGTTTGGAAAATGTTGTTGTTGGTCTTTAGTTATTTGTAAGGTAAGGCTGTGGTGTAACCTAAAAGTGAAATACAAATACATGTATTAATTTGAGACAAGTTAAATTGTTATTAATACCTAATAAATAATTAGCCTACTTTTAATCATTTATGTATATATTTTTTTACATTTTTGTTTATATCATTTTTAGTTATATTATTAGGCCCATTTATTCGTTTAATTTTACAGCAGTTTGTGTGGAGCCTACAATGGTTATAAGCCCATTTAAATTTTTATCGTGCGCCTTGAGCAAAAGTTCAGTTATCAAAATTCTGGCCTATAGTTAATTTACTTTAAAAACTTTAATGTGTATTTTTGTTTATATGAATTTTATTCGTATTATTGGGCCCATTTATTCGTTTAATTTCACAGGACTTTTTGTGTATGCTACATTCCTGTTCTTACATAGGCTAGTCCTAATTTCAAATTTGAAATGAAACATTTGTTTGGAAAATGTTGTTGTTGGTCTTTAGTTCTTTGTAAGGTAAGGCTATGGTGTAACCTAAAAGTGAAATACATATACATGCAGATTTATTTTCGTTTTTTGGAACAAACTGCGTTGAGCGCTGAACGGGGAGCGTTTTATGAACATTCTGTGACGCGCGAGCAACGCTGGGTTAGGCTACAGTGATTTATACGAGGCTGAACTGGCCGGGCATAAGGACACGAGCGCGAGTTCGCGGGCGAATTTAATAACGTAACGCGTTATTAATCATTTAATCCATATATAAGGCGTTCCGGATTATAAGGCCACTATCGTTTTTTGAGAAAATTAAAGGCTTTTAAGTGCGCCTTATAGTGTGGAAAATACGGGTAAATAAAAATTAAAAAAAATCTGGACGAGCAACTTACTCGGACAAGTGAATGGCAGATTTACTTAGCGTGTGAAAAGGCTTAATGTCGAGCCCTCCCTATATAGCAATGTCATCAGGAGACACACATACACCGGTAGGCAGTGGCCCACCTTACCTGGTGACCACGTCTTGGTCCACCAGAATTTATAGTTTACCCAGCTCTTTTTTTTACCACTACACCTCTGCATACACCAATCGTCTGTACTCTGTACAGTGCTTCTTTAAGTCGATCACTGCTGTATTCTTTCGAATCAGTACTGTGATGTCATAGACCAATCGTCTGTACTCTGTAAAGTGCTTCAAGTTGATCACTGCTGTATTCTTTCGAATCAGTACTGTGATGTCATACACCCAGGGATGTAGTGGAGGCTAAATGCACGTAAATGCCATTTACACCTCCCAATATTTTTAAAAGGACAGAGCGTCGCCCTATTTCACGCTCCGCTCACACTACGAGAAAACTCCACGTCTTTTCCCCGCCTGACTAAAGTTGCTTGCATTGTATTCAGCACCCCCAAGCGGGTTCACCGTCTGCGAGCGCAGAGAGGGTTTTCTCCGCTGCTGGCCTGCTTTCAAGAAACCACCGCATGTGTCTGAAGCCACAGACATTGTCCAAACTCGTGTTCTTGAAGGTGAACTCAAAAGAATTGTAGGCTAGATAAGGAAAAAGCAATTTTTTTTTTAAGTTTGAGACAATTTAAATTGTTATCCACATGCTCTCTAAGTTCAGTTAGATATAGCCTAAGTCTGGTAATAGCCTAGTTAATTTACTTTTTAATTGAACAAGTTTATGTAGGCCTATAGCCAAATTTTTATTTATATAATTAGGCCCATTGATTCGTTTAATTTTACAGTTGTTGTTGTTTTTTTGTGTGTATAGGTCAAACCCAAATTAAATTTTAATAGTGCATGCTGCGCAAAAATCAGTTAGGCTTATCAAAATCTGGCCTAATAATTAATTAGACTACTTTTAGTAATTTATGTATATATATATATATATATATATATATATATATATATATATATTTACATTTTTGCTTATATAATTTTTAGTTATATTATTAGGCCCATTTATTCGTTTAATTTTACAGCAGTTTATGCTATGGTTATAAGTCCATTTAAATTTTTATCGTGCGCATTGAGCAAAAGTTCAGTAATCAAAATTTGGGCCTAGTTAATTTGCTTTAAAAACTTTTATGTATATTTTGGTTAATATTAATTTTATTCGTATTATTAGGCCCGTTTATTCGTTTAATTTCACGGGACTTTTTGTGTATGCTACATTCCTGTTCTTGCTAGTCCTAATTTGAAATTTGAAATGAAACATTTGTTTGGAAAATGTTGTTGTTGGTCTTTAGTTATTTGTAAGGTAAGGCTGTGGTGTAACCTAAAAGTGAAATACAAATACATGTATTAATTTGAGACAAGTTAAATTGTTATTAATACCTAATAAATAATTAGCCTACTTTTAATCATTTATGTATATATTTTTTTTACATTTTTGTTTATATCATTTTTAGTTATATTATTAGGCCCATTTATTCGTTTAATTTTACAGCAGTTTGTGTGGAGCCTACAATGGTTATAAGCCCATTTAAATTTTTATCGTGCGCCTTGAGCAAAAGTTCAGTTATCAAAATTCTGGCCTATAGTTAATTTACTTTAAAAACTTTAATGTATATTTTTGTTTATATGAATTTTATTCGTATTATTGGGCCCATTTATTCGTTTAATTTCACTGGACTTTTTGTGTATGCTACAATTCTGTTCTTACATAGGCTAGTCCTAATTTCAAATTTGAAATGAAACATTTGTTTGGAAAATGTTGTTGTTGGTCTTTAGTTCTTTGTAAGGTAAGGCTGTGGTGTAACCTAAAAGTGAAATACAAATACATGCAGATTTTTTTTTCGTTTTTTGGAGCGAGCTGGGGGGCGATTTGAGTGGAGCGCGAAACAACTGCGTTGAGCGCTGAACGGGGAGCGTTTATGAACATTCTGTGATGCACGAGCAATGCTGGGTTAGGCTACAGTGATTTATACGAGGCTGAACTGGCCGTTTGACAGAGCGGGCATAAGATGGACACGAGCGCGAGTTCGCGGGCGAATTTAATAACGCGACGCGTTATTAATCATTTAATCCATATATAAGGCGTTCCGGATTATAAGGCGCACTGTCGTTTTTTGAGAAAATTAAAGGCTTTTAAGTGGTAAAAAATACGGGTAAATAAAAAAAAAAATCTGGACGAGCAACTTATTCGGACAAGTGAATGGCAGATTTACTTAGCGTGTGAAAAGGCTTAATGTCGAGCCCTCCCTATATAGCAATGTCATCAGGAGACACACATACACCGGTAGGCAGTGGCCCACCTTATGGTGACCACGTCTTGGTCCACCAGAATTTATAGTTTACCCAGCTCTTTTTTACCACTACACCTCTGCATACACCAATCGTCTGTACTCTGTACAGTGCTTCTTTAAGTCGATCACTGCTGTATGCTTTCGAATCAGTACTGTGATGTCATAGACCAATCGTCTGTACTCTGTAAAGTGCTTCAAGTTTATCACTGCTGTATTCTTTCGAATCAGTACTGTGATGTCATACACCAATCGCCTGTACTCTGTAAAGTGCTTCAAGTTGATCACTGCTGTATTCTTTCGAATCAGTACTGTGATGTTATACACCCAGGGATGTAGTGGAGGCTAAATGCACGTAAATGCCATTTACACCTCCCAATATTTTTAAAAGGACGGAGTGTCGCCCTATTTCACGCTCCGCTCACACCACGAGCACTCCACGTCTTTTCCCCGCCTGACTAAAGTTGCTTGCATTGTATTCAGCACCCCCAAGCGGGTTCACCGTCTGCGCAGCCTGGTCTCATTGTTAATACGTAGGTATTTTACGTTTTTGCAAAGATAGAAAACGTACTTTTTAGTACGTTTGGATAGGTGCTGAAACGTATAATATAGACGTATCTGCAACATTTAAACGTAACATTATTACGTTTTTACAGCTACAAAACGTAAACTATTTACGTATATTCTATATCATAAAGATATCTGTATAATTTCCCTTTTTACCATTTTATACAGAAATGTAAGATCCCGTAACCCTAATCCCAAACCTAAACATACCCATTTTATACTTAATATAAAAAAGGATAAAACGTAACGGACAGGTGTTGGGAAAGGGTAGTTTTATTAACAATATAACATTAAAATATATTTTGAGCCACCAATCCTACCCCTAAACCTAACGTTACCCATAACAATTCCTTACGTAACTACAATTATTAAGAAAAAAATAACTAACAGACAAGTATAATCACAATCATTTATTTATTGCAAAAATGTCAAAACCGATACCAAAAGCCGTTCACATGATGAAGCGTTGCAGTCGCAGTCTTCTCTCTGTCTCTGGCAGTATTGTAATAGTTTTGTATGAAGTACAGAGCAGAAATTAAATAATGAAAATGTTAATCCGACTTCGGTTCGCGCTTCTCCATTTCAAAATTCAAATGAACTAAACTAACCAACCAGCACAGTCCTTCATGTCGCAAACTGTGACGAAGCAGGGAACAGCCAATGAACGTTTGATATCACTGCCGTAAAACATGACGTATCGCTTCTCAAGGGCGCAATGCGGCAATTTTTGAATTTGAAATTCATCAGCGCGGGGTTTGACATGTACGGTCGCTGCTGAGAATGGAGAGATCACGACTGGATAAGACGCTGAATTAGGAGTTGTTTCTTACAAACAACTATGGATTCTAAAGATTTGGATTACATCAAACTAATCAAATTGATGTCTTTTGTGATTTTTTTTTTGTGTTTTATAGGAGAAAACGCTTTATGTGTCTCAAGGTAAATAAACTATTACAAAATGGTTGAACGAGTAGCTAACGTTAAAGACTGTATTATAGTGTATTGTTTAACAACATGCAGGCGAAACGAGCAAAATGTTCATATTTATGAGTATTAGGCCTATATAAATAAATGCGACTGAAAACTTCATTAATAAGACAGTGGAATGCAACAGAGTCAAAACATAATGCTGCTACGATATTAATATGCATAAATTGTGATACGTACAATGTGTACGTCGGTGGATTTGTTCATACGTAAATAAATTACGTTTTTGTGCTGTCAATACGTAAATATTTTACGTTTTAGTACTGTAAATACGTCAGTATTATACGTTTCTGCGCATATAAAACGTAATTATATATACGTATGATAGAACGACACTTTACGTATAAATACGTATTCTCATGAGATCACGTTGGTCTGCGAGCGCAGAGAGGGTTTTCTCCGCTGCTGGCCTGCTTTCAAGAAACCACCGCATGTGTCTGAAGCCACACACTGTAAAAAATTTCTTGTCAAATTAACAGTAACTTACTGGCAACAATTATCCAGTACTTGCTGTATTTCATTTAACAGTAAAATTACCGTAACACTAACAACAGTACTGTTAAGCATACTGCAAATTAAATAACATTATTTTACTGTAATTTCTTACCATATTAAAGTACAGAATTACACTGTTAATTTTTAATAATACTGTATAGTATGTAATGTTATTGTATTTGATTTTATAGTGCTACTGTGTAACCTGTAGAAAATCCGTAGAAATATTATTTTAACTGTTAATGGGAAATAGAAAAAAGAACAATTGAAGCTTTAACTGCACAAGGTTTATTGTGTATTTTCAAACACATTAGTGCATTTATAATATACATTTAAATACATTAATACAATTAAATACATTAATAATAAAAATGTAATATAATACAATAAAAATCATGCATGACAATCATGAACAATTATGCATAAATACATGCAAAAATTATCATGAAGAGGTAAAATAGAAAAGATTAAAGGGGTGCTATCTGATCAATCTATTAGAAAGATAGTTTATAACAACTCATCCACCCACTCCCTGCTGGGGTAAAACAGCTTAAACTAGTCTAAGATTGTCTATTGGTTTGAGATAGACTGTATAACTGGTCAGTTGCTGATTTTAAAGGGGTTTTGGCTGCTTTCTATCTAAGGGACCAGATTTGCAGGGCTGGGAGACACATATAAACTAGCTTTGACAAGTAAACCACCAATCCAGATGAGTATTACAAAATGACAAGTTATCCAGTGTCCTTTAAAAAAAAAAACTAAACACAAAACAACCTCATCATGCACATGTGCCATGAAAAACTTGCATTACGGTATTAATAATCATTTATATGCAGACTTATGTTCTAACTTTTGCAATAGGAAGTTTTCTATCCAAGCTTTTATGCAATTAAACCTTAAACTGTACAACAACGTTTATTTTCACACAACAATTCTTAACAACTTGCAGATAGACAAAATTCACAGATGGATAATAATCTGTTTAAAATGTTCTGTTACTGTAAATTCAAATACATTAGTACGAAATGACCGCGAAAAATAACCACAACAAGCTGCCATTTTATGAAGAACTCTTCAGTTCCCTTAATTAATTCACTCTGTAAGAACACGCAGGCCGTGCATCGCGTTGCTGTCGGCAACGTTTTCGCCATACATATCTGGTTAGTAATTCATATTTTTATGCAAACCATATGAGTTACTTACGTTAACAGATTAACGTTAGAAAGAAGTGGCCGCGGAATGTTCTATAGCTAACGTCTGTATAAGTCAGACGCGGATTTCTTTTATGTTGATAGCCTACTTGATTAAATGTGATTTTATTACCATATATTTCATATGTAACCTCTTATAAGGTCAAAATGTCTAATCATTTTGTTATTTACCACGTTAAGTCGGTGGAAGCGCCTGCACGTTCATTATTTTATGACTTACAGGGGTTAGGAATTGACAGAGGTGGGGACAAGTCACACATGGTCAAGTCCAAGCAAGTCTCAAGTCTTAACCATCAAGTCTCGAGTCAAGTCTCAAGTCGCAGTTCAGATAAATCAAGCAAGTCAAGTCAAGTCAAGGGTTCACCCTAAGCAAGTCAAGTCAAGTCCTGATAAGTTTCAAGTAAAGTCAAGTCACACTACTAAAATAAATAGAGGTAAATTTTTTCGATACATATTTATTTTTGCACAGAAAAGATGAACTTTTATACATATATTATGTATCTTACATTTGCTATATTAATCATATGCATATCTGTGCTACATTAATATCTGAAAATAAAATAATGGGGGTTAATATATGTTATATTAACATATTTAAAATATGTTTAAAATAAATATAAAATAAAAATGGTAATATGTTATATTAACATATTTTATATTTAATAAATATTACATATTAAATAATATTATGTATATTATATATTAAATTTACATAAATATTAACAAATGATTGTTTTAATTATGGAATTCTCCATAATTAACTCCTAAACTTCAGTAGAGAACAATTCTTTGTAAGGAAGGAGGGGTTTCTTTATTGTACATTTATTTGCATGTAGTATGTAGCATATGGTTTGCGTTGCTTTAAATTGGTCAGTACAGCGCTGACTATTGAGTGTCGCTAGGAAACACGTCCGCGCTGCGCTGACGAATCGGCTGCGCGGCTCGGATCATTGAACCGTGCAGATGACATGTCTGCGCGGCACGAGCTCTGTATAGCCCCGCTGTCTCGTCCCACTTTTGGTTTGTTTGGCTTCCCATATCTCTGCCGTGCACACGCCGCACGCTATGTATGTTATACGCGCAGTATCTCGCTCTAGATTCCGGGAGATTTTAACTCATTTGCGGGCATCAGGGAGACGCTATCAATATGCGTGAGACTCCCGGAACTTCCGTTTGGCGCGGTTTGAATTGAGCAGCGTAAAGGCACAGATGCCGATATATTGATGCTGACGTCATAATATATATTTTAATTAACTGTATTGCTGTTTGTTTATTATATGTTCAAGTCATTGTCGAGTCTTCCACTTCAAGTCAAGTCAAGTCTCAAGTAACTTGTTCTCAAGTCAAAGTCAAGTCAAGTCATTTTTGTACTTTAATCAAGCAAGTCACAAGTCCTGAAAATTGTGACTCGAGTCAGACTCGAGTCAAGTCATGTGACTCGAGTCCCCCACCTCTGGGAATTGATAATCGATAAATGTATCCTGAAATCGGACATCCAAGGTTAGGATTCGGATTTATTGTTATAAAATTAAAGTGTCGATTCCTCTTATTGATTTTTTCACGCTTATTTTCGTGTAAATACTGACCTGGCGTTCTGGCGTTCTGCCCAACGCCCGAGGTGTATTTTTGTCCAAAATACAAAGCTATGTGTGACATTTACAGTATTGTGGGCTATAATATCATTTTTTTTTTTTTACTATGTGTAAACTGACATGTACTTATTTGAAGGGAACGATGCCTTGTCAAGCTTTTTTTAAGTCATGTAATTAGTAGTATCACACAAGCAAGATTTAGCCTACGTTTTCACGTGATCGTAATTGAATTGATTTTAAACAACAGTCCAACAAACAAGATTTTAGTATTAAGTGAATTACACTTTAGACATCATTTTGTCTGTTTTTGCTGTTTAGCCAAAACAACAACAACAAAAACGTACTATATTTTAACTGTCTTGTCTGTTCTCCTTTTCCACAGGTGTGAGCTGTGCATGTTAAGAAGACCCCTATCCATCTTGACGACCGATGAATTGTAAATCTAATCTAATTTAATTATTCTATTTATCTAACTACTACTACTATACCTTGGTCCAGTACTGACCCACTGAGAACATTTTAAACGGATTATTATCCATCTGTGAATTTTGTCTATCTGCAAGTTGTTTAGAATTGTTGTGTGAAAATAAACATTACTGTACAGTTTAAGGTTTAATTGCATAAAAGCTTGGATAGAAAACTTCCTATTGCAAAAGTTAGAACATAAGTCTGCATATAAATGATTATTAATACTGTAATGCAAGTTTTTCATGGCACATGCATGATGAGGTTGTTTTGTGTTTAGTTTTTTTTTTTTTTAAAGGACACTGGATAACTTGTCATTTTGCAATACTCATCTGGATTGGTGGTTTACTCGTCAAAGCTTTTATAGTTTATAAGTTTATATGTGTCTCCCAGCCCTGCAAATCTGGTCCCTTAGATAGAAAGCAGCCAAAAACCCTTTAAAATCAGCAACTGACCAGTTAGACAGTATATCTCAAACCAATAGACAATCTTAGACTAGTTTAAGCTGTTTTACCCAGATAGATTTACCCAGATTTGATCAGATAGCACCCCTTTAATCTCTTCTATTTTACCTGTTCATGATAATTTTTGCATGTATTTATGCATAATTGTTCATGATTGTCATGCATGATTTTTATTGTATTATATTACATTTGTATTATTAATGTATTTAATTGTATTAATGTATTTAAATGTATATTATGTAAATGTACTAATGTGTTTGAAAATACACAATAAACCTTCTGCAGTTAAAGCTTCAATTGTTCTTTTTTCTATTTCCCATTAACAGTTAAAATAATATTTCTACGGATTTTCTACAGGTTACACAGTAGCACTATAAAATAAATACAATAACATTTTCATACTATACAGTATTATTAAAAATTAACAGTGTTCTGTACTTTAATATGGTAAGAAATTACAGTAAAATAATGTTATTTAATTTGCAGTATGCTTAACAGTACTGTAGTTAGTGTTACGGTAATTTTACTGTTAAATGAAATACAGCAAGTACTGGATAATTGTTGCCAGTAAGTTACTGTTAATTTGACAATACATTTTTTACAGTGAACCCTTGCTCTTATTTTGTTTCTGATTTCTCAGTTTTGTCATTATTTTAGCAAATAATTAATTTTTTTATATATTTTGAGACGGTTTGATTTAAGAAGTTTCAAAGAGTTAGTAAAAAAGTTAAAGTTAAAACTGTTTTATTTATAAATGAAACAGTTTTAACTTTTACTTTTTTACTGTGGTTGGATATATCCTCATATAACACGAGACATATTTACACCTGTGTCACACTCCGTGTACCGTCAGTTTAGGTCGGCTTATTAAAACTTGTCACAATGACAAAACACATCAACCAAGTTTTTGCAGTGTTTTTCCTCATATGTCTGTTCTGACCAACCACACCAAAGTGAACGCTAAACTGAACTGGAATGACAAAATATAAAAATCAAACACTAAATATGTAATATGAAAAATCCACACCAGCACACACTGTAACACAAGCTATGAAGGCTGATTTATGCCATTAGATTAAACCGTTTCAGAAGATTCACTGTCAAGACTGTCAAGCTTCAAATGCGCTTTTAATTAAAGTAATCAATCCATAACATCCCCTTTATATTTTCGTATGTTTTCGAGGCAGATGATCCACCAGGGGGCGCTGCGAGCCTGAGTCTGAGACGCACTGTAAAGCACTCTTCATCTGAAAATGAAGCGAGTCACTGAAACTGTGCTCTGTCAGAGAGTGTGTCTGGAGCTGATGAACACACACTTGAGACGTACCAGAACACACTTCTGCTGTTCAATCTTCCTCAGAGTAGCAACTCTTCAACAGGGTTTACAAGCAATCCGTAGAGTAACATATTACAGTAAAATATTACAGTTTTTCTCGATTGTTTACACACATTTTCTGGTACTTGAGACACAATGGCCACAACATGTAACTCATTCGCCAACCCCCTGAACCAATTCTGATGAACAACAAGCACAATTCCTGCTTTACACTCAAATTGCAGCTCTAAAACACACATTTTTGAAAACACTACACACAATTCTCTGCATTTGGCACAATTTTCATGCAGAAAATCTCTTGATTTCACGAGGAACACACTACCATTCAAATACACACTGACTCGTCACATGGGCAAACACATTTTACACAGTTTTACAATTAGCGATCAGAGCTTTAGCATAAAATACCAAAACCAAAGAGAGGATGGAGCATAGATTTTTTTTATTTCTTTTTTTACTGTAACAGCATAAAAAATTCTGTTGTTTTGTATGTAGACCACTGTATGTGCAACTTTGTGTTGGTTGGGGTGTACAAAATGTGGGATCTATCTCCCATTGATTTTGTGGGAAAAATAAAATATATTTGTTACCGTTTATTTGTGTGTTCTGGGTATAAAAACAATATTCTCAAATATTTTACAACACACTTATGTATGTAATGTCTGTAGTAAGTGTAACACTGAACAAAAAAAGGCCTAAGTCATTATGATGCATAACTGACGTTTTGGGACGTATTTTGACCATACGTCAATATCCGCCTTTTTAGGGCCCCCTTAAACGTCGCTAGATGGCGATCCCGGGCCGTCATACAACTGACGCTTTACCTTTAACGTCAGGTAGGTGACGGGTTAGGTTTAGGGTTAGGTTTAGGTATGGGGTACAGTTAGGATCCCATAACCTAATCTACCGACGTTTAAGGGGGCCCTAAAAAGGCGAATATTGACGTATGGTCAAAAGACGTCCCAAAACGTCAGTTATATGACGTCTTGGGATGAGACCGGGTTATATGATGAATGGAGAAGAAGTGTTTTACATTGAGCACATCAGTGTTCAACTGGTTCTTATAAATGTCTATTCATATGATGGTTTGTTAGTCATTTGAAAACAAAATACCATTTTGAGAAGAAATAACATTGTTTTGAATGTAAAGTTTCATTTTGCAGGAGAATTGAGGGGTTTTGCCAATTGTGTGAGTGTTTTTAGATTTGTGTGTAGAGTTCTGAGAATATGAGGCATTCTTTCAGAAAATGTGTGTAAACAATCGAGAAAAACTGTAATGAAACAAAATTATAATACACTATTATTGAAGCAGTAACACTTGAGAGCATCTACATCTCACTGTCTTTATCATTTTCAGAGCCATTCATGCAAACACTTCAGAGCTTCAAGATTCACTCTTACACTGTAATCTATTCAATTCTGAATAATGATCTTTTCTGGCAAAGTCTATTCCTACTATTCAATATTCAGTACAATACTATACTTGCAGTATATACCATTTATTCACCTTATTACTGTATTGTCATTATACTTTTTTATGTAATTGCAAAATTTGTTTACTTAGTTACAATATATTTTTACTGTAACTGCATGCTTTGAAGTCAGTGTTTTCCATTTTTTGATGTAGTGTCTAACGCATGATCTGCAGGGTTTATAATTTTGACGCGTCATATATGATCTGAGAGCATTGTGTGATTTTGAGCACAGGTAAAATGGTTTTGAGGCAATTGCTTGATTTTGCCTGAAGAGTCAGAGGTTATGTGAATGTGGTGTGAACGTGTGGTTTTGTGTTTAAGGTTTTGAGAAAGTGAGTGATGCGTTCAAGAAATGTGTTTTAGCAATACAGAATACTTGTAATACCTAGAATATCAAAATCAACTGCTGGCGGTAGAGCCTTTTCCTATTTAGCATCAAAACTCTGGAACAGTCTTCCTAACATTGTCCGGAAAGCAGACACACATCTCTTTGGCCTAGCATACACATAATTCGGTAACACTTTACAATACGGGTGCACTATTATGCATTAATTCATGCTTATCTAATGCACAGATAATCATGAGTTTGTTACGAACTGCTCCGAGACTTGGAGATGAAGATCCAAATGCAGCTTTATTTAAGATTAGTCGTACAGGCAGGGTCGAGAATTAGCAGACAGGACAATGGAGAATACACAGTGGGAATCCGGGAAACAGGCAGAGGTCAGGGCAGGCAGCAGTAATCAAAATCCAAGAACAATCCAACGTCAAAAACCAGAAAACAAACACGGAAACCGCTCAGAAATGCAGTGTAACACTTAAACAAGACTTCGCAAACACTGAACGTGAACACAAGGTATATATAGACACACTAACAGGATGAGACACAGGTGAATGCAATCAGTGAATGAGGTACAGGTGAATGTGATCAGTGATGATGAGTCCGGGCAGTGAGTTCTGGGAAATGTAGTTTGTGTGAAACATAGTCTTATCTGGAGTGCCCTCTCTGTTACGAACTGCTCCGAGACTTGGAGATGAAGATCCAAATGCAGCTTTATTTAAGATTAGTCGTACAGGCAGGGTCGAGAATTAGCAGACAGGACAATGGAGAATACACAGTGGGAATCCGGGAAACAGGCAGAGGTCAGGGCAGGCAGCAGTAATCAAAATCCAAGAACAATCCAACGTCAAAAACCAGAAAACAAACACGGAAACCGCTCAGAAATGCAGTGTAACACTTAAACAAGACTTCGCAAACACTGAACGTGAACACAAGGTATATATAGACACACTAACAGGATGAGACACAGGTGAATGCAATCAGTGAATGAGGTACAGGTGAATGTGATCAGTGATGATGAGTCCGGGCAGTGAGTTCTGGGAAATGTAGTTTGTGTGAAACATAGTCTTATCTGGAGTGCCCTCTCTGTTACGAACTGCTCCGAGACTTGGAGATGAAGATCCAAATGCAGCTTTATTTAAGATTAGTCGTACAGGCAGGGTCGAGAATTAGCAGACAGGACAATGGAGAATACACAGTGGGAATCCGGGAAACAGGCAGAGGTCAGGGCAGGCAGCAGTAATCAAAATCCAAGAACAATCCAACGTCAAAAACCAGAAAACAAACACGGAAACCGCTCAGAAATGCAGTGTAACACTTAAACAAGACTTCGCAAACACTGAACGTGAACACAAGGTATATATAGACACACTAACAGGATGAGACACAGGTGAATGCAATCAGTGAATGAGGTACAGGTGAATGTGATCAGTGATGATGAGTCCGGGCAGTGAGTTCTGGGAAATGTAGTTTGTGTGAAACATAGTCTTATCTGGAGTGCCCTCTGGTGGCTCAAGAGGGCACTCCAGCTGGTAACCGTTACAGAGTTAATGTATAACTCATGAATAACTAAACCATTAATTAATGATTACTGCATCAGCAACTAATTAACAGTCTGGGGCGGTTTCCCGGACAGGGTTTAAATTAAGCCTGGAGTAGGCCTTAATCTAGAATAGTTAATCGTGTCTTAAAAATGGCTTTTTGTAACACAGATTAAGTGCAGATTAGTTACACTTGGACTATGGAGTCCTGAACTAAAATAAATCAGATTAAATTAAAACCAACTGTGCTAATCTGAATTAGCATGACAGAGGTTGCCTATAAAACACGGAATGAACCAAGAAAAGCTTAAAATTGCATGGAACTGAGAAGAAAATCCAAGGAAAACAAGGGGATCAGAAAAAGATTGCAATCAAAAAACATAAACTAACAAGAGAAAATTATTTTTATGCAAGCTAAATAATCTGCACACACCAGCAATGGAATAAAAGAGAAGAAATGTTGGAAATTTGTTTGTGTATATGTAAAAAGAATGTTCTTTAAAGAATGGTTTTCATTTAAAATGAATTATTCAAACAACTCATATGCTATAATTAATGCTTCTTGTTTATTCCTGTGATTTACATAACAAACTTACTAAAACATTACTTTACACATGTGGGGTTCGGTGTGTTGATAGTCTAGAAGCGATACTTTCAACTAGAGTAGTACCTAGGGGTTGCTTTATTAATTATACAGCTTGAATTTTTGTAGCAGGTCCTCGATCCAAGGCTTCACCAAAACGGTAACCCCCAAAAACACTAACATAACATAAACGTTTAAATAACAACATATTAATAGAACATTAAACATTCTCTCTGTTTTCTCATCTTAATAAAATAATTGCATAAAATATCACTTTATTTCAAAATTTACATTTCAGCCCTGTGCAAAGCATGATGGGAAGTGAATGTCATGTATAGGTTACTAGATTGAAACATATTTCAAAATTAAAACATCAAGTGAAGTCAAAGTTAAGTGACCATTTCAAGTTAGTTTAACATGAACTAATCACATTTTAACAAGAAACCCGATACAATTAAAACATAATTAAATGATATATTAATATATGTACTGAATGTGTGTATATCCAAGTAATGCAGGTGTCTTCTTTGAAACACAAAGTTAATCTGAAGTTAAACCTGCCTCCTGGTAGGTTTAATTTAAGACTCAATTTAGTCTTGGAGTAACTGTAGTCTTCCTCCAGGAAATCGGCTTATTAAACTCTGGATTAAACTAAATCTAGGACTATTTAAAGCCATGACATAGAAAGCAGATTTTTGTTAATCAGGTTTAAAGGGCCGTTTTATTCTAAAACTAGGCTTAATCTCTGTCCGGGAAACCGCCCCTATATGATTAATAGATTAAGTAATACATGAATTGCTATTAATTCAATGTGTCATTATGAATTTATTCCTTAATAACATATTTTATTAACTAATAGTGTAAATTAATGTGTTAATTGCCACAATTAGTCAAAGCTATGCACTTCAACTTCCAGTTGTCTGGTTTAATTAATCATTAGCCAATGATTTGCAAAGGTAACATGTTAAGACTTTACTTGTTGGGGCACATCATTATTAACTAATCATTTAGTAATTGTAGTAATTTTCACCTGAATTTGCACTAACAATGAAGTAATTGATCATGTATTAATGCATATTAGTGTACCTGTCATATTATCTGGAAGTTGAAATACAAGGCTTTGGCTCATTCTGGTAATTAACATATTAATTAACGCTAGCTATTAGTTAAAAAAATGAGTTATTATGGAATTAATCCACAATTACATATTTAATTAATAACAATTCCTGTATGAACTAATACCTAATACCTAATTAACCTTACAGACTCTTACAGTTTTTTTCGATTGCTTAAGCACAATTTTGAAAACAGGGCCCGGTTTGTCAAAACACTACACACAATTAACACAACCCTACAACAAAGTAGCACAACACTTCAGATCATTTGCAAAATGGAACACTTTTGTCAAAACTATTCAATGTCTTATAAAAACCTTATTTTGCTGAAATAACATGAACACAACCATCGTATGGTTTGACTGTTTGAATCAGTTAAACACTCCTATGCTCAACCTAAAACACTTTTAGCATTTACAGAGAAAGTGAAACAAAAATTCTCCAACACCACATGACACAAATTTTGCAGACTAATGAAAATATTTATTTCTTTTCATGTACTCAAGTCAGTCAATACTGAACATTTCAACAAAAAAAAAAACAAAAAAACATTTTCCAGTTTTCATACAGTATTACTGAACGTACCATTGTACTATAAGCTTACAGTACATACTGTAATACTGTAACAGATTACATATCCAGTTCAGTACTAAACATTTCTCCGCCAAGCTGGTTCTGGCCACAGGGCCTCGTAAACATCATATATTATGCTATATTTTCATTTGCAAGGCAACATGGGAGGAATCTTTTTGAGTGACGAATCCATGGATGCTGCTTCAATTTGATCACATGCTTCCTTCATAGCTTGAATGAGGGGCATCTGGGCATAGGGCCAGAGATCATAAACCTTCCACCGCCATGTTGAGAAGAACTCAACATAGTCCCTTACTGTAAGAAGAAGGGAGTATGGTGGAAAATACTGAACTGTAAATTGTGCGTATTGATGAAATGTGGGACTCATGCAGGACTTCCTCCGCATCCATTTGCAAAACTCTCTGAAATACAGCAAAAGATCACATTGTGTAGATCAATATACTGTAGGTCTGTATATAGTAAAAATCACATGTACAGTACGTAAAAAGGTTATGTGTGCAGTACACAATATAGTCAGTGAATAAAACGTACCACCACATATTCACGCCGCAGGACCTTGACCCTGTCTGAATTTGGTTGTCTTCTTCTTTGTGCATGTCCTATCACTCCTCCAGGTCTTCCTCTCCCTCTTCCTCTTCCTCTGACACCGTCCATTTTGAAGACAGATGAACTTACCTTTTTCCTTTTTATAGTACTTAAACCTGATTGGTGTGTCTACAGTTAAGCACCAGTGTGTGTGCACACCTGGTGGCTGTGTTTAACCAATTGGTTCATGTGTGTGTTTATTTGAAAGCCTTTGCTTTAAAATTGCAAGGAAATTACATCATGATAAATTTCTGTGTCAAATGCATACAAGTGTGTTTAGTGTTTTGCAAATCACTGAGTGTAATGTTTTGCAAAAACTGTGAAGCTGACAATGTGCTTACAGTTGTGCAAATCTAGGCCGGTGTTTTGCTCCTTGAGTGTAAGGTTTTGCTTATTGTGGGAAAGTTCTAATTTTAGTGTGTAAGCAATCGAAAAAAACTGTAATTAGTTCCTAATGTGGTAATCATTAATGAATAGCTTAGATAATCATTAGTTACACATTAATTCACTATTATCTGTGCATTAGTTAAGCATGAATTAATGCTTATTAGTGCACCCGTATTGTGAAGTGTTACCCATAATTCAATGTTAGGCTGCATAGATTAGGTCAGCTAGAACCGCGAACACTTCCCATAAATCCTGATGTACTCGTTACATCATAAGAAGAATGGCAGCTACACTAATTTTAGTCTCATTGTTTATCCCAAGGTTTACCGCAGTCCGCCAGATCCAGGCTGTATCCAGATCTGATGAGACCTGCATCTGTACACGATGACAACGCAGTCCTGAAGTGTCACTCGTCTCTCTCTGTGAAGGCCTCCTTCCCTTTACCTCTGTACAGATAATCGCTGTCGGGATAATTAAATCCGGTTTGCGTGGCTCCACCGAAGCGGTGAAATTCTGTATTATAAATTTCAAGGCCAGACAAGTAGTTTGTTGAGGGTTGGTTTTTTTAGGGAAGGACCTCATGCCTGCACACATATATTCAAACATGCATACCTATAGAATGAACTCTTAATACGCATGTGCACACCATCACAGTTCTTACAGGTTTGCATTTTTAAAGTTTTTGTTGAGAGAACTTAAAGGTTTTCTGTTAAAACAGTGTAGTGTTAGCGTCCCCTAAGTTACTAACTAATGATCGTTGTGATCTAATTTTAGCTGGACAATAACTTTATTCTAGAGCTGCTATAAAGCCAAACAATCTCTGTTACTTGAACCTTCCTATTGTAAAGCAGCTTTGAAACAATCTATATTGTTAAAAGCGCTATATAATTGAAGATGACTTGACTTGACTCGACACACACACACACACACACACGCACACACACACACACACACTGTCTCTCTCTCACACACAAACACTAAAAATTGATGAAAGACAAATACACACCTCTCTACTATAAATTCCAGCAAGGTCATACAGACGACCGTAACAGCAGAGAACAAGAAAAATCTAAAATGTAATGTCTTTGTTGTAAAATAGATCTCACTTGATGAATAGGGCAGAGAAACCAACAGGAGAACATCAGTCTTTAAATCCCAGTTACTTATTATGGAAATAATGAAGAGATAAGAGAGCAGATGTGATCTACTATATTGATATATATCACTGTAATTATATATAATAATTATTGCACTGATGGCCACATTAACAGTCATACCGTTTCTAGTGATCTGATGGCTTCTGTCCCACCAGTGAAGATGTGGACGTGTGTAACTTGTGACATTCCCGTGTGTTATGACGTTAATGTCACAAAATCCCAATCCAGATTCATCAATGTACTGTATAACATACAACCTGTTGAAACCACACACACACACACACACACACACACACACACACACACACACACACACACACACACACACACACACACACACACACACACACACCAGTTGGTAAACAGTCCTGGCCACAGACTCACAGGGACAGACACACACAGACAGACACACACAGACTCACAGATACTCTCTGTAATACAAGCACACTCTGTGCTGTGACATTTCAGTTCTGGGACTGGAAGCTTCAGATGCAGGCGCTTCCTGTAAAACAGGGGTTTTCAAACTTTTTGTGTGTGTGGACCACTATTTGTAATCAAGAATTTTCACGGACCACCTCATAATACACATATTATGATATTAAAAATTATATGATATTTTACATATTATAATCAGGTTCATTTGATCAACAGGCTTCGTAATATCATAATAGAATGTAATATCCTCCTTTGTCACCCTCCACATCTTTCCCTTCCTGTTTGTATCATCTGTCTAATATAGACCCTTTTACAGTTGGTAAACATGGTGACGTTTTTTTTGTGGGCGGAGCTTAGGTGGAGGCAGAAAGATCCATCTGGCCGCTTCACTAACGCTAGTTAGCAAGGATTGTTAGCTTGTTTTTTAACAATGACTGGAGAAAATCCGATATTATCTTAACGTGTAAGGTCACTCAGTGTCCAGGACCGCGATTGTTATTTCCAAAAGTTATTTTTAACGGACGGAACCAGATTGGCCGACCCGTAGCCGCCTACACGCTCACGATCTGACAGGATTAACGTTACGTTACGTTACCTCGGGTGAGTGGCCTGACTTCTACACCTACCTTATAGAGAAACCGATCGTAAAGAGAAACTGAGGGCATATAAATCTTTAGATGCCTATATGGTCCTGTACAACACTTGTGTGTACGATCCGCAGTTCTGCTGAGCCAGCGCCTCGACCACGAAAATGTAAAGAGTGACATTACAGTGCGATTTTAATCATGTGAATATTTTCTAGAAATAAAATTTCCAGATACAGCATATTCATTTTTCATCAATTCTTGCACCAAACAACACAACAAGATGACATTTAATAATAGTAACAATTATTTAAGCTCCTTATTATGTAGCCGAATCTGTGCTGTTTTGCATTGACCGCCTCCAGTTTTCACTTTGTTTTGCCTCCAGCTAGCGCCGTGACATAACTGTGACGTCGGCGCAAAAGGGGTCTATAGACCTATTAAAAACAAACAACTAAATAAATGCTCACCTAACCTGTTGCTATCCACCGATCCAGTGTTGTGGTTCTGACGAAACGGAGCTTGAACGTCATGGCCGACCGCCACTAGCCTATTTTAGTAATCACACAATAGCTTGACATTATAATAGCTTTAATTGACATTTTATATAAATATAGGGTACATATTCTTTTTACTTTTTTTATAGGAATTTCTTGGTAAAATATTTTATTTTGCCTTTTCACAGACCACCTGCAGTACCCTCACGGACCACAGTTTGGGAATCGCTGCTGTAAAACACAAACATACACACAGGCACAGACACACACAAGGCTTTAATAAGGTTAAAGTTCATTTTGAAATACGTGTGCATCTGTGTGCTGTCTTTCTTTTTATGTGTTTATAGCCATGAAGTGGAGAAACAGTGGCTTTTGCATCAATATGTTGGTTCCTCTTCACCTCATTATGGACAGTTCTGTGGATGTGATGTGTGTGGACTGGGAAGGGAATACTTTAAGACAGCGGTTTCCAAAGTCTATATAGTTTATCCATATGTAAATACATCTGTGCAGCGCTGCTTGTATTTACATGTTACTTGTAAACACGAGAGAGCAGCAAAGAGACATGGATGAACGAGAAGAAAGAGAACTGAGAGAGCTGAATTCAGTACTGACAGACGGGTTTCTGTGTGTGTGCCTGTGGGGGGTGGATTGTTTATGTTGTGTTAGAGGGAATGCCCACTGTCTTTGACTTTTAAAAGCCCTCCATTAAGTGAACATTAGATTAGAAATATGAAAATTGGAATTTTGAATATTTGCACCGTGGCCTGAATTTGACACTCCAGACAAATAGTTAGAAATAAAAAAAATTTACTTATACGTGAATACTAAAACAGCTGCACAACTTCCAACACACAATCAGTCAAAACCTCTCAATTTGAAATCTTTGTACCTTGAAATCTGTTGCCAAATTTAAGGCCGTTCTCATCTCACCTTAAGCTACTCAGGTGAGCGACTGCAACTGCTGGCCACACAGTATGGGTATCTTCAACTGCACAACAAAGTTTAGAAATGCTTTTATTTTGCAAATGAGCATTTCATTTTTAGCTCGTATCGAGGTCATGTCCTGCCAGACACTGAGTGGCGAGAGAGAGTTGATCTGAACAGCAGGTCCAATGAGAATTCTCAATGAGTTTGCCACTTCGGGCGGCACGAGTGAAAATGTTTCCCCACAAAACATTTTTTTTTTCACTGTCAAAATGTTAAATGCCCGACTAGAAAAAGTAAGACTCTAGACTTGTGTTATGGGTCTATAAAAGAAGCGTACAAAGCTTCTCCTAGGCTCCCCTTGGTTCGTCCAATCACTCCAGTATACAGGACATTACTTAAGACAGAAAAGGTGAAGACAAGAGAAATCAAGGTCTGGAGTGAAGATGCTGTCTCTAAACTACAGGGATGCTTTGACTGTACGGATTGGTCTGTGTTTAAAGACTCTGCTTCAGATATTGATGAAGTCACTGGCACTGTATGCAGTTACATCACTTTTTGTGAAGACTCTGTCATTCCAAAAAAGCATGTCAAAATGTACCTAAAATAACAAACAATGGGTGACTAAATCTCTGAAAAATGTGTTAGAAAAAAAAAAAAAAACGAAGGGCCTTCCTTAAAGGTGAGGAGGCAGAAAGAAGAGAAGCTAGGGGAGAGGTCTGAGCAGAAATGAGGAGAGGAGAATTTAAAGGGGGGGTTGACTGCTTTTTTTCTTTGCATGATTGTGTTTATGGGGTGCAATATAACATGTATTCGTGTTTTTTCTTTTTTAAAAAGTCTTATTTTTCATAAACTGCACCTTTATTGTAAGCCGCGCTCTCCTCTGTCCCCTGAACGAGCGGTTGACTTCCTGAGTCTATGAAACCACTCCCTCAGAAACACGCTATGGGCCCAGATTGGTTCGTTTGGGCCGGTGTGTTGTGATTGGCTAAACTGTCGCTCACGTTGTCCGGAAGGTTAACGCCCATTACCTTTATGGGCATGCCAAAGGTTGATACCATAGATAGACAGTGGATACACGTAAATAATGATGTCGAGACTGCAGTATCAGTGAAGCAGAATCAGACCGAGAAGAGAGTCAAGCAGAACCTCACCACACATGGTTCTTACTAAGCGTTTCTGAATGATAATTAGCTAATGTTTTTAACCATATACATGTTTGTTTTACACAATAGCATCTGACTGGCAACGATAGCAACTGACTGGCTACTAATGTTATACACAAACAGCATTGGCAAGTTTACGTTCTTGATCAAATCGAAAATAACGTCATAAAGCATATATACATGAAAAATACATTTACAACATTAGTACTTATACAAAATTCTGGTCCATAATGTTTGTACGCGTTTGTCGTAGACACAAAATACTAGCATAACTAGTAGCCTAGTGGCTATAAAGCCAGCGCTGACATTTGGAAAAAAAACAGAACACCACAAGGCTAACGTTATGTCTGGAATTATACATGCAAATACATTTAAAATGATTAAGTCTTAGCCTACTTACAGGTTGTGGCCCAACAACTGCTGCCTCTGGTTTTAAAGTTGGATGTGCTTCATGTTTTAGTGACAGTTTCTTGTTGAATCCGGTGTTGAGTTCGTGGGGATTCTGGAAGCTGTCTTCCGTAAAATGCGCAGCACAGAGAGCTAGATTACGATCGTCACTTTCAGGAATATAATCAAACATAACTTGTATCCATTGTTCGAACACAGCCATCCAAGCTCGAACACAGAAGACCTGTCAGCTGGGTGAACACAACTCACTCGACGTGCTGCAGAAATATGCCCATGCCCTTTCCTGCATATTCCGGAGGGAGGGTTGATGCAAATGTGTGGGTTAGTGACGTACCATAACCCTGCTGTAGTCCCAATCGAGTCGTTTTTGTAGGCGTTTACACTTCCTGGTTTTTAAAAGACGATATCTCTGCTTACATTGAACTTTCAGCACTGCAACTTTGCAGATACTGTTCATGCACCAACAGCAACATTACACACTATTTAAAATGAAAAAAGTGAAATCGCAGTCAACCCCCCCTTTAAGCAGCAATAACTTGGCCGTAGCTTGGGGTGGAATGAAAGAAAATGACAGGCCAGCAAAAACCGGTAAATAAGTCATTTAACATTGCAGGTTATGATGGTAACAAAGACTTAGCTGACATACTTAATACTTTTTATTTACGATTTGATTTGAACTCCAGGAAATATGCAGTGAGCCTGCCCTCCCCACAAAGACAAATCTGATGTTTAATCCTCAGGATGTTAAGGCAGTTTTTCAAAAAAAAAAAAAAAAAAGATAAATAAGAGCCCAGGAACGGACAGTATTACAGGGAGACTGCTCACAAACTGTTTAGAACAGCTTTGCAAGGTGTTCTGTTTTGTTTTTAAGATGTCCTTGGAGCAGCGGGTCCCAAGGATGTGGAATGAGTCCATTGTTGTTCTGGTGGCAAAATGTGGAAAACCAAAGAGCTAAATGACTTAAGACCAGTGGCATTGACATCACTGGTCATGAAGTCATTTGAAAGGTTAATTAAAGGAAAATTGTTGGAAATGGTGGATAAGGCTCTGGACCCTAAGCAGTTTGCATATAGAGCTGGGATGGGAGTAGAGGATGCCCAAATCATATATTACTCAACTTCCTGTACAGTCATCTATAAAGTCCTGGTATGCATCCTAGACGTTTATTTTTGGATTTTTCATCTGCATTCAATACTATCCAGCCACATTTTCTAGCTAAGAAATTGCGTAATTATTTTAATCTTGATGTTAACTTTGTGGGCTGGATTGTAGATTTTTTAACGTCTCAGAGGGTTAGAGTAAATGGCTTTCTGTCAGATCAACGCACCTCCTCCACAGGCTCTTCTCAGGGCTGTGTCCTGTCCACTCTACTGTATATTATTTACACCAATTTGCACCAATTTGCTGATGATACAGAGTTATCATCAGCTTGCTTAACAAGACTGAATTCGAGCACGGGTCGGTGGTAGATGAGTTTGTTTAATGGTATGATGAAGCCTTCCTCCAATTAAATACTACAAAAACCAAGAATATGATCATAGATTTTAGAAGGAAATCATCCAAATCACCATCTCAGACCTTCATTAAAGGAACCGGGATTGAATTTGTAGAACAGTATAAATATCCAGGAACAATAATTGATAGTGACTTGAAATTTGATGCTAATTCTGATGCAATTTGTAAGAAGGATCAGCAATGTCTGTATTTCCTCAGGAAGTTAAATGTTTTCAATGTTGACAAGACAATGATGTGTTTGTTTTACAAGTCTTTTATTGAATCTGTCTTTACTTTTTCTATGATTGCATGGTATGGAAACCTGAACATTGGAGGCAAAAACCACCAAAACAACATTGTGAAAGTGGCTGGTAAGGTTATAGGGATCGCGCAGACTCCACTGACTGCTATCTTTGAACAGCATGTTATCCGTAAGTCCAGGTCTATACTAGACTGGTAATACCAGACTCTGCTACTTCACTTTGTTTCGTAGACAGAGTCTGGAATGGCATAATAGAGAAGTGTTTTCTCTCTCGCAAGGGGGCGGTTGTCTGAAGTTTAAAATCATTGGTTACCCGTAAGCCAATCAGATAAGTTTATTTATGACGTATGTTATGCGCCGACACAGCCGCATCGAACCACAGACATCATGTATCAAACTCAAATCTATGATCGAACTTCCACTGTAAACAGGGAGCGGTGCTTTTATAAGGGCTGCAAAATGTGTGCCAACCAGGAATGAACAATTCACAAACTAGGTTATTTATATGATTTACTGAGCTGCGGCCGCCCCGCAGCGTCGGCATGCCCTGCTCTCACTATAGTCATGACTGATTTAGCTTCCCTGCTCTCACGAGTCATGGGTAATAGGAAGTTCATTATACTGACTCTCTGAGTCACTTCATTTATTTAAGTGGCTTTAAATGTTATAAGTTTAACAGCCAAATTCCCCGATCACATTCACCTACGCAATGTTGATCATATTCTGAATTAAGAAATCATAATGCAGTAAAAAATGATTTACAGGGAACATAAATAATCACTTTATCTTCCGAGTCTTGCGTTCATTCGTCATGTGACATACACAATGAACAGATCGTTCATGAATCACCTATCTGGGACTAATGCAGCAGGATATCGAAACGAAATATGGTGGATTGTTGTTATTATCATGATAATAATAATATGATAATAAGAGCGCGTCAGGAGCGTTCACAGCCGAGGAGACCGACGTTCTGGTCATGGCCGTAAAAGACGTGACATTGTATGGGGGTAAGTTATGTCCTTATGTGTCTTGCCACTATATAAGAGGCCAAACAGGTCTGATCCGTCATTACTACAATTAGCCTGAAAAATTTGGGTAGCCTAAATGTGTAAGCTTGAAGTGTTAACATTTTTCCTTGTTATAATGTATGATTTGCAAAAATAAAAACGGCTGCATCTGTGTTGATGAAAGAATCAAAGTGTATGCGCGTTGTGCACAAGCTACATAATGTCCAAGCATGCACCCTTAAAATAGCATTATTAACAACGTGCAAAGCACCACTGACTTTAGACTAGTTTTTTCACGTTTAATGGCATGTTGGTTTTTGTTTGTTGTTGCTGATAGATACGTTGCAAATAGAGGGCGGCAAAATAGTTTTTCGTCTAAAGCGGCATAAGTGCACGCGCCGGTCCTGGCTGTAAACACTTGATGATGCGAGCGAAATACCGGAGTGAACATGGCTGTAAACGACTTTTGCTTCAGTTTGAAAACCCCCGGAATGTTCTCCATAACAGAGCGAATTGCATCCCGTGTCTCGTTTCCCATTTCTGCGGTCGTTTAGGTTTTCGATTTCTCTAACCTGCAATGTAATACTTGGCGCTTAGCGCCTATATCACGGCTCTCAGCCCGCCCTCTGTTCATTGATTGGCCGGCTGTTTTCAGACCAGTGGAAAACGTCTCGGGTTATGACTATAACCCTTGTTCCCTGAGAAGGGAACGAGACACTGCGTCGATAAAATCGACTCTTTGGGGACGCTCCCTAAGCGTGCGCCTCTGAAGTATGAATGAAACTAATCCAATCCTGATTGGTGTTGCGTCGTGACGTAACATGTGACGGCATACCCGGAAGTATAAAAGTGACGCTGTCACAACACACACTAGCCTCGCGATGAAGCAAGACGCTCAAGGGTCTGAAAAGGGGGCGTGGCAACACGACGCAGTGTCTCGTTCCCTTCTCAGGGAACAAGGGTTATAGTCATAACCCGAGACGTTCCCTATCGAGGGAACTCAACACTGCGTCGATAAAATCGACTCTTTGGGGAACGAGTACCCACTAGGCCACGCACCGAACAGACCCGCCCCAGAGTGAAACTGATTAGGCACTCAGCAAGGGCCGAGTACGTGTGCACCGGGCGTACTGGGAAGGCTGAGACTGTAAAACCTGATGAAAGTATGCGGGGTAGCCCAGCCGGCTGCCTCACAAATCTCCTGCAGAGGTACTCCCGACAGAAGGGCCCTAGAGGAAGCCATGCCTCTAGTCGAGTGAGCCCTTAAGGCCAAAGGTGAAGGAACCCCACGCACCTTGTAAGCCTCAGTAATAGACTGGACAATCCAGTTACTTATAGTTTGTTTGGTCGCCGGGAGCCCCCTCTTAGGTGACCCAAAGCATACTAACAACTGGTCAGATCTTCTCCAAGAAGCAGACTTTTCCAAGTATACACTCAAAGCTCTGACGGGGCAGAGCAAGTGAAGCCTCTCTTCTCCCGCCGACACATGAGGTGGAGGATGGAATGCCTGAAGGACTACAGAGCGAGCCGTACTCGAAGGAACTTTAGGCACGTAGCCCGGACTCGGGTGCAAAAAGGCCTTTACTTTGCCAGGGGCAAACTCCAAGCAAGCTGGCGTTACCGCCAGGGCCTGGAGATCTCCCACCCTCTTAAGAGAGGTAATCGCTAAGAGAAAGACCATTTTCAGCGTTAAGTCCTTAGGCGAAGCCGACTCTAAAGGTTCGAAGGGAGCGAGGGACAACCCTTCCAGAACTATTGCCAGATCCCAGGCAGGCACCCTGGACCTGATCGCCGGCCTCATCCTCCAAGCACCACGGAGAAACCTAATGACCAATTGGTGCCTCCCCAGAGGTCCACCATCTACTGGCGCGTGGAAAGCCGAAACGGCAGCCACGTACACCTTAAGAGTGGACGGGGAGAGACCCGCAGAGAAACGATCCTGAAGGAATTCCAGAACTGAAGCCACTGGGCAGTTTACTGGATCCAACCTTCGTTCTCCACACCAAGTGTGAAACACCTTCCACTTGAGGCCATATAATCTCCTGGTAGATGGGGCCCTAGAGCTAAGTATGGTTTCAACCACCTCAGCTGATAAGCCAGCATTTAGGTACTGAACCCCCTCAGAGGCCAGACCCACAGCTTCCACAACTCTGGGCGAGGGTGGAAGATTGTGCCCTCCGCCTGAGACAATAGATCCCTCCTCAGAGGAATCGGCCATGGCGGAGCTATGAGGAGTGATATTATATCCGAGAACCATACTCGTGTCGGCCATCTCGGGGCAACCAGAAGTAGACTGATGCCCTCTTGACGGACCCTCTCCAGGACCCCAGGGAGCAGAGCGATCGGGGGGAAAGCATACAGGCGAAGCCTCGGCCAAGCCTGTACCATGGCATCCAACCCCAGCGGGGCTGGATGTGAGAGGGAGAACCAAAGTGGACAGTGGGACGTCTCTCGAGACGCAAACAGATCC
Source organism: Pimephales promelas (assembly GCF_988280905.1). NCBI lineage: Eukaryota > Metazoa > Chordata > Actinopteri > Cypriniformes > Leuciscidae > Pimephales > Pimephales promelas. The sequence goes on from NC_142791.1 coordinate 18,547,616, forward strand.
ACTTCCATCGGTCCGAACCTCTCCCCTATCGACTTCACCACATCCGGATGAAGTCTCCATTCCCCGGGCCTCAGCCCCTGCCTCGACAGGATGTCTGCTCCCCGATTCTGAACCCCTGGGATATACATTGCCCTTATTGACAATATCTTTCCCTGGGACCAAAGGATAATCTGATGCGCCAGTTTGCACAGAGGGCGCGATCTGAGTCCCCCCTGTCGGTTCAGATAGGCCACCACTGACGTATTGTCCGTCCGTATAAGGACGTGGCGGCCCTCGATGTCTGGGAGGAAGCTCCTCAAAGCCTTGAATACCGCCATCATCTCCAGGCAATTTATATGCCAAGTGCGATGATGGTCCTGCCACAGACCCCTGGTAAAGCGGCCGTCCATGACCGCGCCCCAGCCCGTAAGGGAGGCGTCTGTCGAAACGGTTTCCCGGCGACATGACACCCCCAACACTGGCCCTTGGGATAGGAACCAAGGCTTCTTCCATATTTGCAGAGACTGAAGGCACTTGCGCGTTACTCTGATCATACGGAACGGATTTCCTTTGGGTGAGAACCCCTTGGTCTTCAACCACCACTGGAGGGGCCTCATGTGAAGGAGGCCCAGAGGAATAATGTTGGATGCCGCTGCCATGAGGCCCAGCATCCTTTGAAAGTGTTTCACAGTGACGGCCTGACCTAGCCTCACCCTGGACACCATCGCCAGAATTGACTCGATACGTGCGGGAGACATACGTGCCTGCATTGTAATCGAGTTCCACACGACTCCCAAAAAGGTCGTGCCCTGGGACGGTTCTAGCACACTCTTCTTCAAATTGAGTCTTAACCCCAATTTTTGAATATGGCCAAGAACGACATCTCGATGCCGAACTGCCATCTCCCGAGACTGGGCCAAAATAAGCCAGTCGTCGAGATAATTCAATACGCGAATCCCCTGAAGTCTCAGTGGAGCAAGGGCCACGTCCATACACTTGGTAAATGTGCGGGGAGAGAGTGCTAGGCCGAACGGAAGAACCCGATATTGGTATGCTTCGCCCCCGAAAGCGAACCTCAGGTACCTCCTGTGACAAGGAAGGATGGAGATGTGAAAATAGGCGTCTTTCAGATCTATCGTGACAAACCAGTCCTCGGATCTGATTTGACTCACGATTGTTGGAATGGTCAACATTCTGAATTTGAACTTTCTCAGAGACCGGTTCAACACCCTGAGATCCAAAATTGGCCTTAACCCCCCATCCTTCTTTGGAACTATAAAGTACCGGCTGTAAAACCCGGACTCCCTGTCTACCGGAAGAACACGTTCTATGGCTCCTTTCGACAGCAGAGTCTGTACTTCTTGTTCCAGCACCTGAGCCTGCTCTGGGACCACCGCAGTGAGCACCACCCCAGAGAACTTGGGGGGGCGGTGCGCGAACTGCAGTCTGTACCCAACTCGTATTATCTGCAGGGCCCATGGAGATATGTTGGGAAGATGATACCATCCCTCTACAAAATCTGCTAAGGGTACCAGCCTCTCGAGGCTGGCCTCTGGTGTCTTTTCGCTGGAAATTGATGCGGCCCGAAGCGCTGTTAACGGCGGACCTGCATCTTTTCCTAGAGGGCCCCGTTGTGAGAACAACCTCGGTTGTCTCACTGCGGAGGGGGCAGCCCTCTGAAGTCCTGCCTTGGCTAGGACCTCTTTTCCGAAGTCCTCTTAGCTTGAATGACGTCCCTCAGGTCGCCCCTCTGGCTGGAGGACTTCGGTTTTTGGGAGCGTTTCCTCTGTTGCCAAGACCCAGGAGGGGGGGCTCTAGAGGAAACGCTCTCCTTCTGCTCTGCCCTGTGGGAGGAGCTGGCTGATGGCTGGGGCTGCTTGCTTTGCCCCCCCCTACTAGATTTGGCCTTCGCTTTCCGGGGGAGGTACTGCTGGAACGCCGCAGATTGTTTTCTCGACTCCTGAAACCTGTCGACAACCGAATTAACGGCGTCGCCGAACAGGCCAGAAGCCGAAAGCGGCGCATCCAGCAGGAAGGACCTATCCTTTTCTTTAATACCGGATAAGTTCAGCCACAGATGCCTCTCCGTGGCCACCATGGCCGCCATAGAGCGGCCAATAGCGCTGGCCGCTTCCCTAGTGGCCCGGAGAGACAAATCTGCGGCCTTCCTCAACTCCGCGACATCTTCAGGAGTAGGCCCCTCCCCCTCATCCAAATCTTTCAGGAGGTCGGCCTGGTATGCCTGCAAAATCGCCATTGAGTGCAGACACGAACCAGCCCGACCCGCCGCCATGTAAGCCCTGCCCACCAATGCAGATGTCTCTCTGCAGGGCTTACTAGGCAACACCGGGGTCTTTAGGGAAGACGCCGATTCGGGAGAGAGATAGCTCGCTAAAGCCTCCTCCACCTTCGGCATCTTCCCATATCCCATATCTCGAGCCCCCATAACATTGCTGTAATCTATTACATTGGGACTCGAAATACGGGACGAATGCGGTCTTTCCCACGTTCTCGAGATCTCTTTATGGAGATCAGGGAAAAACGGCAGACCCCGGCGGTGAGGCTGTGACCTGCGCTGCAGGTAACGCTCGTCCATTTTACTGGTGACTTGCGTTTCCTGCTCATGTTGTGGCCAGCTGATGTTTAGTCTGGCCACAGCGCGTGTCACAACCTCCACCAGCTCCTCATAACCCAGGCCGCGTGATGGCGTGCTGAGATCACGGTCGTCCGCATCGATGCTGAGCACGTCCCCTTCCTCAGAAGTAGACAGCTCAAGCACCGGGACCTGATCGCGGGTAGGAGAAACCGCAGCGCGGGCTCCCACACCACTCTCAGAGGCTGCGGGATCAGCCGATGGCGAGCGAGAAAATGCCTCAGCATTCTCACTCTCCTCCGCCAGATCCCGCTGCGAACCCCAGGATCTCAGTCGCCGCATCGCCTCGACATATGCGGGACCGGAACCCTGGGGAACGCGAGCCTGACCGTGCTCGTCAAAGCACGCCAGCCGGGAGCGCAGCACTCTAATAGGCAAAGCCTCACACATTTCACAAGCAGCCCCCTCGAGAGCTGCCCGTGCGTGCTGCACTCCCAAACAATACACACAGAGAGAGTGTGCGTCCCCACCCGTGATGTAACGAGGACAGGGATGCACACACCTCTTGAATTGTTCACTGGCCATACTTTCTTACAATAATAAGACAAACAACACCAAATAAGACAGACAGTTTCAACATAAAGCGCTTGCTGAAGAGCGAAAGCTAGTGTGTGTTGTGACAGCGTCACTTTTATACTTCCGGGTATGCCGTCACATGTTACGTCACGACGCAACACCAATCAGGATTGGATTAGTTTCATTCATACTTCAGAGGCGCACGCTTAGGGAGCGTCCCCAAAGAGTCGATTTTATCGACGCAGTGTTGAGTTCCCTCGATAGGGAACTGAAAGATAGGCTGCTATCTCAGACTGACTACAGGAGCGAAATGAAATTAGCGGAAGTAGGAAGTCTGACGTAGTCAGGCTAGGTCTATACTAGACTACAAATCCTCTACATTCTAAGTTTGAATTTCTTCCTTCAGGTCGCAGATTTAAGCCCCGTTCACACCGCCAGCGACACGCAGCGACAAAGCGACAAGATCCCATTCATTTCAATGGAGCGCTGGCGACATCCGGCGACACGAGCGACAGTGACCGTTGGCGACAGAATGTGGGCGTGTCAAGCGACAACAGACAAGCGACAAAAGTTGAGAATTTTCAACTTTATGCAAATGAGAAGTGATTTGCGCGAGCGACAACCAATAGGAAAGAAGACTTTCAGTGGAGCTCAGCTCACGTCACCGTCTCGAGTGCAGTGCAGGCAAGACAGAAAGAAAGAGTTTGAGGACGATTGCACTGTTTTATATGATTTGACTGTAACCACATACATGGATAATAAAATGATGCATGGAAAAGAAACTGTCGACAGTGAGTTTAATTCATACATTTAACGTTATAGTTCGAGTGTTGTAATTATATGATGCACGTTAGCACTGCTGTTTGTCAAATTCGAATGACGTTTTTATAATTTGTGACAGTATGAGTGAGTTTAATTTGTTCATTGATCGATCGTTGATCTAGTAAATGATTTAATCCACTGAACACAGCTGTGGAGATATAAAAACACTCTCCCAACAGCATATGGTTTCTTTTTAGCCTTAAAAGTAATTTATTCCCAGTCAAATTAAAATTATATATCACTTGTGATGGTCTTTTGTATAGACATGGCCAGACGTGCAGTCTACCAATAACACAAGAGCGACAGCACTACGAACGCCCACAAGCGACATCACAGTACAGAGCCTAGCGACACACAGCGACAAAATCGCTGGCGGTGTGAACGGGGCTTTAGAGTTCCACGATTCAAGTGCAATAGAGGCAAATACTCCTTTCATCCCTGTGCAATTACCCAGCTAAATAGTCTCAGGTAACCTCATATTTAGAGATTGTTCTAGTTTTTTTATGGTAGGCTTACTCATAGTGTACTGTATGCACTGGTACATTTTATTTTATTGTCGGGTGGGTATCTTTTGTGTATTTGTGTTGTTATTCTGATCCCTGTATGTAAGTATGTTTTTATCTTGTGCCCTGACTGCTAAAATCAAGTTTCCCACCTGGGATAATAATAATAATAAATGGATACAATTATTTTTCCTGTTATCATTGTAAAGCTGCTTTGAAATATAAATAAAGAATAGTCACTTGACTTGACTATTGATGCCTACTAGCAACTTTACTGTATAGTACCAAAGCAAGTCAACTTGAGAGTTGGGATGCTGTATAATACTAAGAAAGTCACTATGACTGCACTATGAAAAGCACTTCTAGTCAGCATACGGCCACAGTTCACTGGAGTGTTTACCAGCTAGCTCTTGTGTTTCATTAAGCATGCACGCCTCATGAAACTAGACATTAACCTTTAAAGCAGGACGGCCCGGATGATCCCTCATGCCTGTCAGGGTGATAAGTGTTTTCGCCCACTCCTCGCATGCTCACTACAAAGGGCAAGAGGCTCATTTACTACTTTTTTTCTGACAACACCAACAACAAAATAACTTTCAAGGTTATATGTCTATTTTTAAAGCTTCTAACCATAAATTACTTAAGTGTACAAACTACTGTATGAGAAAGAAAACAATACGTCTGTGAAAACCCTTTAGGAGCAGAACTTTTCAACTAAATCATCATTAACACTCATTAATAGTCATTAATACTCATCATTAATAGTCCAGACTCAAATTAAAGCAACACAACATACACAAACTCTTGATTCCATTTAAATTAGAAAAATTTAATTATTTACTCACCTGTGTCACTCTGGGATGATAGGTTTATAGCTCTACCAGAAAGACTCGGGAGATAAAATTATGTAACAAAGCATCCATTTATTGACAGCCCAGCAGGCAATTATTTGCAAAGTTCTTTGGCGAAGGCCCCGTCCATAGATCGTAATCCGAGGGTAGCGGATCAGCATTTCCTGCCTGAAGACGAAGGCAGGGGCGCAGCCGACCCCCCAGGGAAGTATAGACGGGACCATCCTGGTGGTGGTGGGGAGGGTGGAGTTTGTTGTCGCGTCGGCATCTGCGAACTCAAACATGTGTAAGTACATGTTTATACGACAAGAATAAGAACGTGATTGGATAACCTGAAGGTAACAAGTGACGTGGAAATTAAGTCTTCCTGGCAGAACTTATGCTAAAGCTTTCATTTCTTGTAGGAGCCATACACTGGGTTTTGTTTGGGCTTTTATTATGTTTTCTCTTTTTCTTGCACTGTTGTGTACATGCACGCACATGGTGATGTCATCGGTTACTGTGGGTGTGACCGGGGGTGTGGTGTCTGTATTAAGGTGTGAGTGTGCTCACCTGTGTGCAAGCTTGGGTTTGGATCATGGCTGCAGGGTGAGCATGGGGAGAAACTTTCTGTTTATCGTCACCACTGGCTTTACCACTGTTCCCATCATCGTCATCATCACAAACATCCTTTACTGATGTCTCTGAGGTACCTTTGCACTGCTTACAACATGCATGTATATGCATTGTCTATGTACAGGGGTTGGACAATGAAACTGAAACACTGGCCAATGTTGGAGGTTTCACATCGATATGCCTGGCGGCCAATCTTCAGAGTGAAGCACGGGTGGATCAGTGATGGTTTGAGCTCCAATATCATGACAACCCTGATTGTATTTGATGGACACGACACTGCCGAGGACTACCAAACCCTTCTGGAGGATCATGAGCACCTGATGCTCAAATCGTGTATCAGCATGATCATGCACCAACACACACAGCAAGACTTGTGACAGAAGGGTTTGATGAAGATGAAAGTGACGTTGAACATGCATAGTCACCAGATCTAAATATTATTGAGGTGTTTTGGAGGAGCTAGTCCACCAGCATCATATAGTGACCTGGACACTGTTCTGGAAGAGGAACGGCTCATAATCCCTCTGGTCACTGTGAAGGACTTCTATCTGTCATTCCCAAGATGAATTGGTGCTGTATTTGGATGCAAAATGAGGCCCTCACCATACTAACAAATTATTGTGTTGTAAAACCAGGTGTTTCAGTTTCATTGTCCAACCCCTGTATGTGAAATAGCGTAATAAAGAGACTCAATACGTACAATGGTTCAGCGTGACGCGTCTTCAGTGTAAATCCTCATGTGTCAGCCTGCTGCTGCATTTGAGTTGTTTTGGTTATGTTTGGTTGGTTTTGGTTTTTGTTCTGTTTTAGTAAGATACGCCGCAATAGTTCCCAATCCTTCGGTCCCAGACAAATGATTACTTACGGTAATGCTAATGTTCATTATATTGATACTGTTTATTTAAGGTGTTCCTGTTCAGTTCCACTTCTCCTTTTGCAGAGTGAGATTTATAATGTATACAGTGATGTGATGCAGCAGAACAGCGCAGGGGACCATACGAGATCAGCTGGCCGAGAAACAGCAACACAATGTACGATCTGGGTTTTAAGCGGACTGACAGTACAGATGGATCGCCTAACCACAGAATTAGCTCAGTCATGACAGCCTGACACACATAGAATAGCTGAAAAGTTATGACAGCAAATATGCTAATATCTGACTATTAAATTCATTTCAGATTGTTGGTTTTCACATAAAGGATTTCCTGAAAATTGCATCATTCCTTGTAAAAGATGGATGTCTAAAACCTACACACAACATCTGGCTTAAAATCAAGAGTAATAATTTAAACTATAGACAGATACATTTCAAATATGCATGTCAATGTTTTTATTATAAATAATTTCAATGCCACTGAATTTTTCCTGCCAGCAAATGGAAAAATCAGAAAAGCCACAAAGCAAAAACAAAATAAAAGTTGTTCATTGGAGCACTCCAGAAAAAAATCACAGACATACACTCAGCTAAAAGATCATTAGGAACACCTGTTCAATTTCTCTTTAATGCAATTATCTAATCAACCAATCACATGGCACTTGCTTCAATGCGCTTAGGGGTGTGGTCCTGGTCAAGACAATCTCCTGAAGTCCAAACTGAATACCAGAATTTTGAGCGTGACATGGTTGTTGGTGCTAGAATGGCCGATCTGAGTATTTCACAATCTGCTCAGTTACTGGGATTTTCACGCACAACCATTTCTAGGGTTTACAAAGAATGGTGTGAAAAACCTCCAGTATGTGGCAGTCCTGTGGGCAAAAATGCTTTGTTGATGAGGTAGAGGTCAGAGGAAAATGGGTAGACTGATTCAAGCTGATAGAAGAGCAACTTTGACTGAAATAACCACTCGTTACAATCGAGGTATGAAGCAAAGCATTTGTGAAGCCACAACACACACAACCTTGAGGCGGATGGGCTACAACAGCAGAACACCCCACCGGGTCCCACTCATCTCCACTACAAATAGGAAAAAGAGGCTACAATTTGTAAGAGCTCACCAAAATTGGACAGTTGAAGACTGGAAAAATGTTGCCTGGTCTGATGAGTCTCGATTTCTGTTGAGACATTCAGATGGTAGAGTCAGAATATTTGGCCAAAACAGAATGAGAACATGGATCCATCATGCCTTGTTACCACTGTGCAGGCTGCTGGTGGTGGTGTAATGGTGTGGGGAGGTTTTCTTGGCACACTTTAGGCCCCTTAGTGCCAACTGGGCATCTTTAAATGCCACGGCCTACCTGAGCATTGTTTCTGACCAAGTCCATCCCTTTATGGCCACCATGTACCCATCTTCTGATGGCTACTTCCAGCAGGATAATGCACCATGTCACAAAGCTCAAATCATTTCAAATCATTTCAATCATTTCTTGAACATGACAATGAATTCACTGTACAAAAATGCCCCCCACAGTCACCAGATCTCAACACAATAGAGCATCTTTGGGATGTGTTGGAGCTTCATGCCCTCGATGTGCATCCCACAAATCTCCATCAAGTGCAAGATTAATGCTTCCAGCACCTTGTTGAATCAACACCACATGGAATTAAGGCAGTTCTGAAGGCGTAAGCGGTTCAAACACAGTATTAGTATGGTGTTCCTAATAATCCTTTAGGTGATTGTAGATGTCACATGGTAACCAGTACCGTAATATCATAGAGCAAGATCATCAAACACTTCACATCCATTAGAAAATACTGAAATAAGGTATAGTATTTCTCCTTTTATAAATCAGAGAACACCATTTTTCTGGCTCTTTCCCCAGCAAGGAAATTTAAAGCACATTTCTGGTACTTTCTGTACAATATTATTATTGTATTGTTTACTATTATTATAACCACTGCAATGTGAACTATGTTGTTTATATTTGATGACACGCAGAAAACTCATCTTTCCTTGGTCCTTAGGACCTCATTAAACACATGCTCCTCAAGATATGAGTGCAAGATGGAAAACAAATTACTTTCTTTTCAGACTTGTGCAATAAATACCCCTTGGAAGATGCTGCAATGTTAGATGGCAAGGACAAACCTTTGGAAAGTTGGATTGGACTCTTTTGATAGGACATACATTACCCAGAATCCCTAAAATATCCACACATACAGTGAATGCATTGTAGTTTGCACTTCTACAGATCTGAGGTAAACTCCAGTGATTGCTGGGGCCTGGTTGGGACATCAGGAGGAAGTCCTGTTGTAACCAACGCCTAAATGTTTGGACAACCACAGTTGTGCCAACTGCATTGTGGATGCGTAAGTGCTTGCTTTGGACCCGACGCACATTTTGTATTGCTTGGGTTCTAAACGCATGTCACAGAAGACAGTATGAAAAATATGCACAATACCTGTTTCTTGAGAGCGAAACACTTTCAAGCCAGAATTGATGACTTTAGAGAACAAATTAACATCCTCTAAACCCCAGCCTTGTATTGAGGTGTCAAACCCCCCCGCTCTAAGCAAGTCGCTTTTGAATATGCAGGTGATCCCAAATCCATAATCTCGCCAGAATCCAGTCTTCTTGGTAAAGACAAAGCTGCTGTCTTCAGGAGGGTCACCAGCATAGACAATTTTGGGATCATACTGACTGAAGACTATGGGGAAGTACACCTGACTTCCCTCAATGGTGTTGTCTCGACATCTCTGGAGGGCGTCTGTGTTGAAGACCAGGTCCACATCGCAGAAAAACAGCAGCGAGTTGTTCCTCAGCTGAGAAGCGCCCATCTCAAGGGCCAGGCCTCGAGAGAAGTCTCCCGTCATAGGGATGATAGACAGGTCTGCTTTAGGATATCGGTTGTGATATTCCTTTATCAGCTCTAGGTGTCTCTCCTTATCCTGGTTTCTATCATTGTCAACCAGGATTATGGTCAGCTTCACGTTCTGGTTGGGGATCAGGCAGATTCTTTCAAAGTTTTCCATGTAACGCACAAAGATTTCATAGCGACCGGTGAGCGGGACGAGGAAGTGCACTTTGGTCTGACTCTGGACTTGTGCGGTCTCAGAGACCTGGAAGGAGGAGAAGATCTTGAGCGAGCTGGAGAGGAAAGAGAGTGAGCGCGAGTCACCGTTGATGTTGTCTTCCAGTCGGGACACATCGAGCTCCTCCGCCTCGCTGAAGAACGGCCGGCTGAAGGACTGCTGAAGGTAAGCGTGTCTCCGCACCGGCACGGTCACCTTCCTACCCTTGTGCTTCTTGTAGAGCAGCAGAAGGTCCAAGATGTACTCAGCACCGTGAATTGGATCCACACGTCTATAGCCATACTGGATCTCCTTGAAGTCTATGATGCGACCTCGAGTCTTTGAGTTCTCGTTGATCATTTCCATAACTTGAAGCACGGTGTCTTCCAGTGCGGAGCGCACCAGATTTCCGAGGCCCTGACGGGGCATCTGCTTCTTGCTGGATGAGTACAGGTGCCGAGCGGTAAGGAACTCCCACTCGAGGATGTCGCTGCGCCCCGCGGGCCGGTAGCGCGTGTATGAGGGCGCCGCCCCGAGCTGCTGGTCCTCCCGCCGGACCGCGGCGCTGCCGAGCCGGCTCATGGCGAGGGCCTCCCGGTGCAACTGGACCGTGCGGTGCCGCAGCTGGGAGAGCCGGCGGGACAGGAGGTACACGTGCAGACGGTACTGATACGCTGGACGCTTGTTGGGGTGCAATGTGATGGTGTTGTGGATCTTGCTACTGTGGAGGTCCTGGATGAAACCTTTCTTGTTGTGTTCATAGTTCTCATAGAACAACTGCTGCATCTGCAGAGAGAAAGAAGAGGACAACTTGAGTATTTTGTTAACTTATACAGCACTTTGGTCAGTCCTCAGACTGTTTTTGAATGTGCTTTATTAATAAAAGAACTAGAACTTAAAGTGACACCCAAACCCTCATCCGTATTTGCTTGTTTATCATTACAAGCATCAGAGTTCCTCAAATCCACTACTTTGCAAACCCTTACAAAAAAATAAGTATACTTCCAGTTAATTTTATTAAGTATACTTCAAATAAGTATTGTTCAAGTACTGTATATTACAGTACTTTATGTAGTAAGTATACTGATGCCAGTAAACTAGTAGTATACTTGTAAGTGTACTATTTCCATACTACTTGGGTCTAAATTGGCCCACTTTTATGGCTCGTTTCCACTGAGGGGTACGGTACGGTACGGTACAGTACAGTACGGGTCGGGTACACCATGATCAGGCTTGCGTTTCCACCGCCAACAGTACCCTTACTTGATAGGCGTGGTATGCTGGAAAGAAGCGATCGACGTCATTTTCGCGCGAAGAAAGCGACATAGTAAACAACAATGGATGACAGACAGCAGATCTTGTTCTTGCTTCTCGGCATGTTTGTCACTAGAAACAAGTGCTGGCATTAGGCGTTTCCAAGAAGCCAACGCAAAGTCCGACTCAGGAGAATGATCCAGAGGACGCGAGTCCAGTAATTCTGCTAATGGAACAGCGCGTTCTTGAACGCGGCACTCTGCTCGCTCTGGTTATCTCTGTATGTTCATTTTAGGCAACAATAAAACGTAATATGTTTTAAAACACCACTCTGTTCGATTTCATTTCAATACATTTTAAACATTTTAAAGCACATAAATGTGGTTCAGGCAACACATAGCCTATTGATTATCACTGCATGTAACGTTATATTTATAACAAAACTAAATATAAAACAACCCTGCTTCTTTTCGTTTAAATTGAAAAATATTAAACATATTCCAGGCAATATGTAATGTAATGTACGTATTGCATATCGCATTGGTACAAATGTTGCAATAAACAACATTACAGATGATCTTGTAATAGCTAAAATAAAAAAAAAATGACAAAACTATTTCTTTTTGTTGAATTTCAGTTTAATCAATAATAGCCATTATAAAAGTATAAGTATAAGGTACAAAATACAGTAAAGCTACAAATTCAGCGCTCAAAGATATGAAACTTCACGTAGCCTTCTGCCAAAACTATTGGCCAGGAAACGAATTAGATTCACGAGACCAAAGATCACCTGTTAGGTTTATACAAGACGAACTATATCTCATGTTTAACCACTACAGAGACGTCCGAGTCAGCGTCAAACATCAGAACGACTAGCCGAGGAAAGGCTGTTCCAGGCGGGGGACACGAGCGCGAGCGTCCGGTGATCGCTTGGAATGGATCTCAGTCAAATTATCAAAAATCTATAAATAAACCACAGATTTGATCTCTAAAAAACTACTTTCTCGCCTGAAAAAGTCTTAAAACTACATTTCGTGACACAATAACAGTAGAATTATATTTCAACTGTATGCTTCTAATGCCCTTGTAGCACGCGCAAGTGACGACACTCTGTCCACCAATCACCGTTCTGCACTGAGTCTAGCTCCACCTTTTAGTACCCTTTCACTGTGGAAACGCAAATAATTGCGTACCGAACCGAACTGTACCGTACCGTACCACTCAGTGGAAACGAGCCATTAGTGTAGTAAACTGAGTACACAACTAGTTTACAACTAAGTTTTTTGTTTGTACTGCAACTACACTTCAACTGAACTTCAACAAGGTATACTGATAATAGCACGTTTTTGTTTATAAAAGTACACCTTGAAGTTTTCTCTCAGTAAACTACTCGAGTTTATTAGTTTTATAATACAAGTACATTTTAGGCTAGTGACTGCAAATTAAGGGAACTTAACATCGTACTGATAGTTTACTGTTTATATATTATTTGTGCATTTTAAGTATTACTACTATGTTTCTATTCAGGTAATAATTTTTACACTTGAAATATGCCTTTAACTTTACTTTAAGTCGATTTGAAGTAAGTTCCTATTTACATTATCATGTACCTACATAAAAATTCACACACTTAGGATAAGGAACATAGCTGTTTTCTTTTTAAATCAATATTTTCAAACATTGTAAGTTTATGAGACAGTATGTAAAACTATGTGAAAAAGGTATTAATAGGCTTTACAATCAAAAGAGTAAACTACAAGCCAAGTATACATAGAATAATTCAATATACTTTTAAGTATATCTCAATCAAAAGATTGAGTGCAAGCCCCTAGTTTGATTTACCGTTTTATGGAAGTCTTTACCGGTCAGCTCGGCAAATCTACATAACATCTAAAAGATTCCTGGGAAAAATATTTAGGTATTACGATAACTGACGAGGACTGGACAGTGTCTATCAAGGTCATAAACACATGTTCCAATAACTTAAGTCACCAACAAATTTGATGTATAATATAGTACCTTTTATAATACTAACTTTTATAGTAAGTAGTACTAACAAATGTGAATCTACCGATCTCTTCTGGTCATGCCCAAAGCTTTACTAGTTTTGGAGTGAAATCTTCAGACTCGACTGTGAGACTTAATCTTGTGACATCTCCCTGACCCAGAAATTGCCATTTCTGGCTGGTCTAGCTCTCTTCATGGCTTCGGTCATCTAAATCAAAAAGCCATCCGATATGGAATTGTGGTAGCTAAAAAATTCATCCTCTATCGATGGAAAAAGGCATCAAAACCCTTTTTAAATCTTGGCTATATGAACTCTCTACCACTTTGCATTTAGAGAGACTTAGACACAACATCTCTGGTTACATGCTGGGAACCCTTCCTTAATCATCTATCAAATGTCAAGGATAACAGTTTAAATGTTTGATCCTTTTATTGTTTGAATGATCACCACATTACTCGTGCCCACTGCCCTAGAAATATATGTATAACATTATAAAAAATATGTATAAAACTGGAGGAAATGTAATTCAAAAGTGGTAAATCAAGAAGTGTTTCCCAATCTCGTTGTTCTTGTGCTCCATTATCTGACCATATTCATTTTAGGTCTTGGAGTTTCTAACAATCGAACAATGAGTTTTAGTGTGTTTGATTAGAAAAAGTTTAAATTTCTACGGTTAGTTTGACTCCAGGAGCAGGCTAGGGAACCACTGATTTAGCAGACACTTTTATTCAAAACATCATATGAATATATGATGTTTTGAATAAAAGTGTCTGCTAAATCAGTGGTTTATTTCACATTGATAACAAGCAATTAATCCAAGAGTCACCAATATTAACAGTATATTGTGCCAGGTTTATTAAAAAGCTAGATTAGGAACAAGCCAAGAGCAGATGTTGTTGTTTAAAGACTGTGAAGAGGAAAGTGCTTGCACAAGAGCTTGAATGTTATTGTCTCATTCATTCCAGCAGAGAGGGGCCGAGAGGCTAGAAAGCAAATGTGTTCCTCCCTGTGAAGGAACAACAAGAAACAAGGAACAAGAAGTTGTTCAAGTCACTCACTGTCACTGGCGGCAGGGAGCATACACTAGTAAGGGTGTATTGAAGTAACAGGTAAAGGATGGTTGTTCCTGTAAATGTGATCAGTGGAGTTATTGTCATGCAGGAATAGAAAACTGCAACAAAGTCTAAAGTCTAAAGTCAAAAAGAATGCTCACTATGTCAGCTTTGTGTTTCATCGCATTATAAGACAGTGGTAGATCCTGGCATAGTCAGCTCTCGAACACGGGATTTACTCCGAGAAGCTCCCTGTGCCTCTCTCTTTTCTCACATCTGCTGCTCATGTCTGATCTCCCCTACGGCACGGCATGAGTCACACCACCACTGGGATGAGATATACTGGAAAGCAGGACATGACTGTATTCTAGCCAAGCTCAGTCAATGGAAAATTTGACCAACCTCGTTCAGCCTAATGTGAAATAATAGTGGCTAGACAAAGAGGCCGTGTTAACTCAGGATATTATTTGAGAGAGAGTGGATAGGCCTGAAAGAGAGGCGATCAAAACGTAGTATAGCTGTTGCAATTGAACATCTGTAAGACATCAGTGCCAGATTAATATCTATCAGCTCTCACCCTCACACACGGAAACCTGCAAGAGGTCTATCCAAGTGTGCCAGATTTTGTATTTGAGAGATGTGTTAACCCGCATGCATGCAGCACGGCCAGTAACGGCTTTCTCCACACCTTTCTGTTACTTCATTTGTCCTGTGTTCTCCCACACAGATACGTACCCTTAAAAACCTGTAAGAAGCCACTTACGCGTTCACACGACCACATATGAGCCACATATTCTCCAGGTGTGATAAACACCTAACATGAACATCCTTCAAATGGCGTAAGGATGGCATTAGTGTCCAAGTGATGTTTCAGAACATTGCTTTTTGCAAACACCCAGTGATACATTATTTTCTTAAACACATGTGAAAAGAATAAACTAAAATAGTCCTACAGGTAGGGATGGGCATAAATAGAAATGTATTTAAATACAAATACAAAATACTGTGGGGAAAAATGTATTTAAACACAAATACAGTATTTTGTATTTTGAAAATACAGAAAATACATGTGACATTGGCGATTCAGTGCAGGCATCCCTATTAGGCTGAAATCTATCTGGGCCTATTCTGAACGCCAGCAAATATTTAGATGTGTGCAACTACTTAGAAACTTTCGTTTTTATTTTATTTACCTCTTCCCTTCCCCAGCCCTGTAGGAAATACAAAACTACAAAAAAAAACTAATTTCAAACATCTTTTACTATGTTTTATCACCATCATTACCTCGCACTCAGTAACAAGAACTCAATAAGACAAAGTAAATTATATTTTAAATAACTGATGGTGTACTCTATTCGATACCCTTTAGCAACACCAGCTTTTCAAAAAGTTTGGGTTTATAAGGCGTCGTCTGTGTGGCCTATTGCAAGCGCTCTACAGGAGCTGAAGAGGGAATGATTGTGTTGAACCTCACAAACAGCTGTCTAATAACTGGATACTGGTTCAAGATGTCCAAATCCTTCCTCTGATCTTCTAGGATTCTGGCTCAAAGTATTTTGAGTATTTTGAAAATACAAAAATACTAATCTTAAATGTATTTAAATACAAATTACATTCGATTTTTTCCAAAGGCTTTAAAATACAAAATAGTATTTTGTATTTCAAATACGTATTTTAAATACATGTATCTGAAATACTGCCCATCCCTGCCTACAGGGCATATTTTTAAAAGCAGCTTGCCTGTCGCCATAGTAGATTAAGCTTACCTACAATGCAGATTTAACAGCTCAACTATATAACATCCTCTATATTGTACTTAACTCAGCTTAAGTGTATTTTTTAAAGTGCCTCTTTAATCACTTTTATCGCTATATAATCCCCCAACAGGCTGATCAAGGAGGGCTGTCTGTACATTTCCAAGTTAATACATAACTCTACCCGCCAAATATATAAATATGAGTTGACTTGCATTATTATTGCAACTGCAGTATCTAGGATCTCTCTGGCAACATCCATTTATACCGTTTATTGTCATTATACACAAATGTACAAGAAGCCATGACTGACCAATACTATCAAGAGATTTAATCTGTAAAACAAATTGAACAATTTGTGGATGTTTGTGTGATGCTGTTTAAGACCCTTTCCATCTCTCACAGTGAACAAACTCCTGACTGAGTCACCCTTACAGCCAATGAAGTCATAACTCCTGAAGAAAGACGCCTTTCATGTCGTGCTTACAAAGTATGGAGAAATGATTCCTCCTCGTCTCTAGCGTGCATTATGATGATTAGATGAATCCCGTGCGTTAAGACTCAATGACTCCCTCGAACAGCAGCGCTACTGTCTGCAGGTCTAGTGCTCTGATGTGCTTCCTAACGCTCAGGCTCAACACTAACTCCTTTATCCTGAGTCCTGTACACACACTCATGCACTTCACTCTGAAAGCTTCGTCCAGCACGTCACAAATGGTGCTGTTGCTGTTTGAAAGACTGACCCTGTATTCCCCTGTTTTCACACCAGACCTCCAGACCTAAGCGACCACAGTCTTCCTCATTCCTCTGATGAGATGAAAGCGAGTTCTCTGCGGTGTTCAGGAGTGGAGCAAGATTTACTGTTCATGCCAAAGGCTCGTACTGTAACTGCAGTTTTAGCAAGAACGCACACGCTAAACACATTTAGTTAGCATGATACAGATGGATCACTCAAATTAGAAAGAATGTGAAGGTTATGATGGTGGTCGTAGGAAAAATGTTTGCAAATCAGTGTACAAATAAACCACGTTAAAACTATTCTTCTAGTATAGTTTATTTATTTGACCATTTAATAGGCCTATATTATGGACAGAACTTTTGCGAGATTTCAAAGCATGATTGAATGCCTCGAGCGCAGAGGGAAATTTCTGCCACTCTACTCACATAATTTGGTCCAGACTCTTCTGCATAATGTACAGATCATCAGGATCCACTAACCTCAGCTCTCTGACTTCCTACCATGTTTGGATTATCAACAGTGAACACTAAATTGCTTGCAACAATGCTCAGAGAGTGACCGTGTTGAAGACGGAAAGCTGAACATTATCAAGCTAAAGCTGTATGGCTGATAAATGCCGACGTCTGCAACTTAACCCACGAGCCCTTCCAGTCATTTGTCTGCTGACAGGAGGTAATGTAAAGTTGGCTCTGGGATCTAGTGGTCGGGTTATAAATGCTGCAGTTGGTTGCTCCGGGATGTTTTGCATCCAGTATAAACCATCTAGTGTCTCCAGAGCAAAACTCGAATTCAGACTCAGCTCTGAAAAGTTTATCTTTGTATTTGGTGTGTATTTGAATAAGAGTAGGCAAAACAAGCTAAAGTGAGGCTGAATCAGTGATGAGAGACAGAACACCCTCTCTGCTGTTTTAAACCTGCTATGAAACATGAACAGGTCCAGTCATGTGGTGCGTCGAGCACAGGCAGGAGGAAACGTGGAAGAGTAAGAGGAGAAAGTGTCAAGTCAAGTCTAGTCATGTGTATTATATAGCTCTTTCTATTGAGCGTTTCACAGCAGCTTTTTACTCCACGTTTTTTGGAAATAGGCTCATTTTACAACTCTCCCAGAGTTAAACTGTTGAGTTTTACCGTTTTTGAATCTATTCAGACGATTTTTTTGATGTTTAGAAGAATATCATTAACCGGACAGTTTCTGTTCTCATTGACTTCCATAGTAGGTAAGAAAATATACTATGGAAGTCAATGAGACCAGAAACTGTCTGGTTACTGATATTCTTCTAAATATCAGAAAATCGGCTGAATGGATTCGAAAACGGTAAAACTCAACTGTTTAAATCTGGGGGAGTGGTAAAATGAGTCTATTACCAAAAAAAAAAGTGGAGTATCCCTTTAAGTTCAAGAAATAAAAATATGTATTACTTCAAATAGACTTCACAGGACTATTTTCAATAAGTTTATCAGGTCCCTGTTCATAGAGTTATGCAAATGTATTCGGGCTTTATACCTCACTTGGCATGTGTATTAAAGGGTTAATTCACCCAAAAAACAGAACCGGAAGACAATACTGAATAAAGTCATAGTTTGTTATTTTTGGACCAAAATGTATTTTCGATGCTTAAAAACATTCTTACTAACCCACTGATGTCACATGGACTAATTTGATGATATCTTAATTGCCTTTCTGGACAAGGACAGCAGGGTTGTGGAATCGAGTCGCATGACTCGGACTTGACTTGGACTCGAGTCCCAAATTTAATGACTTGCGACTCGACTTGACATATTCAAAGAAGATGACTTGCGACTCGACTTGGACTTTGACAACAATGACTCGCGACTTGACTCGGACTTGAGCCCTGTGACTTGGAAAGACTTGACCTACCTTCTAAAACCACAGATCAGAGTTGTAATAATCACTGACTGTAGTATAGCACTGTATCATTGACGCATGATCACAGCACTGATTAGCGCTGCTTTCGCACGTTTGGCACTGAGCCAGAGAGCGTGTGATAGAGTGCGTTCTGCAGCGCGTGTCAGTTCTCATTTATAATCACACGTTCAGATAGTTTTCAACCAAATAATGTTTTCTTTTTTCTTTTTCAGGCATTTAAATACACAAGTACTAGCAAACCATTTATAATTTGAGAAAAAAAAACACTGATGTCTAAGTAAGCGGAAATAATAAACCTTTCAAATATAATTTTGAGACAAGTTATTTTTCCCCCACAACAAACGCACATTTTAGCCTATAGGTGACTATAAAGTCTTCTCCGTTCACCAGCCACTCACTTTCATGTCTTTCGGGAGAAATGGATGGATTTATGTTACGTTTTGTAAATGACAGGCACGTAGCCCCAAAAAGTGTCACGTGATGCATGATACGTCGCTATGGAAATAGAAATGTTCTAGCCCAATTACTGTCACATTAACAAAATAATTTAACCAGGGACTCAATATTTTAAACTTCATATGTAGCTAATCACGATTAATTTTCCCAATGAACAGTTACTTTTTTTTCATTTTTAAATCTCCATTGCCACTCTTCACATTCAACCAATCAGACAACCAATCAACATCCACTAAGTTTGAATAAATATAATATCATATATTATTATATTATATCATATTTTAAAAGCCTTCCTGATATTACATTTCATTTACTATATTAATTAACACTGAGACAGTAAATTGTGCAAAAAGCACTAATGACTTGTTTAAGACTTGAAGCTTAAACTCGAGGACTTGCAACTTGACTTGGACTTGTCTGTCTTGACTCGGGACTTGGCTTGGGACTTGAATGCAAAGACTCGAGACTTACTTGTGACTTGCAAAACAATGACTTGGTCTCACCTCTGGGACAGTGTACCGTACATTTACAATGGAGGGACAGAAAGCTCTTGTACTAAATCTAAAATATCGTAAACTGTGTTCCGAAGATGAACAGTGGTCTTACGGGCTTGAGGGTGACATGAGGGTCGACATGAGGGTGAGTCATTAGTGAGATTGACCTGCACTGAAGTACAGCAATGAAGTTCCTGTATTTAACAGCTCAATCTCAAGCACATTTACACTAAAATACTAGAATAAATGAGAGGAAAGTAATCTGCAACTCTAGAATGAAGCTCTGTTATTAATGTTCTGCTTCAAGCATTGAGACTAATAACGTCTCCAGCAGCGTCTTTACACACCCACACGTGGGGTTATTTGCAATTGTGATGTGGTTCAAACCCCTGTGCAGCATTAAACGTCTGTGATGTCTTGATGCGACATCTGTAAAAACTAAACTGTATACATCACTGTTGTTGTTTAACAGTGTTATAAGCTTTGGTCTACTTATATACAGCCAATGTAAGGGTCATGTCCTTCCCTTACACCTTACACAAGTAAGTCTCCGAACAAAAGTTTGGAATAATTAAGATGTTTTAATGTTTTTGAAAGAAGTCTCTTCTGCTCACTAAGGCTGCATTTATTTGATCAAAAATAATGTAAAATATACTCATTGTCATACTCATTGATGTTATTGGCAACTGCTCGCATTGCCCATGCTATGCTTTTTAGCACAGATTCAAGCAGCTTGCAGTGATAGTAAGGAAATAACATTTAATGGTGCAAACGGAATAATTTCTGCTGTGGCGCAGCTCTAAAAAGACAGTAAAAAGACACTATTCAGTTTAGCCAGTTCCGAGCCTCACTCTGGCATTGAGTAATGTTGCTCATTAACTGCCCTTGTAGCCGAGCTGCACCAATCAGATCGTTGTATCTGATATAGGCGGGTCAGAGGCGAGATGACGACAGCGCTGGGATGTCGAAGTCATTAAACGGTTAGTTCTCCCACTTAAGACATGAAGTTGTATGCAATCCTTACCAGCACTATAGTGCATACACACTGACCCACTCTCGTGTCACCCCCCTGGTCAGAGTACTGACCGCTGGAAGTTTTTCAATGAAGTACTTCCGGTTATTTTCCGGGGCCACAAAACTGTGCGTTTTTACGTGAAAAAATGATTTGCGTTTCAAAGCTTGATTAATTTACCACACAAAAAACACGCCGGTCAAAATTCATACCTCAGTTTTAATGCTGCACTATTTTCTATCCATTCCTATCAATCCGCGCTGCCACAATGTCAACAGTGTGCACGTTACGATCAGCTGTTCCATAGTGTTTACACAAGGATGTGCCGGGATCAAAGTTCAGATTCCATCGTTTTCCTGTTTCTAAAATAACTATGATACATCTTTGGCTGGCTGCCATCGGCTACTCTGCGGGAGCTAAAATATCCCAAATAAAGGATTTTCGTGTGTGTAGTGCTCACTTCAGCGAAGACGATTACATCCCCAACCAAGGAGGAAAAGGAAAAAAAAAAAAAGATTTTAAAGCGTTTTGCTGTTTGCTACCAGTACCACCACGGGTAAGCTAACTTTATGATCCCATGTCTAAACTGTACAGTAAACAAGCTGATGAGACATTTGGTGTCAAGGTAAAATTATTAATTTATTAATAATTGTATTACTGTCCACTCAGAATATAATAATAATGCAGTCAGATAGACTATTATATAGTCAACTGGTCAAGACAACGTTAAATTCTTAAATAAAAAACTACAAAGCAACATGAGCGATCACACTTACTCGGCCGACATCTGACCGTCAAGTCCAGCTGGTTTGGGTCGCTTTTTCCAATTGAGTTTAGGTAGCCTAGAAGAACGTCTCCAGGACACCTGCATTTAGCATTGCAGGGAAAATGTCATTGGATGTATCTAATGCAGACAGTTGTCCTCCTCGTCAATCGATAGGTTTTGCATCTGTGGCATGACGAGTTCCCATTCGTGGCAGCAATAGCTTTCAACCTCTGTTGGCATAACTTGACAATTTGAACAAGTGCACCACCATTTGTTGTTTATCCTGGCTCTTGCTACAGCTGTGGGCCCAGCATCAACTTGGACAACTCATCTCTGTCCTCTCGCTCTCTCTCTTCCCGTCTTCTCATCTCCATCTGCTAAAGTTCGGCATCGGTATACTCCCGTTCATAAAGGTATCCCTTTGTCGTTGTGCTAAAATTACTTTCGTCATCTGATCCGTCTGACATTCTGCTAAAATTGGTTTCATCATCATAAGTTTCGGCTCGCAGTCAGACATGTTGTCAGCGAGTCGTGCGCTATCAACAGCTGATCGTTACGTGCGCACTGTTGACGTTGCGACAGCGCGGATTGATAGAAATGGATAGAAAATAGCGCCGCATTAAAACTGAGGTATGAATTTTGACCGGCGTGTTTTTTGTGTGGTAAATTAATCAAGCTTTGAAACGCAAATCATTTTTTCACGTAAAAACGCACAGTTTTGTGGCCCCGGAAAATAACCGGGAGTACTTCATTGAAAAACTTCCAGCGGTCAGAACTGACCAGGGGGGTGACAACAGAGTGGGTCAGTGTGTATATGCACTATAGTGCAGGTAAGGATTGCATACAACTTCATGTCTTAAATGGGCGAACTAACCCTTTAATAAACATTGCAAGATGGCTATGGGTGAACACCAGTTGTTGGAAACGTCTTTGGCCGTAACAATGAACAAGTTAGACTTGGCTTTTTGTCTAAAAGAGAAACAGAAGACGGCGCTTGAATCGGTCATTTGCAAGAAGGATGTTTTTGCAGTTTTGTCGACCGGTGTAATCTGCCAGTTAGCTCCGCGTGTAGTGAAGCGTATGGGGAGTATTGCTGTGATTGGCAGGGGTGTAAAGTAACGAATTACAAATACTCACGTTATTTAAGTAGTTTTTTTTTCAGAAATTGTACTTTTTTGAGTAAGTTTAAAATTGTGTAATTTTACTTTTACTTGTACATTTTAAGTGATGTATCTGTACTTTTTCTCCGCTATTTACCTTCTGTTTGTGCTTGTTACTCGTTACATATTTGTTTTAATTTAATTTTATTTTTATCCATCAACGTGATTGGATCGAGTAATCGGTCTCGTGACTGTCATCAAATCAAATTAAGCATAGAAAACTTTAACCGCCTATTCCGAGAAGCACCTGGCTGCAGCCTGCAGATCGGGGTGGGGCTACACCTGGGGCGGGGGTACACGTGTAGCCCCGCCCACAATGCTTTTCATTGGTTAGGGGCAAAGTGATGACGTCGATCGAGGTGGGGCCGCGCCGTAAACTCATGACGTCGCTTTCTAGCTTGTTTTCATTTCCACTGTTCATCGCTGCATGGTGACTACAGGCTACTCTTCTTTTTTCCCTCTGATTTTATTTACAATTTTTATTTCTGAAGTGGCGTTTAGTGTGATGATACAATGAAGTGGTATAACAATAAGATTGTGTAACTTTACTCACCATATCACACAAATAACTGGGGCAGCGTTTCCCAAAAGCATCGTAGGCCTGTGTGTGTGTGTGTGCGCGCGCGCGCGGGCGGGCGTATGTATATTAGTGTGGTTTTGGTGGGATTAGGAGGATATTAGTGTTAAAAATGAACCAGAAGAAAAACATGATTTAACAGTTAAAAGTAACAATATACAAAGTTATATTGTAAGACATTTTTTCTATAAATAAATTGATTAAATGTAAACTTTTGTAATTAATAAGATTACATTTATTTAATTGAACATGTAAAACATATGCTTATTCTTATGCTCTATACTTCATTCTCTTTGCTTATCCTTGGCATTGTCATCCTTATTTATATTCCTTGGGTACCACTTTTGCTATTTTACTTTATATATATTTTGGTGTTTGCTGATAATTATTTTCACATACTCATACTCTAGTCCTCCATCTCTCTCACCTATTTTTTTTGTTGTTTACTTTATAAATCCAAGGTTTTAAGAGCCATTTCCCCCTGCAAAAAGGTACACAACTGTGTTAAGCAAGAGGGGGTTATGAGCAGTAGTAGGTGCCCATTCTGTCAGTACACCAGCATGCCATATGGCCGATGTATTACCACATCCTATCCTAATCTATCTATTCATCTCTGTGTGCCTATCTATCTCTACCTATCTGTCATATCCATACATCTGTCTGTGCTTGATAAACTATATTGCCCACAAAACTTTTAGGATAGGCTTGCTCAAGCCAAATTAAAGTTTTTATTTAGAGTTTATATTCTTCATAAACAATTAAGTCTCTTAGGTACTTAGGTACTACAGACAAAGCCAATAACACTCAAGTGTATCTTGTCTAACATTTTCCTATATAATATGTTTAAAATGTATTAAAAAAAAAAAGAAATTCCTTGTATGACTCTGTACTGATAATGCCATTCTTCAAAATGATTCAATATTGTTTGTTCTGTATTTTATCTAAATTAGGTGTTGTGGACTGGAGTGCAAGAGTTCCAGGTGCCCTCGTTGACTGTGCTTGCACAGTACTGAAATACCAGCCCATTCTCACCCCCAAAGCATCACCTAACTGACGCCTTGGGAAGCATTTGACCATGCAATACACAAGGACTGCCCACCTAGGTGTGTAGGTGATGGCAGAAGGGGAGTCCTGCATGCATTTTCTTCCGTGAAGGAGGTTGAGGGCTAGTTTTTTCAATGATGGAGGGGAATTTCAGGCTGAGTAGATTGTGTGAGAGTGTACGTGTGTGTGTACATGATGTGTGTGTGTGTGTGTGTGTGTGTGTGTGTGTGCATGTATTTGTGTGTAGGTGATTATCTGAATATCTCTTTACACAATTTTTCAAACTTGTTTTGAAATAAAAGTTATCACTGGTATGAGTTTGGTTTTTTTGAGTTTGCATGCATAATATGGTTTGCAGAGATTGACAATGTACTGTATGTAGTTATTTTAACTTCAAACTTTATTGGCATAAATGTTTTTTAATAACCTATATAATTCACATAGAACTATTACAGAGGAATGCTTAAAATAAGAAATATATTTTGGTGCCATTAATGTTTACAGTTATTTTGTTATTTACATGGTGAAGTGCTACAGAATGTGAAAAACTACAAAGATATTACACAATACTCTGTAATTCCTTATACGCTGAACTTGGATCAGGCATAGTTAAAACTATGGATATGTGCTCTACTCCTTTTTGCTGCTTTCATTATTACTTTAGAGATTTTTAATACTTAATCATTTTATTAAAAGTATTATTTCAAATTTGCGCATGCGTTTTGAAGCATCGACATCATTACTGTACCACAACTCAAATACGATGCATGTGCTTTCAGCGTGGTATATATATATATATGAAGAGTTCAGATGCAAAAGCCTCTAAATGCCATTTGAAATTTTCTTCTAAAATGACAATTTTTATCAAGCTTGTATATTTAAGTTCAGTAATTTCAATTAAATGACAATTAATAGGTAATCTTCATTGCCATTTAAGTGAAATTACATCAACTTAAATATACAAGCTTGATAAAAATGATCATTTTAGAAGAAAATTTCAAATGGCACTTAGAGGCTTTTGCATCTGAACTCTTCATATATAGTACAAAAAAACTTATATATCACCTACATACATACAGAGAGAGAGAGAGTCTTCTTCATGAACCACAGGGATTTGTAATGGGCTACAATGCAAATTCTCTCTTGAAGACAGTAAATAGAGACTGTGTTTTTAAACATTTACATTTGTGGATGAAAAATGTACCCAAGATAGGCCCTAATTAAAGTGTATAAAATAATTTCTTAGTTTTTGTCTTTTATTATAATTCCTAATGTTGTTATCTCTAGTGAAACTGGAGAGAGACTGGAGATAATGCTCAAGCCAATAATACATGTCACACCATAATGTGTTGCTGTAAGAGCAGGAGAAAAACAAATGATCCGTGGTCTATAAGTTAATATACAGTTAGCTCTAAGTTAAATCTACGTGAGAGGTTTCAGCGCGATTTAGCGCGTGAGTTTTTCAACATTTCCTGTTTACCGTGCATGGCGTCGACGTCATTGCTGTGCCACTAACCAATGAGAAGCGTTTTGGGCGGGACTACACATGCAGCCCCGCCCTGGTGCGACCCCGCCTCGATCGACGTCATCACTTTGTCACTAACCAATGAGAATTGTTATGGGCGGAGCTACACGTGTAGCCCCGCCCCAGGTGTAGCCCCACCCCGATCTGCAGGCTGCAGCCAGGTGTACTTGCCTATTCCTGCTGTTACTCGTGACTGCTGTGGAAGTGCATTCTTCACACATCAATTCAATCCAGATATCAGCGTCTTCCTCTAATATGCTAAGGTACATTTCACATTTCTGCTTAATATGATATTTATATAGGCAGCCTGGCCTGTCTACAGGGCCTAAATTTTTGTCTGAGGTTGGGGGTATTGCACGACGAGTTCATAATGCGGTGAATTCCCGCTCCCATTTACTTCACAATCACATTATAGAGAGACGCGCGCCGATCTGTGCACTGCAACATCTCGCTCTCCACAATGGTATTAAATTACCCACTGTAATTTAAATGGTTCTAACAATTCCAATGTAATTTGACATTAAACACAATTACATACTATCAAGTCTTTGCCTTTTCTAAATTTCTCAAAAAAAATAAAAATAAAATAACACTTTTTTTCTCTCTTAATTCAACCACATGCAAAGCATGTTGGTAATTAACAAGCACCGCCCAGTTTCAGTTAATGCAACACAAATCAATCATGTAATCCAACACAAACGTATTAAGTAAACTTAAATTGTACATATATTTAAGAAGATTGAACACAATCAAATTAAGTTCGGGCAAAATGGCAGTTGGCACGCACTATACTGCCACCCTTGCCTGGCAAGCCAGACCTATCAAGTTGTTAGGTCTGGGAACTCACAATTGGCATACCTCAATCCGAGGGGCGGGATAAAAGGTTGTCTTTCAATATCCCTCTGCACACAATAGGTTAGCACCACAACCAACCAGAGCAATGAACGGCTGTGGATGAGTGAGTCAAATGCATTTTTCCTCCAGCAGAGCAAGTTGATATATTAAACTTTTGCCGTATCCGGTCGTCAAAACTCAGAGTCGCGGCCAAAGCCGAATCGAAAGGCCGCTGTTCGCATAATATACAATGCAAAATACACACTAGGTACATTCACCGCAGTTGAGTTTGTGGGATATTGGCATATGGTTTTGTTATGGCGAGGCTGCACGGATGCGCCGGGAGATCTCGCCCAGAATGGAATCACACCGCCAATCCAAAGTGTACGCTAATTGTCAATCGTATTTGATGAGTGGCCCTGACAGAAGTGTAGTGAAGCTGTTGGTGCAACAAAGCACTGGTTTATTTCCAGCACATTAACTCAATCTGAGGAATCTCATTCGCTTCTCCCTTGAGCTACAAGCCAATAACACCATTAAGACTTCTGCAATTTCACTCCCAGTCGGGGTGTTCTGTGTTTAGATGCTGTTATCCATTATGGATGAGGAGATGAGAATGTGAGTGGAGGATGAAGAGTGATTTTAGTCTTCAGAGGAACAACTACTCGTTCAGTTTGACAGTGTTGTGTTTCTTGCACAGCGGGTTCGAGAACAACACAACAAGGGACACATGAAAATGCCAAAGGCGGCATGTGTCTCTCTGTGACTGCGTCCTCCATGGGAGATCACATCAGCCTTTAAAGGAAAGTGATCCTGTTCAAATTCAGGCAGTGAAACGTTTGTTAAAATATGAAATGCAGGGGGTTCACATTATTCTAATCCAAATCTGGCTCATTGTCTGGCTCGTTGTAGTATAGGATTATTGCAGGACTGAGGAAGGCAGCAGTTTATGAGCGAAATCTAAAAGGCGTTTTAGGGATAAAGCTATTGGCTTTATGCACAGCTGCACTACTTCCTGAACTTAAGCCAGCTCCTTGTTTCCTGTCTGCCATTATTGGACAAATTGATTAATCCAGGTGTGCCTGACCTCAGTAGTCACGGCAACAATAATCAGACACACCTGAATTAATCAAGTTCGGCCAATAATTGCAGACAGGAAACAAGGAGCTGGCTGAAGTTCAGGAAGTAGTGCAGCTGTGCATAAAGCCAAAGCTCAGGACAGACTTGTTTTCTCAGGCATTGACTTCACAGGCAGTGTATGTGCAAGAAGGTTCATCATGAACCTGCTTTCTGGGGATGACGGTTGACGGTTTGCATGACGGTTTACTGACCTACAGCAAAATAGAGCAAACTTTGGTAATAACTAAGCGGATATTTAATTGCTACAATAGTGGAAAAAGTTGGTTAAAAATGTCCACTTACACACAACTTTCAGTATTAGCTCTTCACTGTTGTATAAAATCAATAGGCTATCATGTTTACAACAGTGCTGATATTTGGGAGAACAGCACTCTTTATCCTGAATTCTAAACATAAATATAGGCATATAAATATTAAAAACAGGAACTCATTCACAGCCCCTTCTGTTCAGGTATCAAGTGAAATGCAGCTACTGCTCTCAAATCTTTCAGCATATTTAAACTTGCCAGATCACTATTGATCATGGCATTAGACATGCAAATAATAGATTTGAGAGCTCCAGTGAAGAGAAGCATCATTCCTACTTATTTCTAGTGCTCATTTCACAGACAGTATCATGAATCATAAACTGCCTCACACTGACTTTGATCTGCAAAAATCACTGATGTTTAAATATCCTCGAATAAAAATGGAATTCAACAGCATGAAAAAAATCAACTAAATCAATGATAATCAATCAAGGGTTCTGAGAAGATCTCGCCACTACGCAGACATTGATTTGCCTTTGAACTCCAGTGCGAGGATCAGTTGGGAGACTGTTAGACATGATAATTGATCACTCAATATGGAGAGATGGATGAACAATGACATCCGCTCCTCAGAGAGCAACTGTTACCAGACATCTCTCTCTCTCTCTCGGGATTGGCCCAGAGATTATGAGCCAAATCATGGAACATTCACACGCAGCTGGTTAACTGTTAATGTGCTTCCATGAACCATATTTGAAGTGCTCTATGAATGTGCGTTGATCAATGTTTATATGTGAAGGCCTAATTAACTAATTGTACAAATTGACCATGTCTTTTTAGAAGACTTTGATTAAAGTGCTTGGTTCATGTGGATTAGTTTTGCAATGCATTTATGAACTTTTTGAAGCTTGAAAGTTTTGGGTGAACAGACTTTCATGGAAGGGACAGAAATCTCTCGAGTTTAATTAAAATATGGAACAACGTGATGTGAATAACTGATGACAAAATCTTTGTTTTAGGAGGAACTATCCCTGAAAGTTAACTTAATTTTGGTGGCTCAGCAAATATTGAGAAATGAGCCCACTTCTGAAGCAGAGCTGTACTCGGTCCTCAAGGGTAGTAGTGAACATGAAAAGAGCAGACATCATGTTTATTGATTCTGTCCACGCAGAGAATGATGTTTACTAACACAATAGAAATGAGCATGAGTTTGAGGAAAGCATCAACTATCATCAGAGCAAAGACAGCAGGACATATGTGGGAATATAAATATTCAGTGTATTCACACTGCGTGTACATGCGTGTTTGTAAAATAATGTGAAATGAGTGTTTCAAGAAAAGCTTAGTTCACCCTGACATTGATCTTATGCCGTGTGGAAAGAGTACTACAATTTGTACTCAAGTAAAAGGGTTGCTACTTAAGAAACTATTTACTTTACTAGTAGAAGTATTGAAAAATAACATGACTCAAGAAAGAGTGAAGTAGTTTGTTGAAAAATGACTCAAGTTTCTACATTACAAAATACTTTAGTATTATTTTTCTATTTTTACCCAAAATGAGGCAATGTTAACAACATCGAGCGCTAAACACTTTCATGTAATTTCTGTTTCATTCATACTGGAAGCCAGAAGGCGCCCTCATGCGGAAAGTCCACAAGTGAGATTCATATAGGCTAAAAAGTACAAAAATAAGGACTTTATTCAACTACTCTTTTTCTTCCTTGTAGGCCTGAAACGAGACTTCAAGAGATTTCCACGACAAATGCGCGAGAATTGCGATCTCCTTCAACAACTTCGGTTCTCGCGCGTGCGTCGTGGAAATCTCTTGAAGTCTCGTTTCAGGCCTACAAGGAAGAAAAGGAACAGTCGAATAAAGTCGTTATTTTTGTTTGTTTTTTTCGCACAAAAATTCTCGTCGCTTGATAAACTTATAGTTGAGCCACTGTTGTCACATGGAATATTTAAACATTTTCTTCATTGACTTTCTGGGTCGTCAAGTTTCTATCCCTTAGGCAGCCTATGTGGCAGTGATCCACCTCTCAAATTTAATCAAAAATATCTTCATTTGTGTTCCAAAGACGAACGAAGGTCTTACGGGGTTGGTACAGCATGGGGGTGAGTAATTAATGACTTAACTTTCATTTTTGGGTGAACTAACCCTTTAAATTAAGGACGTTCCAGGAAATCCCTTATATGGACATCATATATCACTACAGCTGATTAACATGCAGATAGAGAAGTTTTGTCTGATAAAATATGAAGACAATAAACACACGGTATAAGCCACCATGGGTATTTTCACAGGAATTATGTATATCTATAATGCAATGCTAGTCAACACAGCCTGTATTATAGAATGTTATAAAATAATATATTTTCTGGTTCACACTATGTTAAGAGAAGCAAAAAGTGATCACATTAGTTAGATACAACATACTGTATATTTGCCCTATTTATAAAGGGCAAAAAGCAAAGAAGGGAAAGTGAGTCACAGAAATTATGGATTAAAACAGTATGAATAGAAAAGTGCCCGTAAAAAAAAAAAAGTGGGGTATGGGTTAACATGTTAAATAAAATGCTATTTTTTTTCGATCTACCAAAAACGTGCCAGGAGCCCACTGTTGCTATAGCAACACATGCTCGTCTTGCACTATAGCTGTGATGCGCCAAACATTGTGTAATCACGTTGAAAGGTCACACATGTTCTGGTTAAAAACGGTTGTTGGTTTACCCTTTTTTATTATTATTTTTTTTTTAAACAGCATTTTGCACGTTCGCTTTGTAAACACTACAGTAGGTCGGTACTACTTCCAACTAAACTTTCAACGTGATAACGTAATGTGTCAGAGTGGTGCATCACAGCTAGTGCAAGACCAGCATTTGTGGTTAAAAAGTATATACATGTAATTTTTTTTAAGAAAATGTCCGCTGGTTTGTCTAGATCAGACTCTTATTCCTCGGCTAGGATCGTGTTGAGACTTTGAAGTTGCACTGAAACTTCAACCCATTGGACCCCATTCATTGAAGTCTCTATATGGAGAAAAAACCCTTGAATGTTTTCTTCAAAAACCTTAATTTCTTTTCAACTGAAGAAAGAAAGACATGAACATCTTGGATGACGTGGGTGGGAGAGAGTAAATTATCATGAAATTTTAATTCTGAAGTGAACTAATCCTTAAAGTTTAGTCAGCCAATCAGCTTTTTGTTTCCTAAAAGCTCTTAACATTTTGGCAGCATGAATCAGACTGTCTGTGAGTCTAATGGTCTTTGGATTGACGCCTGCAGTCTGAGCTCAGGAGCAGCAGATAAATCAAGTGATCATAAGCGAGTTTCGTCAGTGTTTCTGCAGTGCATCAGCTCACGTGACTGCACTGCACTTAGCAGTTAATTTGAGACATTATATGAGTGGATTGGGAACCGTTTAGGTGGGAATAAAGGCAGATTTTCAGGATGGTCTCAGTATAAACTCACTGAGCATCGTCAGGGAGTGAACCGAATCCATGGTAATGCTAAAGAGATGCGCTTCCTATTAGATAGATAGATATTGTTGCACCAATTAGATTAAAAAAGGTTAGAGAGAAAACTAAAGCACCATGGTACAACAGTGCTATGCATGCTATCAAGAGAGAAACCCGTAAGTTAGAGCGTAAATGGAAACAAACTAATTTAGAGGTCTTTAGAATCACATGGAAAGACAGTGTGTCATGTTATAAAAAGGCTCTAAAAACAGCCAGGGCTGAGCATCTCCGCAAACTAATACAAAATAACCAAAATAATCCAAGGTTTTTATTTAACACCGTGGCTAGACTAAAAAATAAACAGACACCACCAAAGCAAAATATTCCGTTACAAAATATTCCTGCATCCTCAATAAACAAGCAGTTAGTACAAAATACAGCTGCTAGAGTTCTTACTAGGTCAAGGAAATATGATCATATAACACCGATTTTATCATCTCTACACTGGTTACCTATTAAGTTCCGTATCAATTACAAAGTACTACTACTGACCTATAAAGCCCTGGGTAACACTTTACAAAAAGGTTCATTAGTTAACATTAGTTAACTACATTAGTTAACATGTACAATATGTGAACAATACTTCTTCAGCATTTGAAGAGTTCAGATGCAAAAGCCTCTAAATGCCATTTGAAATTTTCTTCTTTAATGATAATTTTTTTATCAAACTTGTATATTTAAGTTCAGTAATTTCACTTAAATAGCAATGATAATTACCTATTAATTGTTATTTAAGTGAAATTACTGAACTTAAATATACAAGCTTGATAAAAATCATCATTAAAGAAGAAAATTTCAAATGGCATTTAGAGGCTTTTGCATCTGAACTCTTCATTTATTAATCTTAGTTAATATTAATTCCAACATTTACTAATACGTTATTAAAATCAAAGGTTGTATTAGTTAACATTAGTTAATGGACTGTGAACTAACATGAACACACAATGAACAGCTATATTTGTATTAACTAACATTAACAAAGATTAATAAACACTGTAACTAATGCATTGCTCATCGTTAGTTCATGTTAGTTAATGCATTTACTAATGTTAACTGATGAACCTTATTGTAAAGTGTTACCAAGCCCTGAGTGGTTTAGCTCCTGTGTATTTAATGGACCTTCTATCGCACTACAATCCACCGCGTTCTATAAGGTCACTAAATTCGAGGCTTCTGGTAATTCCTAGGATATCGAAGTCCACTAAAGGAGGGAGGGCATTCTCGCATTTAGCTCCAAAACTCTGGAATAGCCTTCCCGATATGGTTCGAGGCTCTGACTCGCTGACACAATTTAAAACTAGATTAAAGATGCATCTCTTTAGTCAAGCATTCACATAATGCTTACCTTTATGCTTACCTGATCCTGTGTAATGAAAATCATTATGAACATCAGCTATGCTAATTATTTCCCATCTGCCTTTCTGCTGTTATCTCGGGACACTTGTCCCGAGAAAAAGGGCGTTCGTCAGCTCCAGTTTTGTATCCAGCCTCTCACAGAGACTTCAGATGCCCCAACGTGATGAGAAGACCAACGCCTGTTAAGAGGCGACTCAACGCCTGTGAAGAGACGACTCAACGCCGGCGATATGTTATGGCCTTAATATTACATGATTAACTAAATGTATTTTTCTGAAATGCACTTACTGTAAAGCTGCTTCGAAACAATATTTATGTTTGCCAGAGGAGAACTGGCCCCCGACTGAGCCTGGGTTCTCCCAAGGTTTTTTTTTTTTCCATCCAATTGCCTGATGGAGTTTTGGTTTCTTGCCACTGTTGCCTTGCTTTTGGCTTGCTTAGTTGGGGTCATTTAATATTCAACAATATTATTGATCTGTGTTGTTATGGTTGTATTACTTTCATGTTATCACTGTGAAGCTGCTTTGATACAATCTGTATTGTAAAAGCGCTATATAAATAAATGTGAATTGAATTGAATTCCTCTTAAAAAAAATATTTAAATAGAATGTCATGAAATAGTTTCAAGTTATGGTCACATACATATCCTAGCATAAACACTCATGATTAATTATTTGTTATCAAAGTGGCTACGTTCACAAACCACTATAATTTGAAGAGAAAAGCAAGCAGACTTTATGCATGATTTGGCATGGCAGCCGATTTGAATAATACATAACCGTAGCTTTAACTAATGCAGCAAAACAAACGTTTTATTAAAATTGTAAAAGGATTATATATCGCCTAGAAAGCGTGAATTGTTTAAGTAAACATAATGTCTACACCTTTTTGTTAAAAATGAACTTACTCAGCAGAACTCAGCACTGGATAAAAACTCCTGACTTAACCTCATCTGATTGGTCATTGCATATGTTTGTTATTGGCTACATTTCTCAACGCTGCAAAAACACATTGTAAATTTAAACATTTGACGCTTTCAAGAGCACAAACACCAAATGATCCTAGACCAGCAGTTATGGGCAGCTATTCCTTCTAAAAGCTATCAGAAACAGAAGCATGTTTGAGTGAGGAAAATGCTTAATGTGTAATTAAACACATTCATATTCCGGGCTTTTCAGATATTTTTGAACATAGTATTAACCTGACTTCGTCATACTCATATTCTAGTGAGAATATGAGTCTGAAACTGCTCCGTAGGGCCTATGTGTTGTAGCCATTAAATAAGCATGTTTAGTTCATATTTCATATGTTCATATTTGTTAAAATATTATAATTATAATATTATAATAAAATATTATAATATATAATTATAGTTTTTTTTCACCCTCTATGTTGATTATGAAAAGTGAACAGCATGAGTAAGATGGATGCGCAATATATCGTGGGACATTGAGTGGGTCAGACATGATTTTGACCACTTCATAGATCTGTTTCACTTCAAAGTTTTGTTTTGACCGAATTAAATTAACCGAAACTAGATATAAACTAGATAGATATAGAAACTACAAGCATAGATATAGAAAGTTCGAAATGTCTTGAACAAAGCAATTCAAAACAAAAATGAATAGGCAACTCTCTGATTATTTAATATATTATGTGCATTTCTCTCTGTAGGCGCTATCTACGAAGATGGCAATCACTGTCAAATGATGGAGATCGCTGTCAATCATTATCTGTCCCTGGGAAAAGTATCAATAGCGCCGAATTGAAAAAGGAACTACGTTTTGTTACCAAATTTTGGAAGGATCCCAGCATCGGGAACAATTGGAGGGTTTATTTTAATAGCATCCTGAAACACGTCTGAGGATAATATGTTTGTTCAGAGCATTTGACAACAGATTATAATCCAGACACAGTGTAATGGAGAGTTTGCAAATATAGCCAACTGTGTTGGATATGACAGCAACATAGCTTACCATCAGTCAACAATTTCATAATGCTTTGTTTGTAAATTAGGGTTTTATATGGATAATGCTTTCAAAACACTTACTTGCATGCAACAGAGACGGGACGTGGATATGTTTTTCAATGCAATGATGTTTGATGTTATGATAGTCTATTTAGAAAGATGTGTCTAGTAATATTGAGTGCATTTATCACTGTTATTTCAACATGTATACTAAGAGCATCGAATGTGGTTCATAGGTCCACACTAAACGACAGTGTTTGACAACAGATAATAGCAGAGACAGAAAACATCTCTATGAGTGAGAGATGAAGAGGAGCGCAGTCATCTCTCCATCTGTGAGTGGGTGTCGCTCGAGGAGATCTCCAGCTGAGACGCTGCCATGTGTGCTCTCAGATGCATTTATACACTATAACACGATTTCTTATTATGGTTTCAGATATATTCAATACGATAAGATGTTAGCCTGTTCCATTTATTGATAAGCAATAAACCTTCTTCATAAGACTGAAGATATGTTAGTTCCTAATGATTCAACCACAAAAACCCTTTTGTTACTTAATTTGTAACTTCTAGGGGTGTAACAATATATCGTGTCACAATATACCGCCATGACAATATGTATTCTGTATTGTTCAGTGTGAGAACAAATTAAGTTTACAGAGTTTTAGTGTCAGCACTACATTAAACTACTGTATGTTGAATATAATGTTTAATAATGCTATGGGGGAATATTTATGTGTCCTGATAATTCCAAATGTCTGAAAATAACAGTAAAAAGTCGCCTACATTATTTTCAATACATCTAGTCAGAGAAAGAGTGTGAGCATATTCATCTAAAATAATTCAGTATTTTCAGCTCCAGAATCATTGCAGAATCAATCATACAGAATATTGCTATTCTGGTCTCTATTGTCCTGTGATTTGGGTTTCAACACCAAGTCCAAGACTATTCATGTACACACAATATAACACCAAATTTAGCATTTTAATCAACAGTTAATTTTTTTGCTAACCTTTTATCATGTGTCTTGGACTATCGCAATAATATCGCATCGTGAGTTCAGTATCGTGGTATCGAATCGTGACAAGAGGGTATAGTTACATCCCTAGTACATTCACGAAAATCGACCTGTCCAAACACATGGCGTGAAATGTACAGCTCATTTGTCAAAAGTAGACTGGTTGCACATTTGCTTCATCAAAATCAATCCTCTAAAACTAAAATGCATTATGCAATTATCCGAAGTTTTTTAATTTCATATGTTGCACTCTAAAACACAAAATAACTGTAGAAAGACAGATAACGAGATGATAAATCAGTGAGACAGTGGCAGATGGAGGGAGTGTTCAGGAAGCTTGTCTGAAAGTCATTATTTTTGCAGTTTCCTGCTAGTGGAGCTGCAATGACACACGTCAGCTTCCATGTTTGATCAACAAACACTTATATTCATTCTCTCCGAACCTTCATACTGTATCTTTAGTCAACAAGAGTGAACTGACTCGAGCTGCTGTATGCCAGGCTTCATTTCAGACCCTCCTCACGTATAGAGCTGTCATTCCCCAGCCATCAGTTAGAATATGAGCATGAGGACATGGAGAACAGGGACCTGTACGACATTTTTAAACAATATCAAGGATTTTGTAGGTTATGCAATTCTGCAGTTTACATAACTGTGGATCACTGTAGACCCATAGGAACTTTAAAGAGAGGACAGTCAGGACAGGAGACAACTGCAGGAGTAGGATGGGAATTATAAGAAACTGCTTCAGTTCCATTAATGTCTCTTTATGTACTTGAAAAAGTGCTATGTTAGTGCACATCACAGTAGCAACTCTGGGTTCATATCAAGTTGGAAATCAGCTCAGAACTCCAGACTCACTTGACCAATTCAGTCACTCATTTGTCTTACTCAAATCTCAATCATATAATATTAACACCATTGGCCTTACTTTAAGTATCTAAAGCGCATGGCGCAAGCGCACCTAGGGGGAGTCCAAATCCACTTATGCTAGTTTAACAATGGTGAAAATGGTCTGCACACCCAGTGCATGGTCTAAAAGGGGTGTCCATATTCTCTTAATGAGTAATGGGTGTGATTTGGGCGTAACGTGCAATAAACCAATCAGAGTCTCATCTCCCATTCCCTTTAAAAGCCAGTCATGGCAGATTCGCTATTTACACGGCAGAGTTTGCAAATGGAAAAACTGAACGCTTCTCTAGCGAAGAAACAGATCTGCTTGTGAGCGAGGTTAAAACTGTGTGTGTGTGAGCAGTGCCGATCCTGACCTCCCTGGGGCCCTAAGCAAAATTCTGCTAAGGGGCCCTCTACCTGACCCGTGACGCCGTGACGTGAGCTATGTAAACCATTTGCCAATGCTACACAGTCACACCTGACACTTCAGTGCTCCAAATACAATCCTCCCTCCTTTAAACAAAACAGTCAAAGAACAGAATGAGGTTCAAACAAACAATATTTATTGAATAGAGTATTTTCCATAGAATATTAAGATAACAAGTGAATATTATTAAGTAAGTGAAAATGTACGTAAACATAAATAAGAATAACATAATAAATTATAACCCTGAGCTTTGGCTTTTGGGATTAACTTTTGTTCTCTTGTGTTGCCATGGCATGTTAAAGTTTTTTTTATTATACATGTTGAAGCAATTTTTGATTTATGGTTATTATTTACTGAGGGATGTGCATACATATAGACCAGTATGTCCAGCTAATCAACATTTTAAATTCAATATATATCAATAGTCAATCAATGTCAAATTGTCAATATTGCTTTCCATCTTGCATAATTAGTGCTGCTGCAGTTGTTTAGAATGTTTAACTACACATTGACTGAGACTAGATAATCAGTGTCTTGTTTTAAAAGTATGTATGTATAATGTGTACTTTGATGAGGAGTGCCATCATTTCCCGCCCATATATTGTACAGTATGTCCACATATACGTATTTCTGCTTGAAAAAATGCGCGTTTCATTTCGTGCACGCGCATATGAACGCATGATAGCATAATAACACACGCGACGCGGTTATCTTTTCCGAGCTGCAGTAAACAAACACGGTTGCACAACTTGCACTTTGCTGTTTATCAAAAACAAACGAAATAAATAATTGTATTTTACTCTCACTTTTGTCAGTCAGGCACAAAGAGAAGTGATGCAAGAGATGCACTGCCTGTCTGCCCAGCTAGGTTAGCAAGACCGAAAAAACACAATAGAAATGCACATAAACTTAACTTTACTTTGCTGACTGACAGCAAATTTGGAGAGGAGGCAACACAAGTTTACCTGAATGTTGTTCCCGCAATTCACTCTCATGTTTTTTCTTCTTCCTCTTATCGTGACCAGAGGGATAGTTTCGCTTCATTTTGTCAACATTAATTGACGCGCTATGACACGAGGAGGGGGAGGCGGGGCCTTGAGTAATTTGCGGGGCCCTACGCAGCTTGCGAAGTGAGCGTATAGGGCGGATCGGCTCTGTGTGTGAGTGAGGGGTTAAAGCTTGCAAGCTGATTATCTACGGGACAAAGTGT
Source organism: Pimephales promelas (assembly GCF_988280905.1). Classification (NCBI taxonomy): domain Eukaryota; kingdom Metazoa; phylum Chordata; class Actinopteri; order Cypriniformes; family Leuciscidae; genus Pimephales; species Pimephales promelas. Next base: position 18,585,848 of record NC_142791.1, read on the forward strand.
AGCACATTGTGCATCCACCTATAGGCGCACATTGATAACCCGCTCTTTAAAGGTGCCATCTGTAATAATTGAAGTTAAAATATCCAAAAAATGAGCTATCAAAAGGAAGAGAAGAAATAAGGTTGACGATGTCATTAAAAAAATGACAAGTTATAGTGCTGTCGAGATATTTACCTGAATTAGCATGCTAAATTACTAGCCCCGGCCCGGCAGGTGTCATAATACCAGTTTGGGCCATGGGAAGCGGTATCGAGCGGGCAACATATACCACCACCCGAACTGAAACTACACGAGTAACACACACGGCTTGTGTGTACTTGAACCTGATGTCAATCGTATGGAAAGTACAGCCCACTACTACATTTCGGTTCAGGGAAGAGTTCAAAAAATGATTGGTCAATATTATGCATGAGGAATACATTCTGGTAAGTTGTAACATACTGTATCTTTCAACAGTGTTCGTGTTCGGTTCACATGCGCTAGGGATCTGTCGTGTAACATTTACAAGCACCAAAAGTGTATGTATTGTTTGAATTGCGTAATAAAGTTGACAGAATCTGAGAGCTGAGATTTTTTTATATATCATAACTGCCCCGTATTTTCCGCACTATAAGGTGCACTTAAAAGCCTTTAATCTTCTCAAAAAACGACAGTGCGCCTTATAATCCGGAGCGCCTTATATATGGATCAATTAGTTAACAACGCTCCGCATTATTAAAGTCCCTGTAAAGGCAATTCTACAAAAAAGTTCTAAACACATTACAAATGTTACATATGTATTGCTAAAACATGTTACAAAGTCTGTGAACTGTGAAGTACTGAAATGTGGATTTAGACCGTTAAACAGTTTTTCACCATTGCAATTTTACGGATTAATTGGGCGGGGCTAAAACAGGGCTCCGTGACGCACTGGAACTCATGAGCTGCTGGACACCCCCCTATTTGATGACGCACAGAGTCTGATCTCCCCCTCTCCACACACACTCCCCGAGCACATTCGCATTCACCTCTCAATCGCGAGTGACTGTCAGTACTATTAGTTACTACAGCTGAGCCTACAGTTTCGACACAGACATGCATGGGCTACTACCTGGATGCGATCATGTACAAACAGATCGGTATCTTCATTTAACTTCCCCTAAAAACGATCACATCAAGAAGAGGTTTTTAGAGAGCCTATACCTTGATGAAGTTCTGAGGATCACCGCCAACACCCGCCTCTGTAGTGATCGTTTGACACTGGATCATTTTATAAACTTTCCTCAGAGACAACTTGGATTCACTGATAATCCGCTGTTACTGGTGAACGGGGCCGAAAACGACGATCTCCCGCCTCAGTGTTCATCCTCCCGTCTCCAAAAGCTAATCAGCTAATATCACCGTCAACAGCTTCCCGTGAGTGGGCGTGGTTTCAGCGAAGCCAGCCGACACGCCCCCAGCGTTTGAGAGCAGAGAATCTGCTCATTTTTTCATGATTTTGATAGCTTATTTTATGTACTTTCTGGCTTTTTTTATCATTCAAATTTGGCTGGGTGCCTAATAACACATTTTTCTGTGGTATGACAGACCCAGAACACATACTTAATTTTGACTTTACAGGGACTTTAAATTCACCCGCGAACTCGTGTCCATCTTATGCCCCCTTTGTCACACGCACGGCCAGTTCAACCTCGAATAAATCAGCTTATGTGTGTCTCCCGCTCACGAGTGCTCACTCTTAACAGACACACGAACAGACACACTGTCCGCGGCGCTGTTCGCGCGGCACAGAATGTTCATAATGCACTCCCCGTTCACAGTAACCGGGTCGTCTCATTTAAAACAGCCAGCTGTTGCTGTCAGCGAGCCGCCGCACATTGAATACTCATATGAGTCAGGCTACGAATGTAAGTTACGTGCCCGTCCCAGCACGCTCACACTAATAAACACCTCACCTCCGGCGCCGCGCACTCGCTACATTCCCAGCACATCTAGAGGATGCATAACGCAAATCCAGTCAGTATCTTATGCGCCTCATAATCCGGTGCACCCTATATATGAAAAATGTTCTAAAATAGGTCATTCATTGAAGGTGTGCCTTAAAGTGCGGAAAATACGGTAACCTGCTCCATCTTGTCTGTCGGTCTCCGTGTCCTTTTCTGTGCATGACAAAATTGATGTGTTCGTGTCTCACGGAGAATTCGTGAGAGTTGGCAGCTGAGCTCTGAATGGCGCTAGCTTGGTCAACATCAGCGAATGCTCTCTGTCAAATTAATTCAAACTAACAATAAAAATGTAATGTGAACAAAACGAATACCGTAAAACTACAAATAATAGCCTGGGCTTTTATTTTCCCATATCGTCGAAATGCACCGGCTTATATTTACAGACGTCTATGAGACGGCCTTTATAATTTAGTGTTGAGATGTTGTTCATTGAGTCTCTAATCTCTAAAAATCTCCTAAAGCTCCACGTGAAACTGCGGTCTTCCAACCTTTTACTACCGTGTCAAATGATTTGATTAATATGCAGTAGGGAGAGAGAGCAAAACAGCGCTCGCTTGTGTTGTTTGAAGACGTGAGAGTGCACACGAGCGCAGCCGCGGCACAACTCACTTTACTGCCCCCATCTGGTATGGAATATGGAGTATGATTTGATTTTTTATGGCAGATGGGACCTTTAAATAATAATAAAAAAATACTGCACCATTGACTTTAGACCAGGGTTCAGTTGGTCAGTGGCTCAGTCTATTTCAGTTACTCAAACTGCAACGCACCAACAATTCACCCGAACACACACCTGGCTCTCAGACCAGCAGCACCACAGATGGGCGCAAATGCATTTGCTAAATTAAACAATGTGGCACAGGATGTGAAAATGATAACTGCATCGGGCTGAAACCAGCTAAACACAATTGTGTTGCGCTTGGTGCTACATTGTGCCGAGTGTATTATAGGGCCCAATATCTTAACCAGATACAATGTGATAAGTTTCCTGCGACAAGCAATCTGTCTGTACACACCAGACGCAACACGACATGTTGTGCTGTAAGTTCAAATCCTGTAGGTTTGTAAATCTTTAGTTCTTCTCAGGACTGTAGGACTCGCTTCACTCAGAACAGCGTTTGAGTGGGAATATAAATGAGAGCTTCCTCCAGCAGCTCAAGGTTACAACAATAACATCTGGTGCCGCTCTATATCCAGATTATGGTGAAATATTCACGGTGACGTTTCCTAATGGAATGGCCAGTGGAATTAGTCCTGACACTGACCTTTGACCTTCTGTCCAAAAAGGCAGACAGTAGCCATGTTTCCATCGACACGTTTTTATCCGAATTAAGTGATATCGAATGAAAAAAGCCTTATGGAAACAGTAAAATTCGATGAAATTTCATGAAAATCGACTCAAATGAAATACGTTCGGTCTCATCGAATTTTCTCTTGATCGATATACGGCTAATGCGATAAAAGCTGATGGAAACGTTATTTGCCGAATAAATAATGAATTGCGATTAAGTTTTATGCCCTTTTATGGTTGCAACACGTCAGAAGACGAGTTCATTTCCGGCCAGTCTGTTTGCGCACACATGGCGGATGTCAACAAAGACAGATGTAAGTGGACAAAGCAAAAAGATGCTTCAACCAAAGGGTTTCCGTGAACCACGATCTCCCAGAACTGATTGAGCGCTCGTTCCCACACCACAGTCACCTCCGCTGTCGTCGGGCATACGTGCATCGGCATCGCATCATCATAGCAATGTTTATAGCGTCGTTGTTTTCTTAGGTTAGTTTAGCTTGTTTTTACGTGGCTTGGTTGAATTGTAATGTAGAATGTGGTCTGTTATTTCTAGTTAACAGACTGCGGCGCTGCTAGTATAACACACCGTTGCCATGGACGCAGTTCAGAGACGGAACAGACTATTTTCTATAGCAGAAGCAATACTCGTTTTTAAATCAATAAACACGTTTTTAAGTCAATATTTTGTGTCAAATGATTTATTTATTTATTTGGTTGATTTATATGTAATAAGCAGAATAATATATAGCGAGGCGGTTGTGAGGCGAATACAACAACCGCCTCGCATACATTATTCGCAAAAGGGGGCGGCAGTGGCTCAGTGGTTCATGTGGGTTGTCTACGAACCGAAAGGTTGGTGGTTCAATCCTCGGTTCCACCTGACCAAGTGTCGAGGTGTCCATGAGCAAGACACCTAACCCCAGCTGCTCCCGACGAGCTGGATGGCGCCTTGCATGGCTGACACCGCCGTCGGTGTGTGAATGAGTGTATGAATGGGTGAATGTGAGGCAGATGTAAAGCGCTTTGGTGGCCATTAGGTCTATGAAGGCGCTATATAAAAAATGCAGTCCAGTCCATTATCCCATTCATATGTCGCTATCAGCTGGCACATAAGCATTATTAGCCTTCAACTTGTGAAATATTGATCATTTTTTGGTAGATGGCGCAATCCGTTTTGTCTAACAAAACTTTGTTCGCAAAAGTTTGCTTGAATGTTGTTCGATTCAGTGCGAAAATAAATGGAAACACCTTGAAATGTCTCAAATCAATTTGATATACCAATTCGATCGCAAAACAGCATGTGACGTCATTACGTACAGGTTTTTATTCGCTTTAAAGCCGTTGGATGGAAACACACTTTCACCAGCTTTATCCGCATGAGTTTTTTAACCGAATTTCAGATAATTCGATTGACAAGTGGATGGAAACATGTAACATGGTGCAGGTGTGCACACTTCTTTCTGTCGTCTCTTGCCACAGTGAGGTTTTGGCCATGATGCATTTGGGCAGGCTGTTTATCATGCTGTGTGGTGGGCAGTGGAAGTAAGTTTCATAACGGTGTTCATAATGTGGTTTGTGACGTGCAATGTTTCTTAATCTTGATTTCATCATCTAACATTGGTCCACCGTGTGGGTCGTTAAATCTCGTTCACTTTACATTCACACTGTGCAGCTTCTTCTTGTCCTGATACATGTGTTGGTTAGAAGGACATGTAGGTGAATAAGTTATGGCAGAGCTGTCCTGAATTACCACACTGACATTAGCATTCAAGCCCTTTGCTGACACTTAGCTAGCTCAGATACACCCTATTTCTCTGGATCATACCAGTGTCTGTGCTTAACTCTTTCCCCGCCAAACACGGAATTTTCCAGGTTTAATGAAAAAACGCATCTGCGCCAAACACGGAATTTTCCGGGTATCCGTGTTTTAGGTGGTATATGGTAAGGAAGACCCGCGCGCATGTCCTGAATGAGTGCGCAACTCTTTGATCAGAGAAACAGAATGCAATCGTCTCAAACAGTGGAGTAGTGAGAATGCATCAGACAGACAATGCAGAGGTATATGGCTGAAGTACTGGAGGTTAATGGACTCGGAGTCCGATCACTCTTTATTTGATAATTCTGAATCTGATCGGGGCGAAGTAGTCAGTGAGAGAGATGCACAAGTTGTCACAGAAAGTTTTAGCCATGGACGTGCCGCAGATAGATCGTATAATATTATGACACTATAATATGTATGTGTGTGTGCAGGCATTTATGTGTGGCTGTCTAAATATGAAGGTGTAATTGTCAAATTATTTCTCTCTTTGTGCACATTTACCACATTGTAATATGTATTTGTGTGTGTGTGTGTGTGTCTAGGCCTGTTTATTGTAATTCCAATTATTCATTATTCACAGGTAGAACACAGAGAGGCAGAGGCAGAAGTTTTATTGCAAAAGTTACATTTCCCTTACATCCTGGGAAATTTGATATATTTTACATTTATTTTATGTTTTTAATTTATTTTGGAAAGTTTTATATATGAAGGAAACAACATCTGAATGTATTCTGCTTTTAAATGCACTTGTTTGATAAAAATACCTTTTTCTCAGTTTTTTGTCCAAAATGTTGTGTTTTTGACAAAACCTACCTCTGTTCAAGAGGCAATAAAAAAAGAACAGATGAAGATAAAATAAAAAATGTTTTTTTTTGCCTAAAAGCAGAGGCTCAGATCTTTATTTTTATATATATCATCTTCATATATTCATGGAAGAAAATATTCAGCGGGGCATTCAAATTTAGCGAAAATCGTCAAAAACCCTGGCGGTGGCTGGCAACTTTTTTTAAAAACGCTGGCGGGGAAAGAGTTAAGGAGAGATATAACATAGATTGTCCTTTCTGTTTCATTTTTTTTTTTTTGCAGTTTTTACAGCAAAACACAATCAACAGCACTTTTTTTCATTCTTGAAGTGAACTTTTTGACTGTTTGGTGATTAGATTCAGTGTTTTGCATAGCCGCCCTGAACTTGAGAATGCAACGTGTCTGATATGAGGCATATGGCACTTCATCCATAGACAATGATTCATCCACACAGAGAGCGCACACATCCTCTTTTTGCACTTGAGCAGACAAATATACATAAAGTATGGCAAAATATTGTTGAGTATCATAAACACAGTCTTAAGCGAATGTAAACAGTTGAGAAAGAAATCCGATGTGTGTCAATAAAGTGCAGTTGGTCTTAAAGTGACAGCAGTCTAATAGTCTATCTGCTACCATCTTTGTCATTAAAGTTCATCAAAGAATAAAAGAAAAAAATCCTTGACTGAAACATTTTAGTAGCTTTAACAAGGATTAATCTAAATTAGATTTATACAGTGAAGATTATGCAGTATTATTTTACGGTTGATTATTCAATTTCTGCACCTGAAATACTGTTTGACCTGAAAAACCTTAAGCACTTAATTCTCAGCACTGTTCTTATTAGGGGTGGAACGGTACATGTATTCGCATTGACCCAAAATGGTACGCACGTCACGTTTAGTTTGATAGAAGATACGCTGTTAGATATGTGGGTTCTTTAGGGACACATAATCTGTACCATCGGCTAGCTATGAATGCATGTTTACTTCAGACGTTTTGCGTCGAACTAGACACGAATTTGGCGCTCTATTCGCGTTTGGTGTGACCGCATAATGAACAGGCTGAGATGTCAAGATTGGTGTGTGTGTGTGTGCGCACGCGTGGGCGAGAGAGAGAAAGAGAGAGAGAGAGAGAGAGAGAGAGAGAGAGAGAGAGAGAGAGAGAGAGAGAGAGAGAGAGAGGCACGATAGAACAGTGGAAACATAAGAACTGTTTTTATATTTGTGTACACTCGCAATAAAACATAACATTGTGCTTTTGTCACCCTGTAAACTCTTGACAAACTGTAACCTACAACTGTCACCCAACCAAAATCACACATACACACTGTTTTAAAAGTAAAACATATTTATCCAACTCAAAACAGTCTGTGGGTCCCAACTTTTGAACATTCGTCAAATTTCTCGGAGCACTAATCTTACACATTCTGCATTAATTAAAAAAGAAAATTGAATGTGTTTTTATTTTCTGTGTCTTTTTATTCATTTAATTAATAATTTATATAGTACACTACAAATAAACTGGTTTGATGCCTTTATTAATAAAACTTATTTTAAAAAATACAATGCCTTCTGTATTTTTGTTTTGCTTTTCCCTCCATTGTACCAAAATCGTACCGAAACGCGAAGTTTGATCCGAGGTATGAACCGAACCGTGACTTCTGTGTACCGTTCCACCCCTAGTTCTTATTTTATTATTATTGACTGTTTGATTGTCTTCAATAATGTTTTTAATGTATAGTAGTTAGGCTTGTAGTTTTTGCTGTGGTATATAAATTGGAATTGCGAAATTACACTAGTCTCTACAATTTTGATAGCTTATTTATTAGAATTAGTGCTGTCAAACAATGAAAATATTGAATCGCGATTAACCACATTAATATCATAGTTAACTCTCCGATTAATCGCAATTAATCGCACATTTTTATCTAAAAGTCTCTTGATTTCTTTTTATCCCATTATTTTTTTTTTTTCATTTTAAGTCTCTTATCAACATGGAAAAGAGGATCGGCTTGCTTTGTGCAAATATTTTTTATTGAAAACAATATTGGCATACAGTGTTCTATTTCACACTAACATTCTCACTTGGTGCAAATAATCTCTCAATGTAACACTGTCCATCAATAAAAGGGTGAAAGAAATACTAACGAGGTCCTGATATTGATGAGGGGGCGGAGAATTTGAATCAGCTGTGTGTGTGCGCTGGCCATCATCAAGTGGTATTTCAGACTGGACGTGCTGCGATGATGATAGCTCAGTTCACAATGATAAAACACACAGATCACTTTGATCTTGTCAATGGAACCATTTGGCAACTTTTTAAAAGTAAACTTTCCATTCAGAATCTTACTGGCATCCATTTAGGCGTCTCACGCTCGTCATCCACTCAAAACGTCACATTAACCTACTATTTGGCCAGCTCGCAAAAGGTCAAAAGACTGTTAATCGCGCGCTAAAAAAAATGACGCTGTTAAAATGGGTTTGCGTTAACGCTGTTAATAACGCGTTTAACTGACAACCCCTAATTAGAATACAATGTTACATGGGTCAAAACAATGAAAACAAGTAAGTATTACACATGACATTCCTTCACAATGGACCCCCTAAAGTTTACTTGGCCACCCTACAGAAGTCTTGTTCCGCAACTGCACACACCACGTCTAGCATCTGAAAATGCATTTCAGAGCAAAACCCAAGGCTATCCCTGCTGAAAAATCCATCTCCGCTAGTCACCAGCATAAGTGGTGTTCTGTACTGGGACCTGCATGGGATAGTCACACTCAATTGCCACTCCAATGTTTGGAAATGCACTTGCCCATGTTTTGCCACAGGGCAGAAATTTAAGTAAATGTTCTTTCATCCTTGCAGGAATGATGAAGATTTTACAAAGTAACAAACACTGTGAAAGTGAATAGCTCAGTTGACCTTTATAATTCCGAAATGGGCAAAGTTCACGACATCCTGGTCTCTTTCCACAGCTTGATACCTGGACAAACTGAGGAGAAGGGCGTTTGTAAGATGACTGTCACATCTGTAAAGCTTATCGGATCATATTCGAAAAGACTTGTGGCTGTAATCACTATCATCACTTTTAAAGGAACACTCCGACTTTTTGGGACTTTAGCCTATTCACCTTACCCCCCAGAGTTAGATAAGTCCATACATACCTTTTTCATCTCCGTGCGTGCTATAAGTCTGTTTGACGCACCCACCGCTAGCCTAGCTTAGCACAAAGACTGGATGTGAGTGGTTGCAGCTTTCATACTAATCCAAATGAGTGACAAAATAACGCAAACGTTTTCCTATTTACATGTTGTGGTTTGTATAGTCACAGAGTGTACAAATATCAAGGCCATATGAGACACAGACATCTTTTAACCGTATAAATACTATATTTTCTGAAGGCGAAGCACTGCTACTTGGGCAGAGTGATAACCGCATCACCTGAGACGCACCGTGACGAGGAGCAGAGAGTTCGCTCAGTGTTGCAGTAAAGAGTCAGCAATTACTAACGTTAGATAGAAAAGCATAGTTTATCATGGGTGTTTGCTTTATTGTATGAGCTGTGACAATAAACAGGGGAGACCAGGTACCATGTTTCATTGATTTCCAACCAAAAACGCACCCAGATTTATAAATATCACATGAATAAATAATTATTATTACAGGAATCAATATATTTTAAATGCAATTTATTAGCTGAACCAAATGTATTCAACAGTATATAATATATAGTATAATTGCATTACTATAGGATAGAATAAGGGGAAAGTAATAGCACAAATTGTTTTTGCACAATGAACTCACAGCCTATCGTACCCTTTAGCACGCTCAAGTTCGTTATTTCCATGGTTATTTCAAATTTAGGCTACTAGGCGCGCCGCGCGCAGGGTGCAAGTACAACGCGCTCATTTTTTTCCAAGCGTTTCCGCACCGCATCAAGATAAAAACATATTCATACCCTAATCCTATAATAGTGTCACTAACGTTACATTAGCTCTGGCTAATGGCACTGTTACAGTAGGTCATCTAAAAACATAACGGAACACTTACCTCAGCCGCAGGTGATCCACTTGTCCTGTCTGTGCTATAGATGGGATAGCCGTATCCTTCAGCAGGGACGTGCACAGGAATTTTGAGGGGCAGTTGCTCTGACCTGAAAAAAGGGCACCCCCCCCCTCCTCCCCCCTCACGGGCTATATGAAGGAATATATTCCGTTGAATTTGTCCCCTTCCAAATTCCAAACGCAATGCCTCATCTTATGGTCTTATTATTATTTATAAAGATTGCAAAATGTCAGAGATGAGACAAATGAGCAAAAGAGTTCCTCATATTGTTGTTTATTGTTTTTTAAATTATTATTATTTATTTATTTGAAAAGAAATAATCTGGATTGAAAGGTAAAACTCGAAAAAATTAAAAAAACGCTTAGATTTCGGGAAAAAATACAATCCTTTTTTGCCAATCCTGACCTCCCCCTGGGGCCCTAAGCAAAATTCTGCTAAGGGGCCCTCTACCTGATCTGTGATGCCGTGAGCCATGTAAACCATTTGCCATTGCCACTCAATACCGCCCAATACAAAATAGTCAAAGAATAAGTACAACAATATAGACCATTTTGCAAGATGTAAACAACACTGGTCCAGAAACACTTCCTGTTTCAGTCTGTAACTGTTTTCTTTATTTCACATGTAAAGAAAACATCTTAAAGATGTTGTTTAACTTTTTGATTCAGTTTTACATGTTCTGTTGGTTGTATTTTATCCCAGCTTTTATGTAGTTTTAAAAACTGAAACAGGACGTGCTTCTGGACCAGCGTTGTTTACATCTTGCAAAATGGTCTATAGAACAGAATGAGGTTCAAACAAACAATATTTACTGAATAAAGCATTTTTATAGAATGTTAAGATAACAAGTGAATATTAACGTAAACATAAATAAGAAGAAAATAATAAAGTACAACCCTGAACTTTGGCTTTTGGGATTAACTTTGGTTCACTCTACAGCCTGGGTATTTTCGGAATCAGTAGCCTATGATTTTTTTTATATTTAAAAAAAAAATTATGCATGTTAAAGCAAATCTTGATTTATTGTTATTTACTGAGGGATTTGCATTCATATTGACCAGAATGTCCAGCTAATCATCATTTTAAATTCAATATAGCCAATAAATCAATAGTCAATCAATGTCAAATTGCCAATACATTTTCTATCTTGCATAATTAGTGCAATTGTTTAGAGTTTTTACTGAGACTAGATAATCAGTGTCTTTAAAATGTGTACTTTGATTGAGAGTGCCATCATTCACGTATTGTAGAGTATTTCTGGTCTCCACATTTCTGCTTGAAAAATGCGAGTTTTATTTCGTGCACGCGCATATGAATGCAACACACGCGACGCTGTTATGTTTTCCGAGCTGCAGTAAACAAACACTGTTGTTGCACTTTGTCGTTTATCAAAAACAAAACGTAATAAATAATGGTATTTTACTCTCACATTTGTCAGGCAAAAAGTGATGCAAGAGATGCACTGTCTGCCCAGATAGTTAGCAAGACCAAAAACCATCAAACTTTGCTGACATCAAACCTAGAGAGGAGAGAACACAAGTTTACCTGACTGCTGTTTCCGCAATTCACTTTCATGTTTTTCTTCTTCCTCTTTTTGTGACGAGAAGGATAGTTTCGCTTCATTTTGTCATGGACTTCGTACACATTAATTAGCGCGCGACAAGAGATGGAGGCGCGGCCTGAGTAATTTGCGGTGCCTTACCACGCGTGCGGCACTGCAGCCACGTAAACAGTTTGACTTTCACTTTCAGTGCCCGAATGGAAGTGAATGAGGCTTTGCGATTTTTATATTATTATTTATTTTATTTTTTTTTGTCTAGGCCTGCGTGAAATTATACATCCATTGTACGATTTTTTTTTCCTCGGAAGGGCAACCTGGGTCGAGAAGGGCATATGGGCAGTTGCCCGGGCAACCTGAGCAACCCCCCTGTGCACGTCCCTGTCCTTCAGCACATTATGGTCCGTGTGGTAAATTCCATTTTTTCAAAATAGTCGTCCATTGAAATGTACCGAGCAAACATAATGTCCCTTGATAATCTATTTAGGTGTGTTTGGATAAATATCCAGAGTCAGTTAGCCATTTCTTCATCCAGTCAGCGTTTTTAGTTGGAATTCTGTGAAACATGGTATTACCTCCCCTGTTTACTGTCGCAGCTATTTACAATAGAGCGAAAACCCATGACTCTAAACTACGCTTTTACTATTTATAAATTGCTGACTCTGTTACCCAAACTCTAAGCGAACTCTCCGCTCCTCACCACGGCGTGTCTCAGATGATGCGGTTATCACTCCGCCAAAGTAGCAGTGCTTCGCCTTCAGAGAATAGTTCCCAGGTTTTATACGGTTAAAAGATGTCTGTGTCTCATTTGACTTTGTTATTTGTACATTCTGTGACTATACAAATCACAACATGTAAATAGGAAAACAATTGCGTTATTTTGTCACTCATTTGGATTAGTATGAAAGTGCAACCATTCACATCCAGTCTTTGTGCTAAGCTAGGCTAGCGGTGGGTGCGTCAAACAGACTTATAGCACGCACGGAGATGAAAAAGGTATGTATGGACTTATCTGGGGGATATGGTGAATAGGCTAAAGTCCCAAAAAGTCGGAGTGTTCCTTTAAATATAAAAAATAATTATGGATAAGGATTAAAAAAAGACTGCTGTTTGCACCTGTCAGTCAGTGCATTATCAAACTGTATGACCAATTCATACATGAATATAAATCAACATTCATGCAACATTAATGTCGTACTCCAAGGTCTTACAACAGCAGCACATATCAAAAATAAATCCTTAGGCAGTTTTGGATAATAAAAGTGTAAAAGGACTGATGATGAACTGCAAAGAACCAGAATTTAGTGCAATAATGCTAATGACTGCAGCGCTGCAACATCAATTATTCTGTTTCACAAGCACTAATAATATCTCCCACAGCTTATAATATTAGGCTGTCTATAGAAATAATCACTGTATGAATCATAATGTGCTGTTAGGCAATCGTTCACATGAGAGGAATGCATTAGTCAAACACAGACGGTATAAGAGTGCTGAATGCTCTCAGTGTTCACCAGGGAGAAGGCCTTTTACTACGAGACCCAAAGCTACAACAAACGGTGAACAGCTGGCTATTCCCCAACTAACGGCAAGTAAGAGTGTGGAAATGACAATCACACAGTGTTCTGAACAGTGCTCAGACAAACTCATGCTAAACGCAGTCACAGCTTCATCTGGCAGTCCAAACAGCAAACTCATACTTTAGAATATTTGACACTGAATAAATCTCAAAGATTCTAATAAAATTCTCATTTTTCTCTCAGAGGTTTTTTGTCAGTAAACCATTTAAAGCTGGGAGGGAATAAAAAAAAAATGATGAGCCACTGAATATCTGTATTGACATTAAATGACTAATAACAGCTCAATACAGCTCAAACTATTCATGTTAGGGGGGAAGAATAAAGTACACATCCTTTATATCAGGGCTGTGCAAAATAAAGTATTAAGAATAACAGTATAAAAGTAATAAAAAAAATAAGGCTTCATCAGCATTCATCACAGACAGCATCATGAAAGTGCTTTTCTACATCTTTTTGTTAGTGTTTAGTCAAAGCCTTTGAATAGTTAATGGGTCACGCTCATTGCTGATAGCGTATCTTTAGTCTTAAATCAGCATATATTACTGATCTAATGCACATATTGCAACTATGATCAGCTTTACTGTTCTGTGGTGTTTGGTGTAATGGCTGCGTTTTTGAGAGTTATGTGGGAGTTTCATGCTGGAGTGCTCCAGGAATATCAAATATTATGTCTGCATAACTGACCTGAGCACTAAACCGCCTGAAGTGGGAACGCATTAACCCTCACGAGGATTCACACCGACGCTGCTCTGCGCTTAAAGAGGAACACAAAGCCTTTCTGCGGACTGAGAATAAAGAGCACACTGCCTCTATTCAGAAAGAGATTGATTATTATGAGCAACTAAAGGGTAAAGCAAATTGTGAAGGAAAGAGAACAGAAAAATCTATTGTGTAAAAGTTAATTTATTTCAGTAATTCAACTTAAAAGGAGGTATTACTGTACATAGACTCATTACATGCAAAGTGAGATATGTCAAGCCTTTATATGTTATAATTGTGATGATCATGGCTTACAGCTTATGAAAACCTTTTCACAATATTCTAATTTTGGTAATGAGTCTATATAAGTTCTTAGCTATATTAGTATATATATGAAGAGTTCAGATGCAAAAGCCTCTAAATGCCATTTGAAATTTTCTTTTTTAATGATGATTTTTTATGAAACTTGTATATTTAAGTTCAGTAATTTCACTTAAATAACAATTAATAGGTAATTATCATTGCCATTTAAGTGAAATTACTGATTAAATATACAAGTTTGATAAAAATCATCATTAAAGAAGAAAATTTCAAATGGCATTTAGAGGCTTTTGCATCTGAACTCTTCATATATATAATATAATATATAAAATATAATGATTTTAACCTTCCAAAATCAGTCTATCCTCCACTGCATTTTCATATGCATGAGGAGAGGTACATCCGTCCAACAAAATACAGCTGTGGGGACGACTACCTGACTGTACAGATGTGAAAAAACAATTGACCCTTCGCTAAGCCACGCCCGAAAACCGCCACTGGCCAATCATGGTTTAGCAACCGTAACTAGGCACGGGAGGTCTGGCAAGATTTCGAGCGAGGGAAACATGCCAAAGCGATGTGTGTATGGATTGTGCAAATCTGATACCCGGTATCCTCAAAGTTTGGATGGGGGAGTGAATTTTTTTTCCTTCCTGAAAATCTTAAAGGCAAGGGGAGAAATGATGGGCGTGATCAAGCAGTGGGAGACCCCATTCACTACTAAATGAAGAAAGGATTGACAAAAACACCTAGCTTGGAAATAATGACGGTTCTTTGTTCATAATGCATATATTTTAACGAAATAAAATAAAATGATTAAAGACGAGACGGAGGCTCACTGACATACTTTAAAATTTATTTTAGCATTTTGTTAATCGACTGCCTACACAGTCCTGACTGAGTAACTTTAACCCAATCCGATCGTGGCTCTCCCGGTGTTAGTGTTATTCCACAAGATTTATGGATAAGCAGTTTGATTTATAAATATTAGATTATTTTCACATTCACTTACCCTGCTGTGCACGAACACAGCTGTTCCTCAATTTGTGTTTCCCAGTTGAATGTTCAGCGTATGAGGCGGCAGCAGCTTGCGCTGGGACAATAGGCTTTAGCTTTAATTTTTATGAAAATATTCCATACTCGATTTCACATTATGTTGTGAATATATCCCTCAAATGCATACTGGCTCTCTCAGATATTTCACATGTTCACCAAAAACAAAATTAAAGACGTGACAGTTCTCCGTTACGGATGCGAGCGCTCTGAAGCGGCACTAAAAGACTGCTTTAAAACTTTCACAGACCTCAAACAGAAAAGCGCAAAGCCTTCTTTAAAGTGAATTTCGTTTTGTATTAATTTTATCTTGATTTTAATCAGTTTCATAAACCAATTGCCTGGATTTAATAAATAAGAAGTAAAAGCAGACAATTATAGATAATCACGACACGGAGGCGCCGGCACGTGAACTGGAGCGCATCTCATAAATATATCAAAAGTCAGCGTATAGGTAGGCTATAGCCATTCCACAGATCTGAAACATAAGCTACTTAATTTTTTTTAATTTTTTTTCATTGCAGGGCAGGGCCAGGTAACAATGCTAGACCAACCAACAAACTTTAAATGACAAATGAAATGACTGACATATTGAAAAAAAAAAAAAAAAAATCAAACGTAAACGGGTGGGGGCCCCCTATTGGGCGGGGCCCATGGGCTTGAGCCCAGTCAAGCCCAATGGTAAGTCCGGCCTTGAGTGTGTAACACTGATGTCAATGGCTATTTTTGTAGTAACGCTTTTCAGGTTCTGCCCTTTGCAGACGGTCCCTCAGACTTGTCTCTCCGCCGCCTGCTCATTGAGATCAATTTATATTATAATGCTCATTTTGAGGAAAACTGGGTTGTATTTTTGAATTTAAAGTAAAGTCAAAGTATCGTCAACTTTTGTTTTGTTTACTCATAAACTGAAAAACCCCATTCAAATCTGCAAGGAACCAGTGGTGAATTAGTCCTCTAGGTTTTGAGGTCATCCCTGCATCACTATAGGACACAACTAACTCATGTTTACATGCACTTTCACAAACACACACCTACTGTAGATGGGAGGCAAGCTTGCATGAAATAGCGATGGCTAATAAGAATTCATCCTTACTGTGTAAATCGTTTGTATATTGCTTTTATGATGTATAGAATTTGCTAGTTTTACCGTATGATACTTTGAATCTTTTATTTTTTAATAAAATTTGACACACCGATGCAATTCTTTCTCTCAAAAAATACATTTTGACCTGCTGGAGCTCAAATAAGTGGTGTGGCTAATTTTCTATGGAAATACAGTATGCACTAGCTATTCTTTACTCGCCCAAAGCTATAAACCTCATTGCGTGTATTGTAAGAAAATCTCTGTATTCCTCACCCTGGCTCTCACAGTGATGGTGAACAGGTCCATAAAACTTCATTAACATTATAATTACCCGTGAGCCTTGCAATGCTTCCTTTAACCTGGAAAAAGCATTCATTATTGGTTTGGGGATTTAAAGCAAGGTTTTGAACCACAGAAAACAGCAAATGTACATAAATGTTGAACTTAATGTAAATGTAACGTCCAACAAATGATCAAAATGAATATTTTGGTCCGCATCCCTGCAGTGCCCTTCACTCTGGTACTCCATCTGATGTGCCAGCGGGTCCACCGGCTCAAACGCGGACAGATGGCTTGGGAATTGTGTGTGCTAATGAGACGCTGAAGACCGCAGCCTTTAGCATCAGTCACTAGTGTGTCTCTGGAGGACAGGGGGTGAGGTTCACCCACAAAGATACACATACATCCCTCTTAATGAGGAGAAGCTCTTACTGTCACGGCGGGTTTTCCTAAATGTATGTAGTCAAGTCAGTTTGCATAGCACTTATATACAAAAGCAATTCATTATATTAAGGCTTGAGATACCTTAATACCTAACAGTCCACATTGTAGTATGTTATGTAAAATATGTTATATAGTATTTGAGTGTACATTATGTGTGCGGATATATTTTTAGTATTGTAAGGTGGAGTTATTACACTTCCAGATTCAGGTAGAGTCTGTTAGCGGATATGAGCTCTGAAAACAGATCGCACATTTCAGTGTGAAAATCTGCATGTGTGACTGCTGTAGATATTCTCTTTTGAAAGAATTGATCAATTTATGAATAAAGTTTGATGAGACTCAGCCTACATGGGAGAATTTGGTAACGCTGTAGATTACAGTCTGTAAAGTACTGTGCAAGTGAAACAAATGTACAGCCTAATTTTAGTGTACCTATAAAGTGTACCGACAATTATTATGATAGGTAACAATCTTACGTTTACAATTCAAATAAAAGTTTCAGAGTCAGTGATAGCACATTATTTTACTGTATTGCCCTGTAACATGGAACAAGTTATAATTCGCCCAGTATTCAAAAACAACGACTTAGTTTTACTTGCCTTGAAACACGGAAGCCCAAACCTAATTAGTGCACTTTTGCTATCAAAAAACATTACTGTATAAATGCACTGATATGTAACCCATGATTTTAAAAAACGTCTCGGTTACGTATGTAACCCTCGTTCCCTGAGTAGGGAACGGAGACGTTACGTCAGAAGTGACGGAGATTGGGGATTTCGCATAGAAAGCCAATCCTCTTCGACTATTTAAACACGAGCCAATGGCATGCAATGCCTTGGGGCTGCGGAAATTTGCATAGCGTACTCCGCCCTACTCCGTGAGTATAAAAGGAGGAAGTGAACGCAACCGCAGTATGTCTTCGCTGAGGAGCCAAGACTGAACTCGGCATCTACCCAGCGATACAGCAGAAGTGGCAGGGAGACGTAACGTCTCCGTTCCCTACTCAGGGAACGAGGGTTACATACGTAACCGAGACGTTCCCTTTCGTAGTCACTTCGAGTTACGTCAGAAGTGACGGAGATTGGGGGTCTGTGCCATCACGCCAACTTCAGGCTGTCTTCCAGTGCCCTGCGAAAGTCTGAACCCCCGAGCCTTACCTGTTTTCCTTAGGGGATCCGACTTAGACACAGGATTACCAAGGTACACTGGGAAACATATCCCGAAGGGGACATGCTACCAGCTGCCTACCGAAGGGAGGACTTACGAAAACACATATGGCCACATAGGAACACATATGGAATCACTGGAGCACCAACCGCAGGTGGCTACTAATTTCAGCTCCAGGGGTGGCAGATGGCTTGCCAAGGGAAGACACATGCTCAGAGAGGCTTACAGTGGATAATACACATGAGACGGTTACCAAGGGGGAACCGTACGCATGGAGGCACCTAGCCAGCATCCAGAGCCACAGCAGTGGTGCCCGCATCGTCGGTGCTGGAGGACTCAAGGCTTCAATGGAAGAACTGAGGAAATCGCACTTATCCAGTCCGGGGAGTGGAGTGGCGAGCAAGCGAAGACACCTGAGCGGATCCAGAACTGGCCGAAACGAGTACGTGAGAGGATACCGGCTCAATTCGCAGATTATAGAATCTGGCGAAGGTGTTGGGTGTCGCCCAGCCTGCAGCTCTGCAGATGTCTGTTAGCGAGGCGCCGTGCGCTAAAGCCCAAGAGGAGGCCACACTCCGAGTGGAATGGGCCGTCACACCAAGGGGGCACGGAAGGCCTTGCTGCTGGTAAGACAAAGCAATGGCATCCACAATCCAGTGGGACAGCCGTTGCTTTGAGAGAGCCCTTCCCTTCTGGCTCCCTCCATGACAGACAAAGAGCTGGTCTGAGGTCCTGAAACACTGCGTTCTGTTGACATAGGTGCGGAGAGCACGTACCGGACAGAGCAGTGCCAAGGCTGGGTCTGCCTCCTCCGGGGGCAGCGCTTGCAGGTTCACCACCTGGTCCCGGAAGGGAGTGGTGGGAACCTTGGGCACATATCCAGGCCGGGGTCTCAGGATCACGTGAGAGTAAGCCGGCCCGAACTCCAGGCACGCTTCGTCAACGGAGAATGCGTGCAGGTCCCCCACCCTCTTGATGGAGGCCAGTGCAACCAGGAGTGCTGTCTTCATGGACAGAAACTTTAACTCTACCGATTGCAAAGGCTCAAAGGGATGCCTCTGCAGAGCACTTAAAACTACCGAGAGGTCCCAAGAGGGTACGAGGGGAGGACGAGGCGGATGCAGCCTCCTCGCTCCCCTCAGGAACCTGATGACCAGGTCGTGCTTCCCTAAGGACTTACCTTCCACTGCTTCATGAGAAGCGGCAATGGCCGCGACATAAACCTTAAGGGTGGAGGGCGACAGCCTGCGCTCCAACCCTTCTTGCAGGAAGGAAAGCACGACACTGATCGAACATCTCCGGGGGTCTTCTCCGCGAGAAGAGCACCAATTGACGAAGAGGTTCCACTTCAACGCATAAAGGTGTCTCGTGGACGACGCTCTTGCGGAAGTGATGGTTGCCGCCACCGCAGGTGGCAGCGAACTCAAACCTGCCTCGTCCCGTCCAGGAGCCACACGTGCAGCCTCCAAAGATCGGGACGAGGGTGCCACAGAGTGCCCCGTCTCTGAGAGAGTAGGTCTGGTCTCAGAGGAATAGGCCAAGGAGGTGCTGTCGCGAGGAGCATGAGATCGGAGAACCACGTCTTGGTGGGCCAGTAGGGGGCTACCAGCAAGACCTGCTCCTCGTCCTCCTTGATCTTGCACAACACCCGTGCAAGGAGGCTCACTGGGGGAAACGCATACTTGCGTGGGCCCCGTGGCCAGCTGTGCGCCAGCGCATCCGAGCCGAGAGTGCCGCGGGTCAGAGAATAAAACTGGGCGCAGTGGGACGAGTCCCGAGAGGCGAACAGGTCTATCTGTGCCTCCCCGAACTCGTCCCAAATCAGCTGGACCGACTGGGGATGGAGTCGCCACTCGCCGGAGATGGGGCGGACCCGGGACAGCTCGTCGGCTGCCCAGTTCCGGTCTCCAGGAATGTAAACTGCACGAAGGGACCTCAGGTGCTTCTGACTCCATATCAAGAGGTGGCGGGCGAGCTGCGACAACTGGCGTGAGCGTAGACCCCCCTGGTGGTTGATGTACGCTACTGCCGTAGTGTTGTCTGAGCGGACAAGCACATGCTGGCCCTTGAGCAACGCTCGGAAGCGGCGTAGGGCGAGCCGTACTGCCAACAGCTCGAGGCAATTGATGTGCATGAGGCGCTGGGCTCCTGTCCAGGAACCGGCGGCTGCATGCCCATTGCACATGGCACCCCAACCCGTGGTAGATGCATCCGTGGAGACAACGAGATGCCTGGAAACTCGCTGAATAGGGACGCCGGTCCGTAAAAAGCTGAGGTTCGACCACGGGAAGAAGGTTCGGCGGCACGCTGGAGTTACTGGAACTCTGAGCGAGCCGCGATGCCATGCCCACCTCGGGACTCGATCGCGAAGCCACAGCTGAAGCGGTCTCATATGAAGCAAACCGAGCGGCGTTGCCGCGGCCGCGGATGCCATATGCCCCAGGAGCCTCTGAAATAGTTTCAGTGGAACCGCACTCTTGCCCTCGAACTGTCGAAGACAAGTCAGCAGTGAGTGCGCGCGCTCGTTCGTGAGCTGCGCGGACATGGCGACCGAGTCTATCTCCATGCCGAGAAAAGAGATCCTCTGCACGGGGCAAAGTTTGCTCTTCTCTCGGTTGACCCGAAGGCCCAAACGGGCTAGGTGCCGGAGCACCAAGTCTCTGTGTTCGCAAAGCTGAGCTCGAGAGTGTGCTAGTATCAGCCAGTCGTCGAGATAATTCAGGATGCGAACCCCGTGTTCGCGAAGGGGAACAAGGGCTGCCTCGACGATCTTCGTGAAGACGCGAGGGGACAGAGCTAACCCGAATGGGAGAACGGCGTACTGATATGCCTGGCCCTCGAAGGCAAACCGAAGAAACGGTCTGTGTCGAGGTAAGATGGACACATGGAAGTACGCGTCCTTCAGGTCGATCGCTGCAAACCAATCCTGATACCGAACACATTCGAAAATGCGTTTGGCCGTGAGCATTTTGAACGGTAGTCGATGGAGAGAACGGTTCAAAATGCGCAGGTCCAGGATCGGTCGTAACCCACCGGTCTTCTTGGGGACAATGAAGTAGGGGCTGTAAAACCCGGACTCCACCTCGGCTGGAGGGACCGTCTCGATTGCACCCTTCGCCAGCAGGGTCGCAATCTCCGCTCTCAGGAGTGGGGCATTGCCACCAACTATCGTGGAGCGAACTCCCCTGAAGCGGGGAGGAGACCGTGCGAACTGAATCGCGTAGCCGAATCTGATCGTTCTGATGACCCAGCGGGATATCCCGGGAAGCGCTAGCCAGGCTTCCAGGAAATGAGCCAACGGGGTCATGTGAACCACAGACGTCCCCCCGGAGGGGCAGCGGTGCGGGTCGACTGGCACGCGTGCAGGGGTTACCCCGCTCGGATGCGTCGAAGCCCGCTCCCCGACAGAAGGGACCAGGGAAAGCGGAGCATTCCACGGGGGTCTGTTCTGCCGGGGGTCTGGCGACAGAGGGGGAAGGGATTGGTGTAGCCCGGGGACGACACACGCACCCTTCCGCGCCCTCAGAGACAGAGAGGAGTGTGTGGGCTGACGCACGGGGGCATCGAGCGCACCCACTCCAGTCTGTGAGCTCAGTGAGGATGTCAAGTCTTTCTTTAACCAGTTCAGGGTGCTGCCCACCCGTGGGTGAGCAGCGGGGAGCTGAGAACAAAAGATTCTCCCCCGGCCCTCCACCGGGGGAAGGAGGGGGCCTGCTACCGCCTCCTGGGAAAGACTCAAGATCGTCACTGAGCGGCCCGTGTCAGGATCTTCGCTTGGCCTGGCGTTTAGCGGGGCGAGCGGCCTGAGGGGGCTGAGACGCCGGCCTGCGGCCTCCTCGACGCCGGGGCCCGGGTGAAGGCTGCTGCTGGGGCCGGGCGGGAGGGAGGGGAGCCGCAGGGGGGCGTCCTCGGCGGCGAGCAGAGGGAGGCACCTGCGCCGATGACTGGGTGGAGGCAGCAGCTGGTCGTCGGGGCAGGATGTGTTTAATGGCCTCCGTCTGCTTCTGGGCGGTGGAGAACTGCTGGGCGAAGTCCTCGACCGCACCGCCGAAAAGGCCAACCTGGGAGAGCGGAGCGTCGAGCAGACGAGTCCGCTCAGCGCTCCGCGTGTCTGCCAGGTTGAGCCAGAGATGGCGCTCCTGAACCACCGAAGTGGCCATCACCTGACCGACGGCGCGAGCGGCCACTTTCGTTGCCCGGAGAGCAAGGTCAGTGGCGGACCGCAGATCTTTAAATGCCGTCGAGTCAGTCCCGCCCTCGTGCATGTCTCTGAGCATCTTCGCTTGGAAGACCTGCAAAGTGCTCATGGCATGCAAAGCGGAAGCCGCCTGTCCCGCCGCTCTATAGGCTCGCGCCGCCATAGCAGACGAGAACCCACAGGCTTTGGATGGGTGCTTAGGAGGACCACGGGTGGAGGCGCTCTGTGGACACAGCTGCATCGCAACAGAGCGCTCCACCGGGGGCATCCCAGTGTACCCACGGGCGGCCCCACCGTCGAGGGGGGGAAAGGCGGGGGAGAGATCGCGCTCTCGAGTGGACAAAGGAGCCCCCCAAGAGCGCGATAACTCCGCATGCAGCTCGGGGAAAAAAGGTATTGGAGTTGGCCGTGGCCTTGCGGCGGCAGCTTTGTCCAGATACCAATTATCCATCCGCGAGAGATCGGGGCAGGATGGAGGTTTCCATTCTAGCCCGATACTCCCAGCGGCTCGAGACAGCATGGCCGTCAGCTCGGGATCTGATACGGGCAACGCTGGCACTCCCGAAGGGGGCAACGCAGCCGCATCTTCCTCTCCCGAGGACTCAAGCCCGCCTAGTGATGCTGTGATAGACATCACATCATCATCTGGAGCGCTGCTCGAAGCAGCCGGTGCCGCCGAAGAGACAACCGACCGAGTCGCGCTAGCGCTCGCTGGCTCACGCACTGAGGCGGGAGGTGTGGCCCGAGGAATCGTCGGGGCTTTATCCCACACCGTCACCATTAGATCGCCGGGTCCCCGGGTCGACGGGCCCCCTTCCGTGAAGGAAGTCGATCGAGTAGGGGGGACCGGGGCTCTCACTCTAGTGAGATCATTGAGCCTCGACCTCAGTGTGGAGATGGTCATGCTCCCACAGAAGGAACATGAGTCATCCACGAACGCTGCTGCTGCATGCTGAATGCCCAGGCATACAAAGCAGCGTTCGTGACCATCAGATGATGACAGAAATCTACCACATCCAGAAGGGCACGGGCGAACCATCTTTAAAAAGACGTGCCGCGTGCAGCTCTTTCACTTTCACTTTTATGAGAAAGGAGAAATTCACTCTTTCAGCGCTGAAGCTGCCAGGGAGAAGTGCAAAGTCTGGCAGACCACTGCTCAGATCGCAGGCAATGCAAAATCTCGCTGGGTACCGCCGTCACACCAACACTGAAGAGGACGCTCGTTCTCGAAGAGTCTTGAATCAGCTTTTAGGAGTGAAGAGGTTCTCTTGGCTTCGAAGCGAAAACATACTGCGGTTGCGTTCACTTCCTCCTTTTATACTCACGGAGTAGGGCGGAGTACGCTATGCAAATTTCCGCAGCCCCAAGGCATTGCATGCCATTGGCTCGTGTTTAAATACTCGAAGAGGATTGGCTTTCTATGCGAAATCCCCAATCTCCGTCACTTCTGACGTAACTCGAAGTGACTACGAAAGGGAAGCCTATATTTATTGGTACACTATTATTACTAAAGTGTGTGTTCTCGCTAAATTGCTCCCAAACGTAAAATTGTTGCTTATGCAGAACAAGTACTAGTAGAACAAGTACTCTTTAGTTCTAAAACACTTACGGTCTAAATAATTTGTTAATTTTCCTGGTTGTTACCCCTTTATTCCCCAGACTTTACATATTGTTCCCTTATTCCTACATGTATGCACTTTATAAGTATGCTATAATTACTGAAAGGCATGCTGTAAATTCGTTTTATATTTGAGAATTCAAATGCTTCTGACTGGATCTCAATAGCAGTGTCATGTGATGGAGATCAGTCCATGAGTTCACCTTCTTTGAGCTCTTGCTGTGTTCATGCTCTGTGCTGCTCAGGTCAACGCTGTGGACCAAAAACACAACAGAAATGGCAGCGATAATCAAAAAGAATTGGTTAACTTTGTAGTGCATGATTCAGTAGCAATAGCAAGAAAAAGTGTTTCAAAATGTCTGTCACACACGCTCAGCACGACTTCCAGCTGCAGAATCATCACATCTGAAACGTGCGTGCACAAAACTGCTTTTTTCCTGTAGGCACTGGACCTCATAAATACTGGCTCATTTATTAAAGCAACACCAAGTAACCTTTCTTCTGTGGTCGCCCTACAGGTTGGAAGCGGAATTGTTCATTACCGCTGTCGTAAATAACTTAGCCTACCCCATCCTACTGTCGCATCCAGCGATAGAAAAGAACAATGTCCACAGACAAGGTAGAGTATGTTGCATGAAGTATGCTGTATTGCGACATCAGAAACGACTAAAAACAAAATAATGACTAAATTAACACTTGACGTAAACCAAGTCAAATTTGTAGTTTTCTTATGTCTCATTAGAACTACAGAAATGCGACCCGATCTGTTATAGCAGATGTAGGACCGCAACGCGGAGGCATAAGTGCCTTTCACCCAGTTAGACTTAATGAAACGATTTTGGAAACATTATTTTAAGGTAAAAAAAAAATGCGTCACACAACAGATGTGCGTCACAATAACACAGGGTTCTCAGGTCTCACGCATTGGCCGTGAGACACACGCAATCCAACCAGTTCACATGCTCACACGCCACACCGTGTATTTCTCACGCTGAAAAGGCAACGTCAACCAAGTTGTCCTACAAGCTTCATATATAACGTTGTATACGAGCCGTAGGCACACAGTGAAGTTTCCTGCCGCCAGCACGTATCTCTCGGCCAGATTGCGTTCGTTAGGCAACATAGATGCGCAAACACACGAAGTTGATGGAACATTGTCGTCGTTACTAGGTAACCAACAACATCGCGCGAATACACATCATGGTGGAGAAGGGAAGAAAGCTTGTCTAACATTTTTCGGCTAGAACATTTCAATGTATAAGCCAATCTTATACATTACTATTGATGTAGCCAAATACTCTACAACTACTTTGCAACCAGGCCAGAAGCTTTGGCTCAGTTTGGCTTGCTTACATTACCTGAATATATAAGGTTAGAAATATTAGTGGGGATGGGAAGGAATGAAGATGTTTTTCTTAATTTTATTTAAAATTATATATTATAAAGTAGTCTTTCTAGTTACATAAGGCTATGTATTAAAGCAGCGTGTTCCGGGTAATATTTTATATACTGTCAAAAGCAAAAACATATTTGTGTACACACACACACACACACACACACACACACACACACACACACACACACACACACACACCTTAATATTCTAATATGCCCATTTGTTCACAATGTCCCACCACCACACAATAAATTATTTTACCATTTCGACTAGACACATTCAAAATGCAAAAAGATTTGTTTTTCCAAACTGTTTGGAGCAATTTGTTATACTTTTGTAATTTTTGTATATTTTTATTAAAGGGTTAGTTCAGCCGAAAATGGAAATTAAGTCATTAATTACTCACCCCCATGCTGTACCAACCCCGTAAGGCCTTCGTTCATTTGCGGAACACAAATTAAGATATTTTTGATTAAATCTGAGAGGTGGATCACTGCTACATAGGCTGCCTAAGGGATCGAAACTTGACGGCCCAAAAAGTCATTGAAGAAAATGTTTAAATATTCTATGTGACTACAGTGGCTCAACTATAAGTTTATCAAGCGACGAAAATACTTTTTGTGCAGAAAAAAAAAAAAAAAACTACTTTATTCGACTATTCCTTTTCTTCCTTCTGGGCCTGAGACGAGAGTTCAAGAGATTTCCACGACGCATGCGCGAGAACTGAACAAGAAGTAGAAGAATAAGAACGCAATTCTCGCACATGTGTTGTGGAAATCTCTTGTTTTATGTTCCTTCTTATCGTTATTGTCTTTTTACCATTGCTTCATTTCTTTCTCGTTTATACACTCGCAAATACAAGCACATTCGCACACACACACACACACACACAAGCGCACGCGCACAGGGCACGCACGCAACGTTATGTCTAAACGAAAGTACACGGACGCGGAGGTTTTGGAAATACTAATTGCGTCCGATGAGGCTGAACTTTTCGTCTGCTCACCGCCTTTTTTATTTATTTTATATTTATTTTATTAGCAATTGTTCTGAAAGGGTCTATTTATTTTATATTTAACCAATTCAATGTTCAATCAACATTCAAAAGCAAAATGTTATCTGTTTGACCACAAATGTAATTGAATATTTTACATGGCATTTTTTTGATGTATGGCATATGAAAATTCTCAAAAGAATGACAGGACATCAAGTAAAAATAAATAGAAAGATATACTCTGGTGGAATTGTTCTATGGCAGGCCATAAAGGGTTAAAACATGGAGCTTGTTTCCGCCACAGATTATTTAATAAAAAAGGTAATTGCGACCTTTTATTTCACAATAATGACTTTTTATCTCAGAATTCCGTGATTTAAAGTCACAATTGTGTGTTATAATGTCAGAATTGCGAGATGTAAACTTGCAATTGTAAGATAAAAGTCACAATTATCTATTAAAATGTTTTATTCTGTTGCAGAAACAAGCTTCCATATTAAACCCTTTATTTGCCAGGCTCATGTCCACACAAGCCACATCAACTTCAGGTCAGTTACAAACTGACACAGACATACACAATATTATGTTTGCACTTAAACTCAGAGCAAACATTTCAATAAAGAAAGAAATTAAAAGCAAAATATTTGTTCATGCTACAAAAGTGCTCTAGATATGTCGTGTTGTCAGACTAAAGACTGAACATCACTTTGAAGTTTGATTCTTTCAGTTCTGATCCTCCTGCAGGCATAATATCAAATTTACCATAAATAATGAGATTATGCTTGACTAACTGCAAAACTGCACAACTAAAATACATAATTAAAGCTCTGATTAATTTCATCGAGAGGTCAATCTACTCTCTTTCATCAATGGCTTGAGTTAAATATAGGTTTCCTTCACACAGCCTTATTAAAATGATGTTCAAATCTCATTTCAGCAATAAACATCAGTGATCAGTGAAGCTAATTAGCATCCAAAAAGCCTTACAATAATGGATTACTATAGACAATATTTTAAACTTATTATGACAGTTACAGAGTTTCAACATTAAATGTGCATGGATAGATTATTTAATTATGCACAAGAAAGAGGTAGTTGTTCCAAAAACCATATTTGGTATATAGTTTAGTCACAGATATAGTGCACTAGGGTTTTAGGATGTAAGGATGTGGCGCACCTTTATACACTGGAGCTGAAAGAAATATAATAAAAAGACAAACAAATAAATCTTCTATGAGTAGCCAACTGACATTTACTATTTACTGAGCCTTTGAGTCAAATCTGCACACAAAACAAAGCAAAAGAAGTCGACTGTCTAGAGTCCTAACAGCGTCCAATCTATTAGGACTGTTTTTGCAAGTATTCTTGTGTGGTTTTGTTCGACGTACTGTAACAGTGTTACATTTCTTAACTGTTTTGCGCAGTGAAATTTAAGGCCCAATGGATTGTGGCCATGGTTAAGTTTAGAAGCACAAGATAGTGTGCTCGTTTTGTTCATTTGCGTCTGAAGTACAGAATGATTAGATTAAAGGAATTCTTAATGCAACTAGGTAATGTGTAGTCATTTAAATATCATTCAATATCATTCAATATTATGTAGTCATTTAAATATCAAGTCATTTTGGGATATTTCAGAATATTATTATTTTACTATACATTGTCTGTTTGCGTCTGTAGATTTCTCATAAATTCAACAAAAGTTGGCGTTGTAAATCATCCCGCTGCTCCGCAATCGCTGTCTGCACCCTATCTTCACAAACACCAAGAAAGCTCTGTCTCTCCTGCACAATGCTGTCAGATCCAAATTAGGGCTGAACGATTATGGAAAATAATCTAATTGCGATTTTTTTAACCAATATTGCGATTTAATATATGCGATTAAAAAAAAAAAGTTCTTTACCTTCTGTATTAGTCGACAAAGACAAGCAATAAATCATTGTACAGTAGGGATGGGAATCTTTAGGCAGCTCATGATCCGATCTACTTTTTTTTATTAATTAATCTTAATAACACTTAAAATATGTATTTAAGTACATGTGTAAAAACACATACTTTAAAAAATAATTATAAAAAAAACATTTAATTAAACCAATTTCAAGAATTTTAAATATGCTCTATAAAATAATATATCTTTAAAATATAAAAGCTAGTAAATAAAGAGAAACAAAAAAAGCATTACAAGCAATAAAGAAAGAGTGGTCTCAGTATTTAAAAGTAGGCTGTCAGAATGTTTATCATTCCAGAGCTGGAGTGATTTTCCACCTCAGTTTAGATATAAGTATTCACACTAATACACATATCTCTTGAAATTGTAAATGTGGTTTGTACTGTTGGTTTAAGAACTGACCATGTTTACATTAATTTTGTGTCATAAAAGCATTTTGACATGCAAGTTTATGTACATTTAACCAATGAGTCGCTCACGGCCGCATGCACGAGTGCTCTTCACAAAGCGCGCGTTAGTATTTTAAAATGAAAGCAGCCTTCTCAGTGATTTTCATAGTTTTAATATATAAGCCAACTGCATTCCAAAAGACATAAATATTGCCTCTGTGAAGCATTAGGAAAATTCCCGCGGGAGAGAACGCGCACTGCAAGAGTATAACATCAAGCAAAGCGGCAAAACCTGTGCAATGAAGCCCGCGAATAGCTTGTTTTCACGTGACGTCACGCCACTACGTTGCCACCAGTGATGCGCGGGTCAATGTATAAACAACCCGCAACCGACCGACGTTTTCAGCTACCCGCCCGCAACTCGGACTGCAAAAAATAGTAAAAAAAATATTGTACCCGACCCGCTTCCTGACCGCATTTTTTTAAATGCTCATCGGAGCGTTATTGGGCCATAGACGTGTAACAACACAGCATCGCAAGAAGACGTAGGCCTGCCGCCTACATATAACAAAGACAAAGCCAGCACTTTGGTCATCATCTTTCATTATTTCAGCAAATGTCTCCCACACTTTTACTCTTTCTATTTGTGTATTTGCGGAGCTTCCACTTCACCTTTTTTTCTTGCCGCCTTCTACATGGCCGGTTTGTGAACGAATCGTTCTTTTGAACCGGTTCTTTTTAGTGAACCGGTCGAACCAGTACACTAAATCGAACTGAATCGTTCGAAACAGTTCGCGTCTTGCGTCAGTGCTGATCCACAAGTTACTAAAGTTACTCACTTTCAGACATGCCTGACAGTCGCCTACGAATCGAAATAAATCAATATCCTGAATTATATTTTACTCCAGTAACTCCAACAGTTCACTGAACCGAGACATGTTGGTGCCACTGTTGAGAGAAGGGATGAGCAGCTGATACTATACCGACCGCACAGGGACAGCGGTTCTCGAATCATAGAACCGAGAACTGTTTAGATTGAGCTTGTGTGTTATCTTCGTGCCAGTTATTCAGCCAATAATGTGCAGGGCTGTATTTTCATCAAAATAGTGTCTAGTACTATATTAATACAAATGTTTAATTGGCATCTTTTTTCAAACGACCCGACCGACCGCGACCCGAATATCATTAAAAACATTTTTGGATGACCCGTAACTGCGGGTAACCGCGGGTGACCGCAGGCACCCGCTCATTTCGGATCAACCCGCGCATCACTGGTTGCCACGGCGCGAAATGCAGATGGAGGGCAGGAAGTGATTTTCTATATTTAGGAAGCACTATAACACACTCAAAATGCCTATGTTTTGCGTCGTTTATGGTTGCTCAAATCGATCAAACCACGAGGAGTTTTTATCGTGTGCCAAAAGTTGTTGTTCATAAGGGGGGAAAATACAAGAAATTGACAGAAAAACACCGGGAAAAATGCCTTGCAAACCTATGTCTGCGGTAGGGAGGAGCCGAAAGGGAAAATGCCTGTGTGTGTGTGTGTGTGTGTGCAGTGATCATATTATTTATGTAGCTTATAATTATATTATTCAGGTGTTTAAATACACTTATGTGGCTGTTCGTGTAACGTACCAGTTTCCGAACTTTGTAAAGTCAAAGTATGTCTGTAAGACGAGTTAGTTGCTTATATCTACAGCCACGATGGCAGGCAAATCTCTCAATTCAGTTGAAAATCGGTCCTCTTCATAACGTAAGGATCACGTCCAACATATGTTTCGATTTTCTGTTTATATACTTCTCTTGTAATAGCGTCTAAAGTAGTACAGTACGGATTTTCCTCCATCTCGTCAATTGCGCTCTTCACTCCTTGCCCTCCATCTGCATTCCGCGCGTCAACACAATCACGTGACTGCAAACCACCTATTCGGTTCAACCCCGAACATAACGTTACTATGTTTCGGAAGGTTCGAGCGGTGTCGTGTGTGTGTGAGTGAGTAAGAGAGAGAGAGAGAATAGAAGCAAGCAGAACACAGTTCATTTCTGAAGCACGCGCAGCGTCATCACGCATCTGTGTTTAAAAACTAAGCTCAGACTCAATTCTGGAATTCTCTGAATCGATCCAGGATTGTTGGGGAGAGAATAAATAACACAATATCATATACATTAAAAATAAACTGTTCTTTTCTGAATGCCAGACCGCGTAGCGTGGCAAGTTGATGCTTGATCTTGCAGACTGCTCCCGCGAGTCACGTGACCAGTGTAATCGCAGCTCTTGCGATTACAAAATCGCGTTTCATCATATCGCAATTTTATCGCAAATGCAATTAATCGTTCAGCCCTAATCCAAATATGGTCATTTCCTTTTATTTATCAGCAACCAATCGTGAAAGTAAATGGGGGATTTAACTCTAAATGTGCAATCTCAAAGGCTGATGCCATTTTCTGACAACGTGATTCTCAAAATGACCAGTCTTGTACCTAGTTATATTATGAAGACATTTACAAAGGGATATGTAAATATATTATTCCTAGCCTGATTTATATAACATTTTATTCCATAAAACATCGTGAAAATAATTTTTTAAGGCGATTGATAGTATATTCTGTTTTACAAAACTATAACAAAACCATAACAAAAGTACACTGTAAAAAAAAATGTTACTGCTATTTTTAATTAAAAAAATTATGGTAACAATTTTACATTTTGAGTAGTTATAGGGTTGATTTCTTTCACGGAATCTACCTGAATAAATCATGTAAAATCCCTCGGCATTGCAAATGCACCTGTGCTTTGTTCTAATCGCGATATATAATAACGTTAGTGTCTGTAAACGCAAAAATAACGTACTGTTTAAATTTGAATCATGTTTCTCTCTGTGTGTGTGTGTGTGGAATGAATGAACACAGAGATGTGCACTGTTATTCGAAATAAAAGACAACATTTCCTTGACTAGTTTTGGATAGATTATAAAGTTTTTACTCTAAAATAGACATAAAATAAACTTTTGTTAGCAGTTTCTGCTCAAATATAGTGTTTTGTCAATAAACTAATCAACTAAGATGTTAAGGTGTTTGTTCCAATGCAAGCGATATATCAAAATAATGAATCCTTAAATTTGAAATATGAATGATAAAATGTATTGGCCTACTAAGACATTCATGGAAAAAGCCTATTTTCTTTTCAAGATGTTTCCAACTCTAACTTTGAACCAATTCTGTCATCTTAGGTGCATGTCCACTGTGAGAGACATAATCAAAAAAAAAAAAAAAAAAATGCACAAATCACAATGTAGGATTTTTTAACTATTTATTAGTATGACACAGCTTTATGATCAGATATTGTGTGTTTCCTTCAAAAAAAAAAAAATAGGAAAATGTATTTCTTTGTTTTATTAGTGAAATGTTCACAATATTTTCTATAGAACACTAACCCACAATTCTCTTAATAAAATAGACACAATATTTTGATTATCATTTTTAAAAATATTTTCATTAATATTTTTGACTTCATTTTTTAATGAAAATTACAAGACCAATGATTCATAATTACAGTGATATCCATAAATCCCTCTGTAATTTTTACCATCTAATATGAGAACACAATGAAAAAATAATTTTGAATCAGCCCTTTATATAAGACTCAGATATAGTGCATACTTCTTTAGACAATGCCTAATTTGCATATTTAAACATTAAATTATAGAATACGTCTAATACATGTTTTTAATGCATTTATCTTAATGTAGGTAATCAACTGGGAAAGTTTCATGGTGATATCTGCTAGTTAGAAATTTTACCCTATTCACCTAGTGTTTTGTATCAGTAGTGTATCACCTTAAGAGGCAATTTAGAAACCCAGTTGGCATTGTTAAAAGAAAATAAAGAAGAAGCCATTCACAACTTGTCAAACATGGTAAATAGACTGCATTTATGCTTGCATAGACCCAATGGCCACTTTACATATTGTGCTTTACATATATCCTCACATTTACCCATTCACTCACTCATTCATACACTGGTGGTGTGAGCCATGCAAGGCGCCATCCAGCTCGTCGGGTTAGGGTCCTGCTCATGGACACCACAAAACTTAGTCAGGTGGAACTGGGGACTGAACCACCAACCTTCCGGTCCACCAACCTACATGAACCACTGCCACTGCCACCCCAAACATATCACAGAAACATCACTGCATGAGCAACATGACTGTAGACTGTAGGGGGATAATTTTTATGATTTATGAAACATGTTCTCTTACGAGAGGTTCTCTCGTACTGCGTAATACCTTACACTAGGAGAAATCTCTTTTCCACGAGATATTAAAGCCAAAAAATTATCCTTAATTTTTATTTAATGTAAAACGCGATGCCACAGCATGCAGATATAGGCAAGGCAGCTTAGCATGCCTATTGGCTGTTCTGCGGCAACTGCAGCAGCCTATAGAGAGAAGCCCTTTGGTGACGGTCCAATGGGGGCGCTTCACGCCCATTGCATCACACTCCCCCTGAAGCGAGTGTGGCCTAGTCCTATAAATGAAGAGTTCAGATGCAAAAGCCTCTAAGTGCCATTTGAAATTTTCTTCTAGAATGATCATTTTTATCAAGCTTGTATATTTAAGTTCAGTGATTTCACTTAAATGGCAATGATAATTACATATTAATTGTTATTTAAGTGAAATTACTGAACTTAAATATACAAGTTTGATAAAAATCATCATTAAAGAAGAAAATTTCAAATGGCATTTAGAGGCTTTTGCATCTGAACTCTTCAAATATAGCTCAATAGGCTGATATCACTGATTTTACATCTCTTCAGCGAAGCTCACGCATTGCTGGATCCAGAGTGAGAAGCCGCGCCGTCTGAAAAGCCTTCTATGTCTCGTGTCGAGCCCCACTCAGTGATGGGGACCGCCATGTCATCTGCATTACCTGTGTGGGAGAGGCAGGAAATGCAGCGGGACGTACTCAGCGGGTCCCCAAGCCTTCTCCAGCCTGTGAAAGATCGCCGCTTTGCCCGCGAGCTTCATCAGCATCATTCGAGTCACTCACTGACGGACAACGGTCATTTATGTATCTAAAGTGTTATTGTGAACATGCACTGTATTTATGATGGACTCATAATGAAGATTTACGGTTTTACTTCATCTGCCGTTAGATAGGCTGTGCGTCAGTTTCACTAAACAGCCCAACGCACTCGCTGGCGCGGATATTTAACCCTTTTGCATCCTTGTGGACATTTTTGTCCTTTTCAGTTTTGTTTTTTTGATCACTTTGCCTGTGTTAAAGCTAACTGCAAAAAACTTGGCACAGGTGTGTATTTTATTGGAATTTTACTATTTCACCGTCATTTTCTTAAAAAAATATTTTTTGCATTAGGTACAAAAAATACTCCCTCTCAGCCCCTTTTGGACAAAAAATGTCCCCATTGAAACCCATTAAAACTGCCATTTTTAATCCCCGGTTCAGTTAACTATAAAATTATGCAATCTTTGTTAAGAGGCTTTCATTCTGATGGCAAGGCTTCAAAATGTTATTTTTTTACTATTTTTTATCAGATGGTGTCATTTTTTTTAAGTTTGGCCTATAAAACAAATGTCGCTTTATTCCTGTTTTCTGGTTCGGCATGCTATAGAGCCAACTGGATAAATTATGCAACGATATTTGTGTGGGTGTGTTGGTATGGATGTCAGAGTGTGGTTAGTATGTGTGTTATAAAAAAATATGTGTGTGTGTACGCATGTGTGTGTTTGTCAGACTGAGAGAGAAAAACTGCAAATTCAATCCAATCACTGTGAGCTCCAGTGGGGTTTTGCTGGGACCCAATGGGGAAAATATGTTACTACGCCCAAACAAACTGTTACCGAAAGCTCATTTTTTGAGATATCATCCTCAAATTTGGAACACAACCTATTTAGATTTATGGCTTTGATTTTATTGTAGTTTTGAGTTCAACCTCATTTAAAAAATATATATTTTATATAAAATGTTATTTTATAAATAATTTTCATAAACTTATACCTATATAACTTTTTTTTGGATTTACTTATTATTATTTTTTTACTTCAGCAATAATCTGCAACGGGTCTTCTTTAAAATGATACCAAACTTAAGTCTGTGCTCCAAAGCGTCACATTTTTATGACAGTTTTTTGACATGGACATTTTTGTCCTCTTTTTACCTATGTGTAACTTTTTTTAATTGATGCACAAGGGTTAAGAAGGGATGGATATTTGCTTCAAGTAATAGGTTTGGTGAGTGAAATTATATTTGTATTATCTTTCTGTATAATTTTCTTAGATTTCCTGTCTAAAAGTGACCAAAAAGACATTTAACTCAAACTCACCATCGGTGTCGCCAAACTGCTCCATCTCCAAAACGTTCGTACGCATGGGTCAGAGTTTGGGTGCAGGTGTGCAAATTTTCCCGTCAAGTTTGTTTTTATAAATCAAAACTTATGCGTCGGAAGTGGCGTATGCCTCTTTCAGGGCCTGTTTTTTGCGTACGCAACGGTTATAAATGAGGCCCCTGGTCTTTTTCACCTCAAGGTCGATCAGAAATGTCGCAGCTCTGAAACCTTGGAGAGTGACTGCTTGGTACCAGTCAGGTGTAAGCCTGGGGACTTCCTCGAGTGTGCAGGTAGTGTCCACGGACACCTCCACCTCGGGATGGGGAGCGCTGCACAAGAACAGACCGTTCTGTCTCATACCTTCCTGGGAGGGGAGGGGGGGGTCTCACTTACTCCACAGGGTAACTGCTGTGTTGCCGAATTGGCCTATTATTGCAAGAATAAATTCTCTTTTTATTAATTTGACTCTGCGTGTCTCTTATGCAGTGATGATGTTTTACAGGATTCTGCCACAACGACCAACAGAGTCAATTAGTTCCTGTTCCAATGTCCAATGTCACAGGACCTGTCTGACCTGAACGAGCCCCCCATGCAACCTAAATTGCAATGATTTCCATTCACAGTAATATCAGGAAAACAGCAATGTTTTTCTTCTCGATGGTGGAGAGATTCGGCTAGTTGGAATACGGTACATCCAGTGATGCGATTTTCTGTAAGCCCTGCACGCAGTTTCCTGAGTAAAGTAAAGCGAAATTTTCGGAAGATGGATTTAAAGATTGGAAACACCTAATATCAGCATATTTTTGGTCTCGGCAGGCTATTACCATCGAAGTTTTATCCAAAATATGGTTAAACGTTGTGCCTCGGGCATTTGCAACACAGATACGCGTTACCCAGAGAGGTTGGAGGGGGTGTCCGCTTTTTCCCTTCCCAAAACCGAAGTAAAATCCTGACAGTGACAAGTGTCGTGTTTGGATTAAACTGTATGGACGTCCTCAGTCAGCTAAACCCCGCAAAGATCAACAAGCACATCTTTTTTTACTTCTAACCTTACTGTGAGTGTGAAGTTATACTAGTTAGACCGTTGTATAATGTTTTAGGTTATAATTTCGGTTCACATACCGGTTGTTGATACGCTAGCACGTATGCTGCTAATAAATACAACGTTATACAGTACTCGTGTAGTCCGTTTGCTTTGTAATAACGATTATAGAAGTGAATAGAGACCTACCCAGCTAGAGACCTGCTACCCTCTGTGATGTCAGGTGCAAAAGGCGCTATGCAGGTCATCCTTAAATGTACTTTCCCTCATGGTGTATAAATACATTGTTTTTAAACATGCTGCAAAAATCAATGTACACATCGCTTCAATCTTGTTCTCATCGGTGTTGCAGAAGCATCTAGACAAGCGAGTACGTTCTTTGAAACACTGAATTCTGTTTATGGCTTCATGACTGGAAGCAGCCGTCATGCACGATTTATGGTAATTCAAAAGGAGTTGAATCCAGAGTGGCAGTGCTTGGAGTTAGAGCAGTCCGTGCATACTAGATGGGGCTCTAAGTCGGGCTCAGTCACCAAGATCTTGACACTACTAAATATGATCCTAGAAACATTTGCAGAAAATTCAGAAACTAGCCATGGTCTAACTAAACAAGAAGCTGACTCTTTTGCAACAGATGTAAACAAAGAAGTTCTAGTTTCTTTTAGTAACATTTTGAAAAGAAGTTCTAAAGAAGATTTTGCAACACAAGGTTTACAATCACCAGCTGAGGGATCTGTGGAATGAGGTGTTGGATCGACAAATAATGGAGCTGAGCAATCGTTGACAACACCTATGGCTTCATGGGTGCTGCTGTTGGCTGTTCACCTGGAGCCAACTCTTTTGGAGACTTACTAACAGTTGCGTGCAAACATTATAGCATAGACATAAGTGATGCTGAGCTTGCAGTATTCATGCAGCAACTAAAACGGAGAAGGATACTGAACAGGGCTTCACATCACTCATCGACGTATTGGATAACAGTCCTGAGACCATCTTTCCAAATGTTAACAAAATGATACGAGCACTGATTACTCTGCCAATAACATCAAGCAGTGTTGAAAGTCTGTTCTCCACTACAAACTGCATAAAACTGACAGACACTTGATTCTGATGAGATCATCTCCTTTTGAAATCAAAAACCCTGTCTTCACAGACTAATATTGTAGGAGCTGGAGTGGAGGACATGTAAAAAAGGTGGATGTAAATGTATGTAAAAACAAAAAAATTCTCAATATTTGAAGTAAAGACAATCTTTTATAGGCCTACTTGACCGACAATTTGACTGTTATTGTGTTTGTCACAGTGTATATGTGCATATATTGAGTATATATGTTGTTATTCGCTATTTTATTACATTTTGTTATTTGCTGTTATGGAACGTTATGCTGCGTTGGATTTTTTTTTTTTTTTTTGGTGATTAGGTGTGCAGTTTTCATATGCTACACTGGTCACCCTGTTTTATGCTCACCCCTGATTTAGGATGTAACCTTTAAAACGGCTGTATATGTATCTTCCTTTTTATTTGCCAATGCATGCGTTGTGTGTTCTATGTTTAAACATCAAATTGCAGATACGTCAATAAGCGCTTTAGGACTGTGATGGTCCTTGAATGTCTTCTCACCCAAACCCAAGATAACGTTTGTATCAAATTACCTAATCTTAGAAGAGTCTCTTTGATAATTCTGCCAAATCGGATGGAGCTGTAACCAGTGTGCTTGAGGTGTCAACCCAATGACGGGTGAGATTCTCCGGTGGCCAGAGGGGGATGACCTAAGGCAGGGCTTCGCCGCCACTGGGCACTTTGGGCCTAATAGAGAAGAGGGGGTAATCTGTGAAAAGGGAGTGGATGTGATGCTTCTTTTGGGCCAAGAGTATCAGAGAGGGGACTACAATTAATTGTAGTCTGCTTCGACACAGATTCCACTCCAAATTATATTTTTGAATGAGCTGTAACAGGATAAAAGGCTTCAGATTGGGATGTTCATGGGTTCTTGAGATTGGGTTCATTCTGATGCTGGTGAACCCAAGGTGCTTTGTGTACCTTGCCACTACTATGCTGTAATAAACTTCATTTTTGAGATCTTCAACGTCCACATATTTTTTTCTTTCAATGTCCATGGTGTAACTCACTCCACTGGTTGAAGTAGAAGTTTTAAATGGTTTAATGGCATTAATGGGATTTTCATTATCTTTCTGTTCAGGTCAGCACAGCAGAAGTCAATTGAAGAACAAATACACTGAACAAACTTGACAGAAAAGTTTGGTTACAGCTTCCAGACAACAGCTGAGCCCATTAAGCAGACAGCACAGAAAATGTAGATGATTTAAAGACATCTAGGTGCTTTCTTCCAATTATGCTCGTTACATAT
The DNA here is from genome assembly GCF_988280905.1 of Pimephales promelas. Taxonomy (NCBI): domain Eukaryota; kingdom Metazoa; phylum Chordata; class Actinopteri; order Cypriniformes; family Leuciscidae; genus Pimephales; species Pimephales promelas. Next base: position 18,624,298 of record NC_142791.1, read on the forward strand.
ACAAAACCAACAGTATATATATAGATATGATGATTATATATCACATGGCAAATGCATGGCAAATCCATGACTTTTATCAGGTCTTTTGCTGTTTTTATGGAGGGAGAAACTGCACAATTAAGTATTTTTAGCATCTGACGGGATGAGGAGGAACACTTCAAAGGAGCGGCTAACGGAAATGCATGAATGTTGATTCCAGCCGTGGGATATCTTTAGTAACATCCACAGTAATGCAATACAGAAAGACGAATTTAAAGACAAAATTCTAAATTTTTAGCTTTTAGTTTAAATATGTTAGCCTTAAAGGGCACCTATTATGCCACTTTTTACAAGATGTAATATTGGTATCGAGTGTCCCCAGAATATATTTGTGAAGTTTCAACACAAAATACTCCACAAAGGGATACTTCACCTCTGGGAAGATGAATGTGTATTGAATATTGATAATTTATATAGTAGAAATGTGAAATTATTTTTGAAATTGAAGCATTGTAGACCGAGAAAAGCCAGAAAATGTATTTTTTACTCATGTGGCTGAAAGACAACAACTCCCAGAATGCACTTGCTTTGCTGCCCTTACGAGGCCACTCCCAAACCACGCCTACCGGTTACAGATGGCAGAATCCAAAAAATGGATACAACTAGGCTTGCTTTGATACATCGTGAGTTATTTGATAAACTTCCATCGAAATGGTGCTAAAATTGCATTGTACCAGGATGTAATAGCCTAATGTATAACACGACTTAGACTATCCCATTAAAATTATGATGCAAGGCAGGAACATGTCAACACAGTAGCTTAGTAGCTCTGCTTATGATCTGTTTTCCTCCAATTGAAATCACTATTTCTCAAAGCTAATACATTATCTAGGCTAATCCATACTCTACTAACACTAAAGGTTTATAAAAAGAACCACAACCAACAACTTTTATTCATCGATCCGGCTCCGGATGGCTGTTGTTCCTCTATCTCCCGCAACTGTTTATCGCTGTAGTGCGGCTCGTACAGATAGCCGTGAGTATCCGATTCTCACCCGTCCCAACTCGAGTCTGTCTCGCTCCGGCCGCCTGTTGTTCCTCCATCTCCTACAACTGTTTATCGCTGTAGTGCGGCTCATACAGATGGTAAATGGTAAATGGACTTTATATAGCGCTTTCATAGACCCAAAGGCCACCAAAGCGCTTTACAATTTGCCTCACATTCACCCATTCATTCACTCATTCACACACCGACGGCGGTGTCAGCCATACAAGGCACCATCCAGCTTGTCGGGAGCATCTGGGGTTAGGTGTCTTGCTCATGGACACCTCGACACTTGGTCAGGTGGAACCGGGGATTGAACCACCAACCTTCCAGTTTGTAGACAACCTACATGAACCACTGAGCTACTGCCGCCCCAGATAGCCACGAGTATCCGATTCTCATCCGTCCCAACTCGAGTCTGTCTCGCTCCGGCCGCTTGTTGTTCGTCCATCTTCCGCAACTGTTTATCGCTGTAGTGCGGCTCGTACAGATAGCCGTGAGTATCCGATTCTCGCCCATCCCAACTCGAGTCTGTCTCGCTCCGGCCGCCTGTTGTTCCTCCATCTCCCGCAACTGTTTATCGCTGTAGTGCGGCTCGTACAGCTAGCCGTGAGCATCCGATTCTAGCCCGTCCCAGCTCGAGTCTGTCTCGCTCCGGCCGCCTCTTGTTCCTCCATCTCCTGTGACTGTTTATCGCTGTAGTGCGGCTCGTAGAGCTAGCCGTGAGCATCCGATTCTAGCCCGTCCCAGCTCGAGTCTGTCTCGCTCCGGCCGCCTCTTGTTCCTCCATCTCTCGCAACTGTTTATCGCTGTAGTACGGCTCGTACAGCTAGCCGCGAGCATCCGGTTCTCGCACGTCCCAGCTCGAGTCCGTCTCGCTCCGGCCACCTCTTGTTCCTTAAACTCCCGCAACTGTTTATCGCTGTAGTGCGGCTCGAACAGCTAGCCACGAGCATCCGAGCCTCGCCCGTCCCAGCTTGAGTCTGTCTCGCTCCGGCCACCTCTTGTTCCTCCATCTCCTGTGACTGTTTAACGCTGTATTGCGGCTTGTACAGGTAGCCGCGAGCATCAGATTCTAGCAACAGATCTTTGAAATCCCCTTCTGCCATTTCAACTTCAAAACTACTTTCCACCATCGTGATTAGCCTACTATACAAACTTTCTACACAGACCAAGAGGCAAGAGCCCATTAGCTTAGCTTCTACCAAAAGATGTTTACATTCTGTGAGTCAGATCCCGCCCCATATGGGCGTGGTGAAAACATGCGGAACACTGGCTGTAGTCTTGTCTTGTAGTCTGTTGTCATGTAGCCTCTGGCCCAAAAAATCTCCGATGACGCAATTCACCTTTGGCTAAGCCCCGCCCCCCTTAGTTACTGTTGCTACATCCGTCAAACTTCATCTGCGCTCTGCATGGCTTATGCTGTAACAGCTCTTCCTGCTGAAATGTTATCAAACTTTTATAAGGCAGCAAATAAAGTGTCCGATAGAAGTAGGCAAAAGGGGCTGCAATATGCGTTCAAAGGCTATATTCAAGACATACAGATGAAATGCAAGAAACAACAAGGCATCTAAAATAGAGGCAAAAGCATAACGTAACCAGTCACAGTTAAAAAATGAACCACCGCATTTCCCACTAATCGAGACGGAGGCTGGGACTAACAATATCAGGGAGCAACACTGTTCATGCAAGGCTGGGTAGGTCTCACTTTTATAATCGTTATTACAAAGCAAACAGACTACACGAGTTCTGTATAAGGTTGTATTTATTAGCAGCATACGTGCTAGCGTATCAACAACCGGTATGAGAACCGAAATCATAACCTAAAACATTATAAAACGGTCTAACTGGTATAACTTCACACTCACAGTAAGGTTAGAAGTAAAAAAAGATGTGCTTGTTGATCTTTGTGGGGTTTATCTGACTGAGGACGCCCATTCAGTTTAATCCAAACACGACACTTGTCACTGTCAGGATTTTATTTCGGTTTTGGAAAGGGAAAAAAACGGACACCCCCCTCCAACCTCTCTGGGAAACACGTATCTGTGTTGCAAATGCCTGAGGCACAACGTTTAACCATATTTTGGATAAAACTTCGATGGTAATAGCCTGCCGAGACCAAAAATATGAGATGCCTGTGTTGAAAGTCAATGGAGCGCAGTGAAAAAGTGTCGGACCTCTGTGGGAGCTGGTGATTGGTCAATCTACATTCTAGGGCATGGCTTAGCCAAAGGTGAATCTGACGATTTTTGCGTCATCGGAGGACCTTTTGCAGACTTAAAATTTATTTTCATTTTTCTCTCATATCAGGGGGATATGGGGGGGGGGGTGGCTTAAGCACAATAATTCGAAAATACTACTGGTTTTCTACTGATACAAAGCTTAATGCTAAATCCTGAAGTATCCCTTTAATTTATTATAACCATTTTAAAATGTAATTTTTGGGGCCTGTTTTAAAAAGAGCTGTTTTGGTGTGTACCACCTTAAATATAAATGAGCTGCATATCCCTGCCCTGCCTTTGGATGAGCGCGTAACTTGCATACCAATAGCAATAAACAGTTGGCAGAAGCAGAATGGCTGAGAGTGAGAGACCCGCTGTTTTGGTTTTGTATGGCATTCAGCCGTACATGTTTGAACTGAAATCAGACCCAAATGACGAAGAGACTCCAGCAGAATAAACACAAATGAGAATGGACCAGGACACCTCGGAATGGTTATTTGATACATTTATGTACTTATAGAGTTGTAATTGCGTCCCTTTTGCAATTATGGATATGCAACACATACACAGACACACACAAACTGTAATAACGTTGGTGCAAATTTTTTAAACTACAAACACAAATACTGTGATAATGTTTGCTACATACAAACGAAATTACAATTATGAGAGGGACCTGTTGCATCATGTTTACATTACTTGTCGTACAGGTGCTTATGTGGCAAATATGAGATGATGGCTACAGTACACAGTTTTTAATACAATATCTTTAAAAAACTGTATAAATGTATGGTTACACACTATACAAACAAGGTTTAAATTATATACACCAACATCCTACGATGACAACAACTTTAGACGCATTTGTTGTTGAATTGGCTGACATAGACTGAAATAACTATTTGCTCAAAAATCATCGAATACACTTACTTCTACTGGAGGTGACGTTGGATCAGCGAACAGAAGGCAATGATCCACACTTAAGGATTAACTTTGAAGCAAGACCTGCTTTGAATTGAACCTTGTTAGCAGTCAGTCAGAAAATGATTCACACAAACATAAACGTATTTTGGAAGTTTAAGAGGCACCTTTCCTTCGTAAATAAAATCCATCCACTGCGTTTTCAGTGGCCAGTGTTGTGCCTGAACGCGTTCAATGGGAACGATAGTTCATGAACGCGTTCATATGTTGAGCGAACGTGAACTGAACATACTGTATTACTGCCTGATGAACGATACCGTGAACTCGTTCATTCTAGTGTCTGTGAACGCACCCTCTCTCAGTTTAACTTCGTACAATAGGTTGCCAGATTTCTATAGAGACCTCCAGGCAAAACTAGCCTTACAATGTAGTGAAAAAACACCCATTCTGGCAACACAAGACACCAGTGTCGCACCCACTGATCTATATAATGATTATGTCATTCTATATAGATCAGTGGTCGCACCACGGCCGCCGTCGACAAAGCAGCGAGCGAGGAAGCGTCGCATGATCATTTAAACGGATTTTATGACAACGGTCGGTGAGGATGGGAAAAATCTTAAATTTCTGTGCAAACTTTGCCCGTCGATAAAATAATTGTTGTATGTGGTTGTATATGGGCTGTGGCAATAAAAAAAGCTCGCAACATATGGAAAAAAAGAACTATGAATGAACTAGTTGATTTTTTGAAGTATGAACTATGAACTGTACTAGTTCATTTTAAAATGTGTGTACTGAACTTTGAACTAGTTCATGTAGAAGGTGAACTTTCCCAACACTGCCAGTGGCTCTGATGTCAGAAGTGAAAACTACTATGTACATTATTACATCCCACAACAGAACACTTATGTTTCTTAGGAAACATTTTCGACAAGAGAGCACAAATCGTCAGAACACCGGCTGTCGTTGAAACAATGGAGGATGGTGTACAGATCACGGAGGGCCGGGTCTAGGCAAAAACCACAGTGTCAATCAAACCATGTCCGTGGGGCTTGCGCAATTCTACGTCACATTACACCGAATCTTAGAACAGCTCATTCTGAGACAGAGCTTATGATTTATTAAGATTCAGGGCTCCAGACTGCGACCAAAAATTGAGAGTGTGCGACTGAATTTTACATCCAGTCGCACATGTGCGACCAGTAAATTTGCCACACGTTAAACGCATGGTAAAGCGTGGAAGAGGCGCGTCAATGAATCCGTGACAAGAATAGCGCGCGTAAACGTTTCTGGGAAGGAGACGGAAACAAATATCACAAACTGATGTGCGTCTGAGCAATCAGCGATCTATCGACTCTTTAGTCGTTACCTAGCAACGAATGCAAACAAAAAGAAAGTGGAACGAAAATACGCCACTCATGTATGATTAGGACCGTGGAGCTGCAGCAGCGATCCGAACCATTGACAAAATAAAGCCCCGAACTTGCCAGTCGCGGGCCGATCTCGCTCACGCAACACTGTTACTAGGAGAGCCAGTGAAGAAATCCATTGAATTCGCCTCAGAATTAATAACATTAACACCACGAGATCCAGTGAGAAACACTCCGATTCGGCGCAGAGTTCTGTTATAAACCATATCAGATCAAACAGCGCTGACGTGGAAACCAGGAAAAACGCTTATAGAAGGCTTTCAGTCCACAAATCAGCCTAACAGAACCATGAATTTAGGCAAGTTAACTCTTACCATAAATATGATAATGTGTAAGTAGCCTACTACACATCCTTTCCCAGCACTTCAATAACATCATATATAAATGTTTTATTTTTTTGTATTTTTTATGTGATTACCATACAACACATTTTTTGTTCATCCTTTAAAGATTGTCCTTAAACGAACAATTTTAAGATTTTGGAAAACTCTTATTTAAACACTTAAAATAATAATAATAATAATACCATTGTAAACAGTAGGATGTTTATTGGCTATTTTCACTCCATATACATATTTTCACTACTTTTATTAATTAATATTAAGACATTATAAATGATAAAAACTAAAGTTAATTTCATCTACACCCTAAATTAAGCTTAGTGATTTATTGTTAGCCCCAGTGCAACCAGATTTTTTTTATTTTTTATTTTTTTTTTTTTATAGAACTGCGAGTTCTCATTTGAGGTGATGCTGCCCTCAACTTTGGGTCTGGAGCCCTGTGAAGTTAAAATAAAACAGCATATCATAATGTTAAGTCTATTTATTATTAAAGAATTTGTCAGTGTTACAGTTATTTTGTGGGAAATTTGAATAATTGCATTGCAAGCTTATTTAAGGTGTGCCCCTAAATTTTTTGCTTGCGCTCCTAAAATTTTCAGTCAGGGGCAACAGCGCTCCTAGTAAAAAAAGTTAGTCTGGAGCCCTGATGTGAAAAAAAAAAACACTGGGTGGATTTTTATCATTCTAGGGTGGTTTTGCTCACACACTATACCAACCCACATTTATGTTCAAGCACCATGTATAAGTGAATTTTGCCCTTTAAGGTTATGCTGGTGTGCTCCAAAACAATGACAAAATTCATGATTACGAGATATAAGCATTCAAAACTTAAAATAGATCAGGGATTTTTATGATATCACCGCAGACTTCAGCTTCTCATCACATCTTCTGTCCAATCAAATGCTCTCTAGAATCTAAATCTCCGCCCCCTATGCTATAAATGCCACATGGCCAAAGTGACCGTTGACAGACACAGAGAAATATGGATGTGTGTTCGGTCGCTCAAACGCTCAAGTTTTTTTTTCCGTTTTCCAACTGTACGTTGGTTAAGAATAGAATTATTGAATTGAATTATTCTAAATAAATTCTAGAATTTATTCACACATCTACTATTGAATCCGAACATATCATCAGCGTTCGGATTCGCTTCCATGGTGCTGTAAAGTACGATTTGCAGTTGGTGATTTGCACCTTTGTAATGGCAAACAAAGGCTGCTGTAGCAAATATTAACATTGATTTTCTCAGGAGTTCAAATACTTATTTGCAGGTGTATCATACAAATAAATAGTAAAAAAAAATCATATATTGTGATTTCTGGATTTTTTTTATTTATTATCTCTCTGACAGTGGACATGCACCTAAGATGACAATTTCAGACCCCTCCATGATTTCTAAGCGGGAAAACTTGCAAAATAGCAGGGTGTTCAAATACTTATTTTCCTCACTGTAAGATGCATATCCTCCAATAATGTTCTTTCAGCAGCAGCAGAAACTCCTATAGAGACCAACAGTCAGTGATTAAACTGCTGTCAGTGTGAATGGGGCTGATAAATTATCAACATCCGGACAATCAATAGCTGTTCATGGGGTTCTGGCCCAGTATCACTGTTACAAATCACTCAAACAATTTGATTTAAGCATGATGAACAGCTTCTGTCAACTGTCAACATGTCAAGCAGATGTTCTTCAGACAAACAGGAGTATATCTGTATTTTAACAGATACTCTGACCTGACCGAATGTCAGTTAAACTGATGAGTACTTCTCCAGATGATGTTATGACAATAATCTGTAACATTTATGCTCTACGGTATAGCACACTGTACACAATGTAACACACATGCCTTGTGTGAGCAGATTACAGAGAAAGCAATGACAGGACAGACAAGAGGCAGACAAAGAGTGTCACATTTACTGGTAGGTTTTGTGATTTGGCCAGAAAACTTGAACTTGTTTAATACAACTGTCTACATATGTTGTGCATACGAGGAACTCAGCTGATGTTCGACAGAAACCAACACTTTTTTTACAGAAACCTTGTTTCAGCTGCAGTTTATTTTGAAGTTGTTTGGCATATTGAATAATAGCTTATAGACTGACTATCTTCAGAGATGGTTATAATTCAAACACCCTGTTTTAGATATGAGGAGATTTCTGTTGGAATAAAGAGGAATTGATATAGAAGTTGAAATTATTTCCTTGATTACTTTTGATTATTGTTAAGTTAAATTTGGGAAAACACTTGGATTAACAAGTAAGCAAACTGCAAGGAAGAATAAAAAGTATGACTTTTACCCAGGAAAAGTCATTGGCAAACATCCTCAAATAAAACTGAAAAATATCTAGGTCACTATTGTAACCCCCGTTCACTGGATACGTTACAACAGAATTGAACTGATGAATTTGGGATCTCAATTCGTCAGTTCAGTTGTGATGTAACGTTGAACGTGAAAGGGAACAGTGATTATAATGTGCATACGCAATTTTTTATGCACTTATCTGGATTTATAAAAAATGATGTAGCAGTAAATATGTGCGCACCGTACGGACACTCTAGAGTGAGCATTTGCACTCTTTACTGGAGTGAGCATAGAAATAAAGTAAACAGAATGATTTAAACTCTGCTTTACATCTAAAATATACAAATTTAGTTTAAATATGCCACATTTATTATTGGACTTTAGGACTGAAGTTTCATGAAATCATTATCCAGAAGTTCCAACACTTTTTATATTCATTTTAATAGAAATATTTGTAGTGGATGCTCTGCTTTTGAACGCTTTTCCTGTGGCATGCTGTGTTTTAATGTTTTATCTACAGCGAGGATTGCTTGGTACATGAAAACTCAGATTTGAATTGTATCCTAAATGGCAGAACTCATGTTCTGAGAAAATATTCTCACCTGAATAATAATCAATGATGAGCACTTGACACCACAGATGGCTTAGCAACATAATGGCATAATGACAGTCAACGAGTGAAGGACTTGCTCGGCTATCGAACGGTCCATTGGCCGGATTGAATAAGTTCGTGACACAGTACTGTACAACCTCTCTCTCTCTCTCTCTCTCTCTCTCTCACACACACACACACACCAACACAACATTACTGCACAAGCTGTGCTGAACGCAGGTGCTGTTGGTGTCGTGTGCAGACTAATGATAACCACTTTCATGCTCTTCCCAATATTTACACAGGAAAAAATAAGGCCTATCTGTTTACATCAAAATAAATAAACATCCTAAAATATACTTGCATAAATTGCATTTTGCATAAAGCAAATAAAAATACTATTCGGCCAATGGAAAAGATTGAGAATGGCTCTTCTCTTAAAACTGTATTTTATACTATTTTGATTTATTCATTTTTAAACAAGGCAAGGATGCTGAATGATTTTTAGCAATGTAATCTGACGACATATAGTCTCTCGTATCTCATATTTTCCAAACATCTTGGACCGTTAAACTTGTATCACGTAGATGGGAATATGGAAATGATTAGCAGATGAGGTTATGCATGGTAAAAGTAGGCTTTGTAAGCTCCATATATGGTTGTTTCTGCTGGTTGAACAAAGTGAATTTTGTACAGGTCCTGGCGTATGCATGGTTTTATAAGCTTTCTGAAATCTTTTGTGAGCACGCACACCTTCAGCATTAAATCTATGGAAAGTTTTATACATGAGGCCCCTGGACTTGAGAAGAGCCAGAAACATGTGTTAGTTCTTGATGATGCTGATGAATATCCTCTCACTTAAACATGAGCCTTCACTGTAAAGAAAAAAAAAGGCTTCAAACAGGTGTCACATGTGCAGAAAATATTGTTTTAATTTAATTAAATATGTGTGTGTGTATATATATATATATATATGTGTGTGTGTATATATATACATATATATATATGAAGAGTTCAGATGCAAAAGCCTCTAAATGCCATTTGAAATTTTCTTCTTTAATGAGGATTTTTATCAAACTTGTATATTTAAGTTCAGTAATTTCACTTAAATAACAATTAATAGGTAATTATCATTGCCATTTAAGTGAAATCACTGAACTTAAATATACAAGTTTGATAAAAATCATCATTAAAGAAGAAAATTTCAAATGGCATTTAGAGGCTTTTGCATCTGAACTCTTCATATATACACACACACATATATATATATATATATATATATATATATATATATATATATATATATATATATATATATTGCTACCCTACAGAAAAATCTAGCATGAATTAAGTCCATGCAGGTCCAGGCTGGTTTATGCTGGTTAGTGCTGGAAAATCAGCTTAGTCACGCTGTTCTCAGGGTAAACTGAGTTTACTGTAGCAGGTCCACCTGCCTGCTGATACAGATGCTGGCATTGGTGCATCCTAGTTACCATGATATACAAGTGTATGATACTGTGGAAGAACAACAGTGGATTTAAATAAAACAAAGTAGAATCAAAGTAGAATCATGGTTGCATCAATTGCATCGCATTTTTAAGTATTTTACACTGATGTTGTTACAGGGTTAGTTCACCCAAAAATGAAAATTAAGACATGAATTACTCACCCCCATGCTGTACCAACCTTGTAAGACCTTTGTTCATCTTCGGAACACAAATTAAGATATTTTTGATTTAATATGTTGATGTTTAAATATAATAATGTATGATAATGTTTAAATATTCCATGAGACTACACAGTGGCTCAACTACAAGTTTATCAAGCGACGAGAACACTTTTTGTGCTCTCGTCTCAGGCCCAGAAGGTAGAACAGGAATAGTCGAATAAAGTCTTTATTTTTGTTTGTTTGTTTTTTCGCACAAAAAGTGTTCTCGTTGCTTGATAAACTTCTAGTTGATCCACTGTAGTCACATGGAATATTTAAACATTTTCTTCGATGACTTTCTGGGCCGGCAAGTTTCAGTCCCTTAGGCAGCCTATGTGGCAGTGATCCACCTCTCAAATTTAATCAAAAATATCTTCATTTGTGTTCCGAAGATGAATGAAGGTCTTAAGGGGTTGGTACACCATGGGGGTGAGTAATTAATGACTTCATTTTCATTTTTGGGTGAACTATCCCTTTAATATCTGTATATTTACATCTGCATACCACTCAAACTCAATGCCTTACTGTCAAATTTCAATGAGACAAATTATGTAATATTATTAGTAAATGCACTTTGTGGAAAACAATCGATCAATCCACTCTCCCTAAATGCGCAGGCAGACTTTCCTGTTCTGGGTGACATAAGAGATAACATCAATGACACTGGATGATGGATGACTGCTCTTGCCCCGAGTCGACACAAGTGACCCCCATCCATCACACTTTCGGATGAGCAAATCATCACTGACACTGACAGGACAACAGCATGAAGAATCAGTTTAGATTATAGAGATGAAGCCGGTGATACAATGAAGAACTGAATATCTGTCTAGGCTTTCCTCAAATGAGTGCTAAAGCAATCAATTCTTAGTGCAAGTTCAGCCACCGCAAACTATGGACATAAATTAGCTCATTAACTAAAGCAATTAATGTTTGAAGAGATGAATCTGATTCAGAGCACAATTTTTAGACTGGACTAGTAGATGGACAGAAGCAGCAAAAGACTATCATTGTATGGGTCAATAGATAAATGTTGTTCCCTGTTGTGGCAATCAGCAGTTAAAGCAAACCTGGAGCATTCACTGGAAAAACTGTCTGTGAGTGCATTATCATATTAAATTGATCTGTGAGAGTGGAAAAAAAATGCTTGCCAAGAGGGAAATCTTTTTGGAAATGCAACAAAAAAAAGCACTTTCTAAATTGCACTATTTTTTATTTTTTAGGTTCCACAACAAACTTGATCTAATTAATCTGAAGAGATACAGATGGTTCGCTAAAGAAAAGATTACTGACTCCTGTTTTCTCTAAGCAAGCTGAACAGGTTTTTTTCTGTTATTGTCGTAACTCTGAACCGCATGTGGAGACATATTCCTGTTGTTAAACCACTGAAACTAATATGAGGAACAAAGATCTAGATGGGTCAGACTGACTTCATGATAATGATGTGAGTGACACAGTGACCTGCAATGATATACAGTAGTGTCTGATTGTTTTAAAGACTTTAGGGCTGATCATGTTTTGAAACACTATTTCTAAATTAAGTTCTATTAACTAGATCAAAATCAATAAAGAATCTAGGGCCCTATGAAATCAGTTTTATTTTTTCCCAAATTCCGTTTTTTCCGTTTTAATTTTTGGGAATAAGGCTTTTTGGTAACACTTTATTTGAAGGGGTGTGCATAAGACTGATATGACACTATCATAAACATGACATAACACCTGTCAGGAACATGAAGGAGTCTTTTTGAATGTTTATGACTGTTGTCATTAAGTGTCATTTGGTAAATTATGACACTTTTAATGCAAAGTTGAGATTCTTTAAAATGTCTTTGTTATGACAACTTGACATTAACCAACACAAAAATGTCTTAATTATGACAACTTGACATTAACCAAGACAAAAATGTCTTGATTATGACAACTTGACATTAACAAAGACAGAAATGTCTTTTTTATGACAACTTGACATTAACCAAGAAATCATAACTAGTCCAACATGTTCCACTTTACTTGAGGTAAGGGGAAATATTAATGACACTGTTGTTAAAGCATTTGACAGTGTAATGACCCTTAATGAAATCTTTATAACTAGTACAATGTGTTCCACTTTACTTGAGGACAAGTGAAATATTCATGTCACAGTTATAATGGTGTCATGACAACCAAAGTTAAAACCAACCATAAGGGTAATGTAATGTTAACACAAAGCTAAATAACTTATTTAAGTTTGATAGACCTGTTATGACATATTTGTGACAGGTTATGATTTCTTAGTTAATGTCAAGTTGTTATAACAAAGACATTTTTGTCTTGGTTAATGTCAAGTTGTCATAATCAAGACATTTTTGTCCTGGTTAATGTCGTCATAATCAAGACATTTTTGTCTTTGTTAATGTCAAGTTGTCATAACAAAGACATTTTAAACTTTGCATTAAAAGCGTCATAATTTACCGAATGACACTTAATGACAACAGTCATAAACATTCATAAAGACTCCTTCATGTTCATGACAGGTGTTATGTCATGTTTATGACAATGTCATGTCAGTCTTAAGCACACCCCTTCAAATAAAGTGTTACCGTTTTTTTTTACCCTTGACTGTTATTTTAGTTGTAAAAATAATGCTTTTAAAGTTAATGATTAAAACGTATTAAAAAATATAAATAAATTAGTAATGACCTTAAATTTATTGAGGTAATACAGACATTAACTCAGTAGCCTTTTCAGGACAAATACTGCATGCTGCAACATAACACTGCACTCTTCAAGTAACAACAAAATATGGTTATGAGCTTTAAACTGTCCAGTAATATAAATTATATTAGTTTATATAAGTTTCAAGAAAGTCACACTCTGTCTCTCACAGAGTTCGCTTCGCTTTTGTCCAATCCGGCGCCTCATAGACAGATGCGGTGTGCACGTCGTGTGTGTGTGTGTGTGTGTGTGTGTGAGAGAGAGACGCGTGAGTGAGAGAGAGACGGAGGGTGAGCGGGGAAATACAACTGAAAGAATACGCTGCGTGTTTTAAATACTGTTAAAAATCGAAACGTATGTGGCAGCGAATTAGTCTATGTGTGGGAAACACTGCATAATGCTGAGCTTACACCAAAGAATTTTCACAGTCCCAGACTAAAGACTGGCAGTCTTTAGGAATCTCACTGGAGTCTTGGCACGCTCCCGTCGTCTCGATCTTTAAATGTGAGGTGATAATCTGCAGTCGACGACCCGATTTATGCCAGTCTTTCTCTAGTCTTTCATATCAAACATATTTGATATGATATCATTATGTTAGTTTGATATTATCATTATGGAGGTTAGCGTGTCCGCCTCTCACACCAGAGACACAAGTTCGAGACCCACTCATGGGAGCTGTCTCAGGGAGCTGGCTGGATGTGATGGTGATTACACATTGTTTCCTGATATTGAATTTTTTTCTTACCAGAAAAGTTTTTATATCTAACTTACTACGGCTGGGCGATATGGAGCAAAAAATTATAGCTCGATATATGACAGAAAGCAGAACGTGGGTAAATATATATAGCCGTATTTTCCGCACTTAAAGGAGTAGTTCACTTTTGAAAAAACTTTTGCTGATAATTTACTCACCCCCATGTCATCCAAGATGTCCATGTCTTTCTTTCCTCAGTCGAAAAGAAATTAAGGTTTTTGATGAAAACATTCCAGGATTTTTCTCCTTATAATGGACTTCCATGGGAACCAGGTCCAACCGAGGTCCAAACAACAGTTAATAACAGTTTCAGATGCAGCTTCAAATGTCTTTAAACGACACCAGGCGATGAATAAGGGTCTTATCATGCGAAACGATCGGTTATTTCAAAACTTATTCCAAAAATGTAACTTTTCTAAGGACAAATGCTAGCCTTGCTCTATTCTGTGAGGCGCGTTTGTAACGTCACGTAATACGTAATTACGTTCAAAAGGTCACGGGCGACGTAGCCAGAAGTACAGAGTCAGAGAACAACCGAGGTGTTTACAAGTTGAACGCATAGGTTGAACGTGAAAACTAACTCAAACGCCGTTTACAAAAAAGGAATTAAAAGGTAAAACAACGGTGTCGGACGATTTTGATTTTGTACTTCCGGCTACGTCGCCCGTGACCTTTTGAACGTAATTACGTATTACGTGACGTTGCAAACGTGCCTCACAGTATATTAAAAGGCTAGCATTTGTCCTTAGAAAAGTTACATTTTTGGAATAAGCATTGAAATAACCGATCGTGATAAGACCCTTATTTATCGTCTGGTGTCGTTTAAAAACATTTGAAGCTGCATCTGAAACTGTTATTAACCTGTTAACTGTCACCCCCCCTTTTTTGAATAGACATGAAAATGCACATTTCGAACTTAAATGATTGTAATTCAAGAATGCTTTGGAATATAGACATATGATTGGTCTTGTTTTAAAGAAGACATTTGGCAGGTTTTTGTAGAAGTGAAATAAATTAAGAAAGTGAAACAGAAAAAAAGTTATAGAGGTTTGAGTTTATGGAAATGTACAATGCAAAAATATTAATTATTCATATTTTACATAAAATATATATTTTCAAAACCTGGGCTACTCTAAAATGGCAGAAAAATCAAAGCCAAAAATCTGAACAAGTTGTGTTTCAAATTTTAGGTTGATATCTCAAAAAATGAGCTTTCAGTGAGATTTTGTTTGAGCGCAGTACCAAACTTTTTCACTAGGGCACAATCAGACTCCATTACTGCCCATATAAGGGCGCCTGCATTTCCATTCGTGTTTTGAGTGATATGAACCATTATTTTCACAATTTTCATACAATTTCTGAAGTAGAGATCCTATTCAGAAGTAGCATGGGAAGTTTGGCAGATTTTGATATGAATTGAACCTCTAAGAAACACATACAAAGAACACGCATGTAAGTCATCTAGCTGCCACGTCACAAATGGTGAATTTATTATTTTTTTCTTGATATTTCAAACTTTTCAGACCTTTTTTTTTCCAAAATAATTGAATGGATTCTATCTTTTGAACTTTTGGCATGAAAACAAACTGAGGTTTCTACCATTTTTTCATGATTTTTCATGTTTACTGCTATTTTAAAATAAAGGTCTGAACACGCCTTATGAGTATGAAAATATTCTTGTTTTATATTGATACATTATGGCTCCTCTGTAATATATTTTGAAAATCAGTCACCAAATATGGAAACTAGAGATTGTAAGCTTTCAAATGATATATAGTTTGTCAATATTATTTAAGGTATTTACTAAGATTATTATTGTTTTAAAAATATAGTGGCAAACGTCCCACCTGTGGGACGGTGACAGTTTGTCTTTTGGACCTCGGTTGGACCTGGTTCCAATGGAAGTCCATTATAAGGAGAAAAATCCTGGAATGTTTTCATCAAAAACCTTAATTTCGTTTCAACTGAGGAAAGAAAGACATGGACATCTTGGATGACATGGGGGTGAGTAAATTATCAGCAAAAGTTTTTTTCAAAAGTGAACTAATCCTTTAAGGCGCACCTTCAATGAATGACCTATTTTAGAACATTTTTCATATATAGGGCGCACCGGATTATAAGGCACATAAGATACTACAGTCACATGTTTGACTGGGTTTACCAGTGTTGTGCACTCGAGACTTTGACTCGGTCTCGAGTGCATATTTTAATGGACTCGGTCTTGTCATGGACTTGTGTGCATTTTGACTCGGAATTGACTCTTACTCGAACATATTGGGAGTCGGAACTCTGACTTATTCCCGAGTCCACTCGAGTCCCATTCAAAATATGTCATGATTATTACTGTATGTTAATATTTCTTTAAATTGTTGTTTGACTGAAACGTCCAATGACTGCTGACTTTCTTGTGCGCAACTGCGCATGACTTGAGACTATAACTTTCGTGGCACGCAAATGCAGCAAGACCCAGGTCAGATGTGATGTGGAGCCTCTAGCTCAACTATATATTGAAAATGTCTGCCTTATCATCCATAATTCAATATTTATGTGAAAGAGCACTTACTGATTGTAATAATTGTATGTAATCTAATAAAATTACCTTTACACCACTATGTGGCCTTTTTACCATTACAGTGTACATTATTCCATGGTATATTTGGTTTACTGTTTGAGTATGGTGCCAATTTTATTGTTACCACCAAATATTTTACATATTCTTGAAGATATCTTTAAGTCTGGTTTGAGACCCAACCTTAGGTTATCTAACCTCTCTGGTCTCGGTCTCGACTTGGATTTGACTGACTCGGCTCTCTTTGGTCTCGGTCTCGACTCGGACTCGACCCTCTATGGTCTCGGTCTCGACTCGGACTCGAGTGAGGTGGTCTCGACTACAACCCGCTATGCATCCACTAGATGTACAGCGCCGGAGGTGAGGCATTTATTAGTGTGAGCGCACTGGGGCGTGCATGTAACTTAGGCTGCATTTACACTACAGGTCTTGATGCCCAAATCCGATTTTCTGACTATATCCGATTTTTTTGACAACCTGCTTGCATCATCTTTTAAAAGTGACCCGTATCTGATTTTGCATTTACACTATACACTGCTGTAACTACCAATGTAGACGTTCTGACCCGGGAAATTAAGTAAAACAGCACAAAAATTCAATGGATGCAGATGCGAATACAATGTTCCAGTGTTTTTCTTTCCACAATATTTTGAAAAGTCATCAAAACATTGGTTTCGTACGGCGGAAAAAAAAGAGGAGAGACGCTATGTAGCCACGAGCGCTATAGAAAATGGTGCGTCATATATCTCGTGAAATGTCTTCAAATACGGATTTATTTCTGTAACATCCCTGCATTTTTGCCTGCACTCTTCGCCCCAAACTCGCAAAAGACATGAAATCTCCGCATTGCTCCACTGTGTGTATATTTTCTTCCATCGCGCCTGTAATCGCGCACTTTTTAATGACGGACGACATTTACTGGGGAATATCCGATTTGTCTGCTTACATGGCACACGCAAATGCACGTAGTGAGTGAGCGAAAGCGGGGCTGTGATACATAGAACTGCATACTAAATGAGGCAAGGATGTCGAGTGACATTCAAGATATTTTAAAGGGTTAGTTCACCCCAAAAAAACCTCATCCCTCAGTGTGTTTAAACGGATAAACTAGGAAAGATCTAGTGAAGAGTAAACATTTCAAGTTTATAATAGAGAAATGAATCACCACATTGCAGCATTCGATTTAAAGTGAAAACGTGTTTGAAAATGGCAAGCATACAAAGGTACAAGATAATTAAGAGTGGATCATTTAAATATCACATTGATGTATTAATTATAATGGTTCAGTAGGTCTGTCTCGACAGGTTTATGCATTATTGATTTAAATCTGTTTGAAAATTAGATAAAGGAGGATTTGAATGTAATTGTTACTTTCTGAAACTCACTGGCCCATGCAGTAAATCATGAACAATGTCTATGACAAAACTCCTGATAATTCCAGAAGAAGAGAAATCTTCCAAGGGCCCCGTGAGCTCCACCTGTTCATCACTTCGACCTTGCCTGCTGCAGATGAAACTTCATTAGCTTTCACATCACAGGGTGCACTGGCCAGCAGGGCATATCAGAAGGAGGGCTTTGATGTTCCCATCATTTAGTCCAGGATGCCTCTGGGAGGACACTGGGATCTCCTGTGGCAGAAGCTCATGCACTTTCCCCAGCTCTCCTGGGAATGGTTGAGGACACTGGAATGGATATGACTGAAGTAGTGAGCGCTTCCGGTCTGCACCACTCAGATTCATAAGCAGATCCTCTGAGAATACTTCACAGTCAGGTGACACACTTCAAAGAGAGCATGTTCATCAAAGATGAAACACATAATGAGCTGCTCACAGATCCTCATGTCTCACTGATGGTGTTTGATTCTTCCCTTACATGCACTTCTAAGATCCGCAAATTTACAAGAACATTATTTTTCCCCTCATCAAGGCCTATTCACAACAAACAGGAATATTTACTGTGAATGTTCACCGCAAATATCTATGGATCTGTTAACTATCTCTAGATAGAACTGAGCACCATGATTAAAGTTGTTGCTCATGTGTCCTAAGCTTTTTCCAGCACAATGGTGGTTAACTCACTAAACAAACCAGGAAGCAGCATTGAAAAGGATGTGCAGCCAAAAGAAATGGTCAATCTAATGTAAACCCTCTGGTGCTCTTTGCTCTTCAAAACGTACCCAAATTAATTTTTTTATTTCAGTCAAATGAATGTACTATTTCAGTTTGATAAAGTTTTTTTATTAATTTATTTTTATTTTTAGGGGATTTTATGGTACTAAATTCTATTTACACTGTATTTATAATCAATTTATTTACTTTTTTCTTCATAGACATGAAAATTAAATTTCCAATTTAAACTCATAAATCTTGAATGCTTTAGAAGCACAGACTTAAGTTTTCTCTCTTTTCAAAGACAACACTTGGAAGATTATTGATGAAGTGAAAAAAGTTTTAAAAAGTTACAGAATGTTACATTTATTGTTATGAAAAATGTGCAATGTTATTATAAAACTGTAAGAAAATCAAAGCCATATATCTAAAGTTGTATTCAAAGTATCAAAAAAAGAGCTTTCAGTAAGATTTGGTTTGGCTGCAGTACCAAACGCTTCCACTAGATCAAATTCGTCTCTAATTAATTTCCAATGCACTCAATTTTTGACCGCGAGGAGCACACACACACACACACACACACACACAAAAAAAAAAACTGACTATTTTCACAACCATTTAACCTGTTCGAATCATGTTCATTATTTTTTTTGTTCACTCAACAAGTGCCAAAAACTTTACAAAGTTTCGTACCATTCTGATGAAGGAAAAAAAAAGTATTGTAAACATTTTCTGTCAAATATGACCGAAGAGCAGCAGAGGAAGGCCGTTTCTCAATATGCCTTCTTGTCTGTACTTGTGTTCTTGTGGACTTGTGAAACGTCATCAGTCGCGGCCCAAGTACTGTCTAAATACACAAGTTTGCATTTTGGCAAGAACGGTTAAAAATCCCGGATGTGTTCTTGACACTCCCATTTTACCGAGGATGCATCGGTTGGTAACTTGTGTGAACTTGACGGCAGAAATATCTCATAATTCATCTCGGCATTCGCGGAAGGAGCGGGAAGCAGCGAGAAGCAGCGAGAGGCAGGTCAATTTTAAGTAACCTGAATATTACCAACGTTTTTTCCCGCCGTTGGCTAGTGATGTACACAAACAAGCAACAGAAACAGAATTAAAATGAGACAGGTGTTGCTTTATTGTTATAAATATACATTACATTGTAGTGTAGAGCAATCCCTTAAGCTGAGGGTAGGCTTGGGCGATGAAGCCTGGCTGTTATAGTCAATAATTCTCAATATGTTTGGACGCTGCAGACGGCGTCTGTGCAGGGGTACTATTGCGCAATACCAGAATGCGTTGGTGTGCTCGTCACCTTGTGAGTTAGTTCTTCCAAGAACAACTAGCAAGAGCTTTCTTCCCAAGAACACAAGTCCATTCTTTGCATTCTTGGTTTTGTGAAAGGGCCGAAGTGTTCGCACTTTTGTAGAGGGACCAAAATTTCAGTTTCTTTCAGTGCCCTATGAACTAACTGAGTGAAAAGGACACCGATGTCTCTGTATTAACATGTCTCCATTTTAAGGTTTATAACATTACGGGACAAGGCTGTGAGAAGCAGGTAATACAAAATTACTGCTTCACTCTTCTCTCTCTCTGCCTCTCAAAAGAATTGAATTTCTGTTGACCATTTTGATATCAGGGCACATTTGATGGAGAAAGGCTCAGCATGTCTAAATCTAGGCAGTCATTGTGTCTAACATTGCACATAGAGTGTAGTAGAAAAGAGAAAGTTATTCAATTGAAACGAGCCATTTCACTGGAGGCCGGAAGCCAAGCGCTCTAGGTTGACACATTTACCAGAACAGTGATCTTCACACTGATCTGGAAGCTGTGGGAACAACAAGGTCAGAATTACCCCTTCCAGAGACAGAACATGACCACATTTTACAGATAGAGGCATAAATAAGTGGCTAGTCGACTTTTGTTTGTTTGGTCCCTTTCGTGGCGTACTATACTATATATCCACTGAAAATATATAAAATGTTTTACTGACATAACCTGAATTTGCAGTCATTTATAGATGAAAAATAATAGTGGGCCAAAATTGTAGCCTTTTGGTGAATTTCATCATTTTGAGGCCTAATTTAGCCTATGTGATTCATGCTGAACCAAGTTTTTAGATGCGGGTGGTTAGAGGGAATCCCTCCAAAATGTTAAAAAATAATAATTTGTCAACACAAACGAAAAGTTTTAACCATATAATGAGAAATATATTGTATATACATTTCAGCCTTTTGTGAAAATGACACTCACAAGGGAATCTGTGATCCTACGAAATCCGACAGAATGTTTAACAAGGATAGCCGTGATGTGGAGGTCCAGGCAAAGAAGCGGAAGCGAGGCCGCCCCAAAGATCACCTGGCACAGCACATCATTCAAAATCTGTAGGCTGTCAGCCTCTCATGGGACGAGGCTGAAACCACCGTGATGGATTGAGGACAAAGTCTAAGTGTTACACAGAGATTATACTTTTCTTCCTAATAGAGCTGGTAAGTCCCGTCCCTTCCGCTAACCCCGCTGGACCTCTAGGTTGAAAAATCGTCAATGCAAGTGAATGAGAGAAAATAATAATTTTCTAATTCCGTTTGAATTTTGCAACGAATGTGAACAAAATGTTGTCTGTGAATTTTTTATATAATTTTTTTGTGTAACGAATGCTACAATTTAGCGGGTAGAATTTTCATACGGTTAGACTTTGTGTGAGAGCACTTTGTGGACTACAACTCTTTGCTGACTTCGATGCGTTTGATATACGTCACCACCACTAGCACACAGATCCCGCTAAACAAACCATTGTTTGAATGGTGACATTTGGGTACAAAACACACAGGCATCTCGATCTAATTCCTTAGATTATCGCACCGTGATTTGTGGAGGGAAAATGTGTTATGCAGCGACGTCACATATGCGACGTGTAGTCTTTCTCGTTATGTCTATTCCACAACTGCTAGCCAAAGAATCATACAATATACTGTCACACTCGTTATATGAGAAATTATATAAAAAAATAACAGACAACATATGTTCACATTCATGGCACAATTCAATCGGGATCAGAAAATAATTATTTTCTCTCATTCACTTGCATTGACAATTTTTCAACCTATAGGTCCACTTGGAGTTTTACGGATGGGCGGGACTTACCAGCTCTATAGTGATGTTAAAACACATTTAAGGGTTCAGTACACTGACCAACTTCATTCGTCGCAATGGAAAGCATATTTACACTAGGACTGGGTTAAAAAAATAATCCAGCTTAATTGCCCTTTAATTGCATTTTGATTAACCAATATTGATTCTTAAATCCCAAGACTCCACTATTAATACTCCACTATTTCCACACATAAAAAAGTACTAGAGTACAAGTGCAATGTGGAATGAACATGATCTACATGCTGTCACATTATCCAGTCACCACAGAACTAGATTTCCCAGCATCCCTCCTGCTCCCCACCTGCACTCAGTCAGCCATCACACACACACAACCTACCTTACAAGAGCAGTTGGCCACATCCAGAAAAAAATGAATGGATGTACACTCATCTAAAGGATTTTTAGGAACACCATACTAATACTGTGATTGACCCCATTTGCCTTCAAAACTGCCTTAATTCCACATGGCATTGATTGAAAAAGGTGCTGAACGCATTCATTCTAGAAATGTTGGCCCATATTACTAGGATAGCATATTGATGGAGATTTGTGAGATGCACCTCCAGAGCATGAAGCTCCCATTCCACCCCATCCCAAAGATGCTCTATTGGGTTGAGATCTGGTGAATGTGGGGGCCATTTTTGTTCAAGAAACCAATTTGAAATTATTTGAGCTTTGTGGCATGGTGCATTATCCTGCTGGAAGTAGCCATCAGAGGATGGGTACATGGTGGCCATTAAGGGATGGACATGGTCAAAAACAATACTCAGGTAGGCCGTGGCATTTAAACGATGCCCAATTGGCACTAAGGGGCCTTTCCCTTTTCACACCATTCTTTGTAAACCCTAGAAATGGTTGTGCTTGAAAATACCTGTAACTGAGCAGATTGTGAAATACTCAGTACGGCCCATCTAGCACCAACAATCATGCCACGCTCAAAATGGATTAAATCACTTTTTTTCCCATTCTGACATTCAGTTTGGAGTTCAGGAGGTTGTCTTGACCAGAACCACACCCCTAAATGCATTGAAGCAACTGCCATATGCCATATTGGTTGATTAGCTAATTGCATTAATGAGAAATTGAACAGGTCGCCCTGTTTCCCTTTAGGTGAGTGTTAATTACACGTTTTTATTCAAAAACTGTATTTCCTACAGAATTCTCTCTAACCAGTAGATGGCAGAAATCTCCCTCACCAAATCCAGAAACAATTCATATTTAATTTTGATCATCATTAAAGTGTTTTTCTTTTTTTATAATAATGTAATATTTCATTTGCATGCTAATACAGCGGTTGAGTAATTTTGTAGTAAATGAGTTTTAAAAAAAGTAAAAAAAAGTACTTATAATGTTGGTATGTTTTAGCTTACCTCAAGGGCATGCAAGATGTAGGTGTCTTTGTTTCCGTAGTAGTTTCAATTTTGATATTTTTAGGTCAAACCGTTCTTGTCTGTCTGTCAGTTATATAATGCAGGTCTATGGTCACTACCTCAAAGAGCATGCACAGAGAAGTCCAAATTAAACATGATTTAATGACTCGTAAATGTCAGTACACATTGATAGCCTAAGACACAAAACGAGCGTTTTTTTGTGAGAAAACAAACACTGTTTATATCGTTTTACCTTTTGTAACCACAGCCACATCCAAGTGATCCGAGGGCGCGGGCGATTCAGTCTGCACAAGTGCTGGGAAAGTGGCGGAAGTGATGTGGCAATGTTCCCTCTAAGCTGCGCGCGCACTGATGCCACGGCCGCACACTTCTGAAGCCGCGGCTGCGCGGAAAATAATAAAATGCTACGCAGAGGACTGACGCGAAATGTGTGGGGAAATCCATTTGATTAAAGTTTAGTGAGAAATAATTTCAATGCACTGGTTAACTGTTATATTGTGAAATGCAGTTTACAGCTTTCACAGATAGAGAATGATGTGAGCGTGTGTGATTGGCAGTGAGTTGTGAGTGCAGACCAAAGCTCAATACGAGAGGCAACGAGAAACGAAAAGACATGAGAAATAAAATCACATCATAATGTTTAAAAGAAGAGTGGTTTGATTAAAGTGGTGGAAATAACAGTTGATGGACAGAACAGTAACAATTACATACCCATCCGCGTTCAAACTCAAAATACATCATTAGTTTAAATTGATATGTGTGTGTGTGTGTGTGTCTGTGGGGGGGGGGGGGGGGGGTCTGGGGCTTAAGTCTGGGGCGCTGGGGTAGAATTCAGGCATGGTTAGATTATCATATAAGATTTCACATATTCACTTTTCTTGAAAATATTAGATATTATAGCTATTAGATCTATTTAAATACGTCAGTTTGTTTTCATATTATAATAATATAATATGTAAACTAAATAAAGAATCTCACAAAGGTATTGTTTAGATTATATTAGGCATATATTTTATTATATTATAAGCCTAAATAAAGAATCTCACTAGGGTGCTGTTTAGAGCCATTTATTGTCATTAAAAGGTTTGAAACCCCCTGGCCCCTGCTAAAGAAAATATTGGAAATTCATAAGCAATAAACAATCATTTAACTTTGATGGTTTAATGCATCCTGTACACAATTAATTGACTGTACAAAAACACTTTATGGTTTCCCCAAACCATCTCAATGTAACAGCTTACTTTTCTTTCTTATTATATTCTTTTATTGTAAAGAATTGAACTGTCCTGCAGAAGATTTTGTAAATTATTTGTCTTAGGATTTCTTGGTTAAAGGTATTGTAGGTAGGAATTTTAGAAAAATTTTTTTTCCAAATTTCTTTAAACTTTCTGTATATATCATTGCATAATTAAAATGTAAATACTCTGAAAAAGAAAGTATAAAAATCGAGTGTCTGTAGACCTCTCACAACTGTTTTAAAGACAGCTCATTATTTCCATTCACTCCACCCCCTCCCTTCTGAGCTCCTTCCAAAGCCACGCCCCCAAAACACATGAACGTGCGACTCCAACCGCTGAGCTGAAGACACATTATTTACCTGAAACGAGCGGAGAGGAAGGAGCATGTAGTGACATCATGTCAGAATCACATGTAATAAAAAAAAATTCTAACTTTATCATTATGAAGATAAACAAATAAGATGTATTTTAGTACTCACAATACATACACACATACACGCGGATAGCTCAAAATGCGTATTATACTTGACTTGAAAGTGGCGTGTATGTTTACGCAAAAGTCATGATGTCATGTTACCGCATCGTCAGCTCGAGGACAGATACGGGGTTGAGGACGAAGCAGAGGAGGTCGTCTTGCAAGAGGCCGTGTAACTAGGGTCCGGGGAAGTAGAGGCCGAGGACGGGGTGGTCGAAGTGCAGGGCAAGGAGCACTTCTTGAACAAGAGGACCTGCATCGAGTTTTGCATCTTCAAGCTCAAACAAGGGCATGTGAACAGGTATGATCTGGATACGCGCAAGTGGGCAGGTCCTGTGTGACAAAAGGGAGGTTGCCATGGTTGCGAGAGAGTGACAGTCGCCTAAGCCAATCCGTTGTTTCGTCCCAGTTGGAAATAATGAGCTGTGTTTAGTGCAGATTAAACGGTCTAAAGTCACTCGATTTTTATACTCTTTTTATCAGAGTACTTACATTTTAATTTTGCATTGATATATATAGAAAGTTTAAACAAATTTGGGAAAAAAAGTTTTTTTTTTATAAAATTCCTACCTACAAGACCTTTAAGTCTGTACAGTTAACAGCACTGTATAAAAATATCAGATGTGCTTCATTTATTGACTTCTTAATTAACTGCATGTTTTTCAAAAATATGATTTAATACCAATAAGTTACATCAAGGGTCAAATAAAATACAACTGGCACATTCAAGTTAAAAGTTACAACTGAATGTCGAAAGTTGAAACCATTGTGTTTCTACATATGCTGTACAGGTATAGGTACGGGTCAGGTATAAAGAATATTTTTGCTCAGGTGGCGAAAAATGTCCGCCCAATAGAAAAAAGTTTTGCTCAGCAAGAAAAAATAAATAAAGAGAACATTGTACTGTGGAAACAAAGACATCTTGGATCCACTTGGGGTAAAATAAAACATACCAAAAATTAATTTCAAAGTGAACTATGCCTTTAATATCTCCCAAAACATAGCATAAACAGATAGATGAGAAGTTAATGGACAAAATATATATATATATTTTTTTTTTTTATATATACAAATGTCTCTACAAATGTCTGGGGTCATATTGACACCCAAACATCATGATTGTAAACTGGAGGTGTGCTTGGTGTGTGTGTGTGTGTGTGTGTGTGTGTGTGTGTGTGTGCGCGCATGTGTGCAACATGTAGGTTTAGAGCTAGGGTGAGTGTTAGGGGACAGAATATACAGTTTGCACAGTATAAAAATCATTATGACTATATGGAAAGTCCCCATAAAACATTGAAATCAGGTGTGTGTGATTAATGTAAATAAGGCCATCCTTAAAAATATTTTGGTTTGCAGTAACAGCAATTTTTTAAAAAAAAAGGGTCGGTAGGTAGGTCTATATTTTTTTTTTTCCATGATTCAGTGTAAAAAAAAAAGTAAAATTTTGGTCATGGTGATCATGAATTTTTTTTTTTTTTTTTTTAATTGCATACTGTGACGTCACTGACTGGGTCTTCAAACTGTGCATCCACCACTAGGTGTTATTGCAACCTACAACCGGTTACGTTTTTAGGCCAGTCACAAAATGAATAAATATCTACTGTATTTGTTATGCAGCAGTGTGCAGGCTTTTTTTCCCCAAATACATGAGATATAAGCAAAAACAAGTACAAACACATGGTGAAACAAAGAATACAATTAAACAAAGATACAAATTAGCCTATATACACAGTGCTTTAATTTCAGAAAGGTCTAAAATTAGCTACTTTTCAGTTAAGTGTGTTGCGCTGTCTGAAAAGAAATTTAATTTAGTAAATCAAATGTAAAATGACACTGCATGGTTTATCATAGTTAGATTAATGCTTATTAAAGTTTAAGTTAATAATTCAAGAGCTGCGAGTGATTTTTCTCTGCCTTTTGTTGTGTTTGATTCCCATTACTGGCTCAATCGTCACATGTTTATTAGACTACTGCCCCTTTAAGACCGAGTGCGGATCTAACAGATGACTGATGCACCACCATATCCTCCCAACTATTCACATCCATTTAAGACATAAACTGTGTTTAAATGAATCTCAGAGCAGGTCATTTTAGATTTTATGTATATTTGATAGTTTAGCTGCGCACATGAAGCCCAAAATGAGGCTATAGCCTACTTTTCTTGTCCCGTTGCAGTGCATTTCGGAGCACGCATCACCTTGTGAACAGCGTCTCTTGCGCAGACTTTTGTGCTTTTAATAGCTCTTTTAATGATTGAACCCGTACGCAGTTTAGCAACAGTACAGACTGCATTTTACAACAATTACCGATCGTGCTGATTCTGACGGTACGTTCGGGTTTTAGGAAGAAATGACAGCGCAACGCTGTGAAGGGAAGGAAGTTGCGCTATAGACAGAATGCGTCTGTAATGGTTTCATCTCAAATATCTTTTTATAATCTTTGAAAGCGGAAATCTAAAATACAATTAGAATAATATCCCAGATCTAAAGTGTAGGTAACCACGTTCTGTCCTCATTGTCACTCATTAAGCAGGGCTGTCATGTTGTTCGCGCTGTGGCTCCGGGTGATCGCTCTCTCTCTTCTGGACTGGGAATAGCAAAATTGCATCAGACAAATTGTTTACTATTATTATTATATATAGAAATGGTTGATATTCAGCCCATTTAATACCGGGTTTACCAAGCGGGAACACTGAATGAAACGAAGCGAACGTATAAGCCTTATAGACAGTGTGACACGGGTAAACCAATCGTGTAAACATAATCAGATGACTATGACGCCACGGGTTTTTATTTAAAAGAAAGAACGTAGCCTACGTTTGTAGACATAAGCAACTTTCACAATACTAACTAAAATATCATTTTATGGAATTTGAATTAGTCGTTTGAAGAGCAAAAAAAAAAAAAAAAAAAAAAAAAAATCGGTCGGTCTGAACGCAAGTTACAACCGGCAAGTCGGTCGGACTAAAAGGGAAAAAAAAATAAAAAATTGGGTCGGCTCTAAATTGACAGGGTCGGTCGGGTTACGGCAAACAAGAATATTTTTAAGGGTGGCCTAATAATGTAAATTAATCATGATTTTGCTTTGCTCAGTAGAAACATTTTGAAGATACACCTAAACCCACACAACATCAAGTCTTTAAGTCTGCAAGGAGGAAATCTTCAATGAGGCATTATGGGATAAAAAACACAGCTCACTCTCTCAGGGTCTATAATCGATCATACCACATGAAATTAGTCAGAATCAAGTCAAAACTCACAATCAAATGTGCCATGTTCAGTAATCTCTTTAACACTGGAACACTGATCGATATTCATTTCCTTCAATATCAAATTAAAGACTTTTCTTCTTGCTAGCTATCACCAAATAAAGCCAATAACAGAGCCAGATGACCTTAGCATCACTTTCATTTTTAGTCTTCAGATGATACTTAAATCTGTACTTAGGGTAAAGCATGCTTGCAGAAATAACATGCCGCATAAATATGGTCATCATTTTGTACCACGGTTTTACCATCTGGTACAGCGCAATACTCTTTGTAAGCAAGTCATTGAGGTGTTAAAGTAATGATGTGAGTTTGTCAGCAAACGCTGTGTGTCAGCGTTTGTGTCTCTAAGGTGCTGAATACATTTTACTGCAACTGAATGAATCAGTGACATAATGCTGCCGTGTCAGTTCCTGTCTTGGGCTGCATGATAAACCATCTCTCAGATGGACCCGCTGGACTCTGCATGGCGACCCCTCACGCGCCAATGCCAAAGTGGTGATCATCAAGCCTTATACCAGCACCAGCCAACAGAAACAGGCTCCGGGCATGTGGCCAAAAGTGGGAATTGGTTGGCCACTCTACTTTGAAGTGTGATGTTAGTGGTGTTCGAAGACGTTAGAAGCCCTCTCCATATCTATAAGCAGACAAAGCACAAACCCCATCCTATATATATCTATGGAAGCATTTACAGTGGGCACTGCTGGCTGAGCTAAAGGTGGAAAAGGTCTGTCTCCAGCTGTCCTTTTAGATTAGAGAGATATCCATTTGAAGGGAGAAAATCCATTTTGAAGGGAGAAAACCAAGTCAAATTTATTTACATAGTGGATTTCAAAGCAGTTTTAAAGAAAGTAATGATGCTATTGCTAATGTTTAAAATATCTCAATATCTTCATGCCCTAAAGTTACATTTAGCAGATTAGAGCTGGGTGAAAATATAGTTTATATTTTGTAACAATATAAACAATTAAACACTTGAGATTTTCTGTATAGTAAATATTTTGTTTTATATGAGTATCCTACAGGTTAGTGTTGTCACAATACACTGCAATTTCCAACTCCGATATGATACCTTGAAATATATCAATATTCATTACCATTTTCAATACCACAGGAAATGTGCTATATAAACTGCGATAGAGATAAATAATTTGGGTAGTTCTGTTTTAATAGCTTATACACAGCACAGGAAAGCTTAATTTGAATCGTTGAATAGCAGTTGTGGTCAGAATTAATGGCATCCCTGGTAAATATGATCAAAAATGGCTGTAAAAAGATTTGAAAAAAATCTAAATCAATCAACCCCTTTATCACCACATGTTGCTTGGGAGGGTTTCAAGAAAAATCCTCCTAGCTCCTCCAAAAATAAACCCCAGCATATTCAGTTGTAAGACACGACTGGAACTGCAAGAGGGACTTGATTCTTTGGTCAGATTAAAGGTGCCATCTTGCACATAAAATCAAATCATATTCCATATTCCATAACAATTGGGGGCAGTATACCTCCAGAAAGTGAGTTGTGCCGCGGCCGTGCGCACTCTCACGTCTTCAAACAACTGTTTTGCTCTCTCTTTCTCTCAACTGATTCTCTCTGCCGGGCCGGGGCTAGTAATTTAGCATGCTAATTTAGGTTCTCTCCTTGTTTTCATGTTGTTTATGGAGAAGGAGTAAATGAATCGGGAGAAATGCAACGGTGACGGACGCATCATAAACAAAATATTGCATAAATATCGCGAGACTTTCGATATGTATATCGAGCAACGTGATATCGCGATAACGATATTGATTCGATAAACCGTACATCCCTAGCAGCTAATTTAGGATAATAAATGGAGTGGAGGCGGACATTTTAAAGGCAGACTAACAGGTCTTTGAGGGTCAGAATTCTAAATGATAGTAATAAATAAATAGTTAAAAAAGTAACAAATAAATAGTTAAAAAGTCATATATTTTGAATTCTGGATTTTTTTTTTTTAGATTATGTCTCTCACAGTGGACATGCACCTACAATGACAATTTCAGTCAGACCCCTCCATGATTTCTAAGTGGGAGAATAGCAGGGTGTTCAAATACTTATTTTCCTCACTGTATATGCAACCTTAACCAGTATTAATGTCGCACAGAAGGGTCAGTCATACTGCTCTGGATGGGGATGAGTCTTTTCTGCTGAACCTTTCACCGTGCGGAGGGAACCGCTAAAAGATGTAATCAACACCTTCAGTGACCTATATATTGGTTCGGATGAGGAAAGTGAGAGAATTAGGGATAATGCCCCAGACATTAAAGACAAATTAGGGATAATGCTCCACACATTCCTGACAACATCCATTTTCCACCTTCACCACCACCGGATATGGATCATGAACCAAACAACGACCCATCCACTTCAGTCACATTTATGATAGAAAAATGTTCCTTTTGATGAATTTGAAAGCCGATGTAGAATCATAGAGGAGAGAATGTCTTACCAGTTGCAACGCAAGTGTGATAAAGTAAAAAAAAAAAAACAACTAGAACTGCTTGTCCAATCTGTCCGAGCTGGGCCAATCTGTAGTAGTCAAGTCAAGTTACCTTTATTTATGTATCACTTATGTACAGATCAAAGCAGCTTCACAGTGATAACATGAAAGTAGTACAACAGAGTTTGTGTCTAGTAGAGACGAGATCATCAATTGGACCATAGATTTCAATCTCTGGTGCCGTGTTCATCCCCTCAAATTACCCCAGACCCTAATTCCACAGTTCGCTTTCCTCTTTCTAAATGTAAAAATATAACATACAGTGTGCAATCCAGTCACCTACCAACTCAGAGCAACCAATCCACAATACAGTATAACACCCAGAAAAACTCAATTTCCCCAGCTTTAGTAATATCCAAGATTATGACCCTGTCATATTTATTGAACGCTGCGAAGAGTATTTCGCAGTCCATCCAACTTAGTGATGGTATAGTCTTTGCTTCACTTTTTTTACGTACTCAAAAGGTTCTCCGAAGGACTGGTGGTTGGCAGAACAAAGGAATGTGTACAACTGGACATTTCACTGTAAGATACAGGAAAGGACAGTGCAACGTTGTACCGGATGTATAATCGAGAACTCAAAGTCACAATGCTCTGCCTGATACGATGTTCATTGTAAACGCTTCCAAAACCACAGCACCTCCTGACAACATGATTGTCGAAAACCATGCATCCTTTGTAGAAGAGCAACACTGGCAGTGGGACACATGGTGGGGGGTATAACAGCCCATAGTCCTGTTACTGTGAATTATAGTAGGTGTTGGTAGTAACACTTCCATACTCTAGGGGTTCTAAGCTGCTCTTCTACTCTAGCTTAAAGCCAGATGAAGTAGTAGAGGAAGGGAGATTGTTTTGTTAGGAGGAAGCATTGTGTTCTTCTCAGGCATGTTCATGGTGTTCTTCTATTCTTCAATAATTTTGCGCGTTTGGCGTTTGGACGCCTCTCCTTCCAGTTCTCTGCTGCCAATGATTGGAATACACTTCAAAAATCTTTGAAACTTGAATCCACTGTCCGATTAATCACTTTTAAATCATTGTTAGCAAATTTACTGTCGGACCATTGTACATGCTAACCTGATCTGTGCACTTGATCTACGGATCTGTATTAATCTTCTATGTTAATTGAGTACTACTTTGTCTTGTAATTTTATGTGTAACTTATGTTTTTTTGTACCTCAACGCTTTTTTGGCCAGGTCGCCATTGTTAATGAGAATGTGTTCTCAATGTGCTCACCTGGTTAAATAAAGGTTTTATTATATTATATATAATAATTTTCGTATTATCGTTTATTTGGATTGTAAATACATACATTTGCTGCAGTGGGCATACTTCCTTAAGCTTGGTGTATTGTTTTTTAAGGTGCATGGCGCTTGAGAACTGCTGGTCTATACAGAAGAAAGCCCTGTCTAGGCTCTTCCTCGGTAATCAAAATTAAATTAAAAAAAATTACTGAATGAATGATACACGGATTGTCCAGCACTCTCTATGCTCTCCTATACAGCAGAACAACGCCTGAAAGACAGCTCATTCTTCCTGTGATCCTTGAGTCCAATCCAGAATCCGCTTCAATATTGCATTACAAGTTTTCTGAAATGTTATGTTTAAATATGCAAATGAGGCATTATCTAATTAAATGTGCACTAATTTGCATACATTTCTAGAGCAAAAATCTGAACATTGGATGAAGTCCAAATTCTTGTTTCATTTTTTTATATTAGAGTCAAAGGTTTTTACAGAGGGGATTTTGGATTGCTCTATTTATCACTGCACAAATCAGAAATGAAAAAAAAAAAACTTTTTAGATTTAGATTACCATAGATTAGATTACCTAAAATTAGATTACCATAGATATATTTATGGTTCAATATAGGAGGAAAAACTCATTTCGAGAAAACAGCTTTTAAAGGGCACCTATTATGCCCCTTTTTACAAGATGTAATATTGGTCTTGGGTGTCCTCAGAATGTATTTGTGAAGTTACAGCTCAAAATACACCACAGTTAATGCATTACAACCATTTGAAAATGTCATTTTTGGGGCCTGTTTTAAAATGAGCTATTTTGAGGCATACCACCTTAAATGCAAATGTGCTGCATATCCCAGCCCTGCCTTTGGATGAGGGCGTAACTTGATACATGGCAGTCGGTAAGCAGAAGGGCTGAGAGAGTGAGAGAAACCGCTGTTTTGAATGTCATTCATAGAATGTCACATTAGAATCGGAATATATAAATAGTACGAAGAGACTCCGGCAGAATAAACACAAATGAGAATGGACCAGTACGTCTCGGTATGGTTATTTATTTGATACATTTATGTACTTATAGAGTTGTAATCGCGTCCCCATTCCAATTATGGATGTGCAACACACACACACAGACACACACAAACACTAACGCTGGCACAAATTTTTTAAACTACATACACACATTCTGTGATAAAGTTTGCTACGTACAAGCGAAATTACATTTATGCGAGGGACCTGTTGCGTCATGTTTACTTGTCATACAGGTGATTCTGAGGCAAATGTGAGAAGATGGCTAACTTACAGAATAAGAACATATATGCAGTTTTTAATACAATATATTTAAATATATATATATATATATATATATATATATATATATATATATATATATATTAACGTGTGGTTAACCACTATACAAACAAGGTTTAAATTATATAAACAGACATCCGATGACGACAACAACTTTAGATGCATTTGACATCGACTGAAAAGACTATTTGCTCAAAAATCATAAAACACACTTACTGTTACTGGAGGTGTCGGTGGATCGCAAACAGTAGATGACGATCCACACTTGAGGATTAACTTTTAAGCCACAACAACAGGATTAACCCACGACAGAACATTTATGTTTCCAAGAGACATTACCGGCTGTCATTGAAACAATGGAGGATGGTGTCCAGATCACAGAGGGCGGGGTCTATGCCACAACCACACTGTCAATCAAACCCCTTGCTCAATTCTACGTCACAAAGAGCTGAATCTTAGAACTCAGCTCTGCATATCATTTATTGAGAATTTTTATCATTCTAGTGTGGTTTTGCTCATACACAAGTTTATGTTCAAACACCATGTAAAAGTGAATTTTCCATAATAGGTGCCCTTTAATGATACTGTAATTGAAATACAGACACAAATAGAGAAAGTGCTTTAAAAGATACAGTTAAAAGTGTATTTTGGATGTTTTCTTTCCTCTAGTCTGAAAAAACAATTTATGAAAAGCGAAAAAGACCAAGATTGACAGATTTTGAAAATACTCTTTTTGCCTGTAGTGTCTCGCCTCAAATCGAATAGTGCAAAAAATAATGTTAAGTTCCTATAATTTGAAGCAGAATATAAACATGGAGTAATAAGTGGTAACTGTAGAGACTCAAAGATTGAGCAACACAATTCACCCTATTCAAACCAAATTTCACATGAGGATGTTAACCGGCGTTACCTCGTATGACCAGACGCACTGGGTCCCTCCGAAGCGCCTGACGCAGCGCCCTATCTCCACATCCTCATGAGTGGTGTACATCTCCCTGAGACAGGCCCCAATGTGCGGCGCCATTCTGCGCAGAAGCTCCCGGCTGAAGATCATCCCCGGACCACCCATGCAGAAGTTCTCCCCGGGCTCCAGCGCCAGCTTACCTAGCTCCTCGGTGGTGCCCAGCCCCGTCTGGCCCAGATACAGCGGCGTACTGCTGTTCAGAGAACGCAGGAACAGCTCCAGCCGCTCGCCTGCAGGAGTCGGAAGCACAGGAGGAAATCATGAGGTGCAGGAACATTTACACAAACTCTCAAAGACTAATATTTTTAAACATACTAATTAGGGCTAAACAATATGTAAGGACAATGCGAGATGCGATAACTCGTTAAATAGTCGAGTTTAGTCATTAGTCATTTAGTCAATAGTCATTTAGCTCAACATCTTCAGAATACATGCAATTGCTTTTGATTAGCATTATTTTATTTTATTATATTTATTTCTCACTGTAACTTTTTTTCTTGGCATGGTACATATATAGTTTTTGTCTGTATTTTGATGTTGTCTTGGTACAAATGATATGGTTTACTCTGTTTAGGGAGGAGTGTGTCACCTTTTGGGAGTCTTGCATGAATGAATGTCTTGTTTTGTTTTGGCTTATATATTTA
The DNA here is from genome assembly GCF_988280905.1 of Pimephales promelas. Classification (NCBI taxonomy): domain Eukaryota; kingdom Metazoa; phylum Chordata; class Actinopteri; order Cypriniformes; family Leuciscidae; genus Pimephales; species Pimephales promelas. The sequence continues at coordinate 18,659,164 of NC_142791.1, forward strand.
GCTGTATAGCACTACTGCATAGCATTTTTTTGTTTGTTTGTTTTTCTTGTGTATTTGTTGTTGTTGTTTTTTGGCTTTTGCTATTTGTTATGTTAAATTCAAGCTGCTGTAAGGTCAGTTTTTTATTTGAATCTAGAATCGAGGACCCCCTCGAAAACGAGATGGCTCATCTCAAGGAGCTATTCCTCTTTAATAAATGTCAAATAATACAATATGCAATACGATAATGCTTAAAGTTTATAATATAAACTGTAATTCTCTTTTAAAAGTTTTTAAAATTATATAACCAACATCCATACAACTTCTGAAAGTGTACATCAGTGTTTTACTGTAGCATTAGAAGTGTTATTTTAACATCGATGTAAAGAACAGGGGTTAGAGTTTCAGGAAGGCCTACATTAGGGTTATTCTGAATAATCAAATGTAAAAATAAAACACTGCTTAGTCTTTACTCTATGAATTAAATATATACTGATTCTTATTAAACCTATAAGTTATTCAGCCAAGAGCAAGCCAAGAGCAGTGAGTGATTTTCTCTGTCTTTTATTCATGACCCCAGTTATTGCAAGCCGTTGTGATATGCATATTGTGATATACATTTGTAATATTTCAATCATTTTGATATATGTGCAGCCCTAATACTAATATTAACCTTAATTAATATACTGAAAATTTCTAATGAAGTGTAGAACACATTATAGACAGTATTGTCACATTAGAAAAAGATGTAAAATAGCTGTAATTCAGATTTGATGTGATTTTTAGAACTATTCATTTAAGATACAAACTGCTGTCTTCACCAAACATATGTTGATTGAATATATCAAATACAGTATATGTTGCATTTGATAATCATCTGGGTTAATTTCACAAAAACCCACCAAACAAATCTGGGTCATAATTTCACCCCGGAAATAGAAATCATTATATTTTGCATAAAGAAAATGAAGCCTGGTTTTAGGTTTATTATTTTTATCAACATTGTGAAATTATTTTCATGCCATTATTTTAATTGTACCCTTAAATTCTGATTACTCTAATATATATATATATAAAAAAATAATGTTATATCACTTAAATTGTTATATTTAGAGATTTATTTTACTGTGAAACTGAAATCAAGTTAGAATTGCCATAAAAAAATAGATTTGGGAGAAGTTTAACTGTCTTTAAAATAATGTCACATTTAGTGATGGGCAACGATTAATCGCATCCAAAATAGAAGTTTGTGTTTCCATAATATGTGTGTGTTTATTGAGTATTTTTTTTTTTATAATTTACTGTATTTTATTTTTATCATAATTTTTATTTTTCATTATTTCTTATTTTTTATTCTAAACTGTTTTAATTATTCTGATTTCTTTTTTGGATTATTTTAATTTTTTTTCTATGTAAAGCACTTTGAATTGCCATTGTGTATGAAATGTGCTATATAAATAAACTTGCCTTGCCTTGCCTTGCCTTGAGTATGATTATTTTGTATTTACAAATACACATGCATTTATATATTTAAGAAAAATGTGTTATTTATATACATATTTATATATAATATAAATAATGCATAAATCTATATACAGTATATACATGCAAATACTTCTTAAATATATGCATATGTGTGTATTCATATATACACAATATAATTATACACAGTACACAAATATATATTATGTAAACACAAACTTTTATTTTGGATGCGATTACTCATTGTCTAGAACTATATGCAAAACATCTGAATGGTCCTACAATAAGCTTCCATAACTTTGTTATTTCTATAATTTGAAAAGGGAACTTTAACTCGGTCATTATTTGCAAAAGTTAAATATTTCCAAAGAGCTATATATGCATCAGAATGCTTCAACACAGCAATATCTCTTTCCACTCTCGGTCTTCAGCTATTCACCTCTGATGTAGACATCATCATCAGCCCTCATAAACCACTCATATTTATCCAAGTAATGGTCGTGCATGTACTTCAGCATCATGAAAGACTTCTTCTGGGGAGGGTAGGAGTCGTCCACCCCTGCCAGCGAGACGAGGGGTACAGGGGTGGGCAGAGGGATCTGCTCAGACCCCTCACTGGAGAAGAACTCCACCCGGCCCGGGATGCTGGGGCTCCAGGTCCTGAAGGCAGCCACAGCCCTGGAGGACAGGTACTTCTGAGCCGTCATGACACCCACATACAAGAAGCTGTTCACCTGAGGCTCAGGTGCAGGTCTATCACTGCTGTTCCCCGTCCCATGATGCTCCTCTTCCCCTTCATCACTGCCCTCCTGACTGGAGAAGACTGGCTGCAGATGCCTGTGTCTGCCACTGGTTGAGGAGGAGGAGGTGTCTGAAACTTCAGCCTGAGCCCTGGCGTTACTGTAGTATGAACACATGGAGGACCTTCTGTTCTTCGCACTGAGCTCTACAACTCTGGGCACAACCAACCACGACGCGGCGGAAAAGCCCAGGAAAACCCCGACGATGAGGCTCACCAGCGGTCTCCTCGACCTAAGGGCCATCGCACAGTCAACGCAGCAGATCCCTCATAAACAGCAGTCTCCTCAAACTGATATACAGTGCAGTTTGGAGTCAAACGACTAACGCCTGTGATTATCTAACATCTGCAAAGTGCCTTCGCAAGCACGTCGCGCGACCGAAGAGGAGTGTCCCGTTATACGTGAGCTAAACATCTTTCACATGTAGGCTATCGATCACGGTTCAAATCTATCCAAGTGTTGATATCGCAGCTCTCTGGTCAATTCTCTCTCGCTCGGTGAGGAGTGTTTCTTATAATTCTTTCGGTCGCTGCCAGTCCACATTACTGAAGTGATAACGCGTCGCACTGTAACGTTTATAAAGTTGACGCTTCCTTTCCCAAGCGGTGAACGCTCGCGTTGTGCCTTTCTGTTTCCTCACCTCACTGTACAGATACACCGCATTCGCGTAACCCTTCTCTCCGCGTTCAGCCGCTTCGGACTCCAAACACTCGACATTTCCCCTCACAGTTTGAAGCGAGGACGCGGAACTTTTCCTCGTCGCGTCTCCCGCGTGTCTCCGGGTTTGAGCCTCTGGGCGCACTGATGTAACGGGACAAACACGCTCCGTCGCGGGGCGGAGCGAAGCTTTCTCTTCCCTGGCTGACTTTAGCTGGGAAATACACAGAAGGCAGGAATTTCACTGCTCTGGGGCTTATTGACTCTGAATATTTGACTTAACTGAGACTTAGCCTGTTTAAAAGTCACACATAAAAGTTTAAAAGTGATGTTTAATTTAGCTACCTGACAGAAATCAACAACTCGTGAAATGAGAATTTATTATTATTATTATTTTATACTTTATTTTGAACATGTAAAAAAACAAACAAGAAAAAAATTTGATATATACAAATTATATAAAATTAAATATATAAAATTAAAATAACTGCTACATAAATTCAGGTAGGCTACTACTTCTCAGCAATCTTCCAAAATGATTGTAAGTGGTTCAAATTAGAAATTCCCATGTTCAAAAAAGAGTAGGAAGAAGTTCATAACTTTTTAAGTCCTACCCCCTTTCTCTTTTTTTATTTATTTATTTTTAACCTTTAGCTGAATACAAAACAAATTGCTTCTCATTTATTTCCATCTATCTGCAGCAAATCAATTAATAACACCTTCATACTAAACTTAATATGTAGACCTAGGAACCTGTACACAATACTAACCCCTCGAGTCCTTTTCGTATCCATTTAATATCTTCAATTTAAATAGTCTTTTAAAATTACTCATTGTTGTTTAATTTCATTTCTTCACTGCAGCTGTTCCATTCACTCCCTTGGTTGAAATCCAGTTATATTTTAAATTAGTTCTTATACATTTCTTTTCAAATACAAATGTTCCTCTTAGGTGATTTGTGCTCTCTCTCCTTTGGAACAACTGTTGAATACTGGTTGATAACCGTTGATTATTTATTTTATACATAATTTGTGCAGTTTTGAATTCAACAATATCTTTGAATTGTAGTGCTTTCAATTTAATAAAGTGTGGAGTAGTTGGTGCTCTATAAGTGGTTTTATTTAGGCTACTATTCTTAAGGCTCTCTTTTGAAGGGTTCAGTGGTTTTGTAAGAGTTTCCCCATACTTCCAAGCAGTAAGAAATGTATGGAAGTATGAAGGAACAATACAGCGTGTATAGTGTTTGTTGATTTAATAGGTATCTTATTTTATACAATATGGCAATTGATTTGGATATTTTGGCCTTTATATAGTGTATGTGTGGCTTCCAACATAATTTTTCATCGATTATTACTCCCAGAAATTTTAGTTCTTTTACCCTTTCTATTTCAATATCATTTATCTTAAGTTTTTTTTTTTGTTTTTTTTTAATAGTTTGTCATGATTACCAAAAAATTATAAATTTAGTTTTATTTAAGTTCAGTGTTAATTTATTTGCATCAAACCAACTCTTCATCTTTTTTAATTCATTTTGCACTGTATCCAAGACTTGTTCTTGATTTTCCCCAGAACAAATTAAATTAGTATCATCAGCAAATAAAATAGTAATCAGTGTTTTTGATACCATTCATACATTATTTTTATACAAGATAAACAACAGAGGTCCCAACACTTACCCCTGGGGGACCCCACAAGTAATTGTCTTTAACTTTGAATTATGGTTTTGCAATTAGACATATTGCTGTCTATTATGGAAGTAGCTTTTTAACCAAGAAAGTGCTGTCAAAAATTAGACCCGACTGAGAGGCCTGTCGGTAAAAAAATACATACAGATTGGAAACGGCCTGAGCCAATGCTGTGAGTTTGGGCGGGACTACCTTAAATATTGAAAACATTTGGGAAACTTGTTTGAAAACAGTCATTAGCTGCACCCAAATTGCCATATTTTATTTATAGTAGGCTTACATTGATAAGGATCTTCTTGACTGTTAATGAAGTGTTCTGTAGCATGCCTATGCGGTAAATTCTATAAAATGACATAAAACATCCAATATGAAAATCCTTTATTGTGTTATTAAACAATTTAAGCACAAGGAACAACTTTCTTTGAACGTATCCGTAAGAAATATATATATGTGTAAATATGTAAATAAATAATATTTAAATTAAAGTGTAAATTAAATATGTGTGTGTGTGTGTGTGTGTGAGAAAAGTTCATACTGTAGTTATACCGTATATTTTATTTATCAGATTAAATGACTCCTCAAATTCCATTGTATTAGTGATAGCAAAGTGTTAGCTGTTCGCACAATTTACAATCCTATCATATGCAGTGTGTCATCTGGGAATTGTTCATCTAAATTCTGTTCATATTTGAAGAGTTGTGTAGTGTATTCCTTTACCAACACTCAATATGTCAGTGATCACATGATACATATTGTGACTAAGAGGCAGAGGCGGATGGATCCATTTGCAGTAATTTATCAACACAGGTAAGCCAACAAAGGTAAGCAGTCATAAACTCAAGGCCCGAGACAAGAAGGGCAGCAAACACAAACTCCGAACACAGGATAGGGCAATCCAAAGGTGTACATCAAACAGGCAAAGGTCAGGGGCAGGCAGCAGAGGTTCAAAAGTGAGTAACACAGTCAAAAATACCAGAGCAATACGAGAAAACGAGCTTGAGACAGAGTAACGGTAAACAAGACTTCACAAATGAACAATGAACATAGCAGTCCAGATAAAGGGGAGATGAAGGGCACACAGGTGATACAGATGAACTGATGGGCCAATTAATCAGGGGATGATGAGCAGGGAAGGATAGTGGGAAATGAAGTCCTAATATGCAGGAAAGAGGGATCTGGTGAAACCAGGAGGGGGCGTCGTTGAGCGTTCTGTGACTGATTGGTGACTAGCTGTGTAGTAGCAGCGATACCTGGATGACCACCGCGCTGGGGGTGCAGTGGACACACTGAAGCACACGGTGGCGGAGGTCAGGAGGGACGAAGAGGCGGTCAGCAGGACATTCAGGTGGAGCAGGATGATTACTTAAAGCCGCAGTGATTTCAGAGATGATGTCCCATTGGACCGGAGCCACGATCAGAGTGGTGGGAACAATGGGCTCAGGTTTAGATCTCTCCGAGGGACCGTCGAACAGGCGGGACAGGGCATCAGCTTTGCCGTTCTGGGAGCCAGGCCTGTAGGTGATCTTGAAAAGAACAGGGACCAGCGAGCATTCAGACATTTAGCTGACCTGATGTACTCAAGATTCCGGTGATCAGTGAGCGCTGTGAAAGACTGACGCGCTCCCTCCAGCCAGTGCCTCCACTCTTCAAAGGCGGACTTCATGGCCAAAAGCTCGCAGTCCCCCACGTCGTAGTTGCGCTCAGCAGAGTTAAGTTTTCGAGAATAGAAGGCACATGGGAACATCTTCGCAGGATCCCCAAACCGCTGGGACAGGATAACCCTCACTCCAGTGTTCGATGCATCCACTTCAATGATGAACTCCTTCTCAGGATCCGGGTGACGGAGAATAGGAGCGGACGTAAATCTCTCCTTGAGCTGAGCAAAGGCCGCAGTACACTCTGCTGTCCACTTAAAATATTTACCTCCTCCTTGAAGCAAAGATGTGAGAGGGGCTGCAATTACACTGAAGTTGCGGATGAATCTGCGGTAAAAATTAGCAAAGCTCAAAAAGCGCTGCAGCTCCTTAACTGAAGAAGGTTGGGGCCAATTCCCCACGGCACTGACCTTGCTGTCATCCATCAGGACTCCGTTTGCACTGATGATGTAGCCCAGGAGGGAGATGCGTGTCCGGTGAAACTCGCACTTGGAGACCTTGGCATAAAGCTGGTTATCAATCAGGCGTTTGAGAACTGAACGGACATCCTGGACATGCTCCTCTAGAGAATCAGAATAAATCAGAATATCATCACTGTAGACGATAACTCTCTGATGTAACATATCCCAGAAAATTTCATTAACGAAAGCTTGAAACACAGAAGGACTGTTGGACAGACCGAACGGCATCACACAATATTCGTAGTGCCTGGATGTAGTGGAAAACGCCGTCTTCCATTCGTCACCACTCTATTTGTGAATCAAGTTGTAGGCGTTCCTTAAGTCCAGCTTGGTAAAGTAACGATCTGTATGGAGCAACTCCAGAGCTGCAGGGACCAGCAGGAGAGGATAACAGTACTTGACGGTCACCTCATTGAGACCACGATAGTCAATGCATGGCCGAAGGCTCCCATCCTTCTTCTTGACGAAAAAGAACCCGGCTGAGGCCGGAGATGTGGAGGTTATGATGAAACCCTTGGCCAGCTGTTCGTCGATGTACGCTCTCATGGCCTCTGTCTCTGGTTGTGACAATGGGTAAACTCTCCTGCGTGGTGGCACGGCCCCAGGTAAAAGCTCAATAGCACAATCGCCAGCACGGTGAGCAGGAAGGTGAGAAGCTTCAGTTTCGCTGAAGGCCAGGGCCAGATCGTGGTAATCGGGGGGAATCTCCTGAAGATCCACTCCCCTGAGTGCAGCCCTGTGGAGTTCAGTACCTTGGACAGCAGCCGCGCAGTTGATCTGACAGAATTCGGACCACCCGGAAATTCTCTCATCAGACCAGGAAATTTGAGGGTTATGTTTCGCTAGCCAAGGAAGCCCCAGGATTACAAGATGCGTCGGAGAGTGTATCGTGAAGAATTGGATCATTTCAGAATGCGAAGTCCCGAAACTGAGCGTGAGGGGTTGCGTGGTGTATTGCACTTCTCCAGACCCCAGGGGGCGTCCATCCAGCTCCTCCACAGTCACACCAGACTCACATGCGCGGAGAAAAACACGATGAGTTTTGGCAAATGCAAGGTCGATAAAATTTCCCGCAGCTCCCGAATCAATCAAGGCTCTTATATTTAAAGTATGTCCATTAAATCTTAAAGAACTGTCCACAGAGAATAATTTAGAAGAGTGATAACAACTCACCGCAGTGGAATTCTTGAGCGCTGGATTTACTGGACAGGTGGCCCTCATATGACCGGCCTCCCACAATACATGCAGAGATGATTTCGGCGTCTCCTCTCCCGCTCCGCTGTAGAGAGGCGTGTATAACCAATCTGCATAGGCTCCGACTCAGCGTTGGGGAAAGCACACTCGATGAGAGTGGATCTGAGGGGTGTGCGTCGAGCGCGAATCAGGTTGTCGAGGCGGATGGCGAGCTCCATAATCTGACTCAAAGATTTACCGTCGTCGCGGCACGCCAGCTCTCCCTGGAGGTCCGGGTTGAGTCCCTTGCGATACAGGAGATTTAAAGGTTCCTACTCCCATCCAGCTTGAGCTGCCAGGGTCCGAAACGAGAGTGTGTAGTCCGCTGCGGTAGAACTCTCCTGGCGTAAAGTGAGCAGCAGTTCTCCCAGGTCCTTTCCTCCCGCAGTATGTTGAACACCTCTCTAAATTGGGTTAAAAACTTAGTGTACGAGGGGAAAGAGAGCTGACCACCATACCAGAGCGCAGTAGCCCACTCCAAAGCCCGGCCGGTGAGTAGAGAACACATAAAGGAAACTCGGCTCTCATCAGTGGAGAGGGACTGAGCCTCCTGATCGAAATACAAGCTGCACTGCAACAAAAATCCTTTACAGGTAGAGGGTGAGCCATCAAACTTCTCAGGAAGGGATAACTTGGCCTGGTTTGCATTGTTACTCATGGCAAGTGGAGTGGGAGCAGATGCAGCTGGATTCGGAGCTTGATTATCAGGCGTGCTCGGTGGGGTTAGCACTCGGACGGATCTCACGAGCTCCTCACCGAGACTAGTCAATTTTACTAATTGCTGCTGATGGGCAGCCAGCACACTCGCTTGAGTGGATACCTCGGAGGCCAGTCGATGGAAATCTGCTGGATCCTGCTTGATCCTGGTGAAGTCTTCTGTGACGAAGAGGCAGAGGCGGATGGATCCATTTGCAGTAATTTATTAACACAGGTAAGTCAACAAAGGTAAGCAGTCATAAACTCAAGGCCCGAGACAAGAAGGGCAGCAAACACAAACTCCGAACACAGGATAGGGCAATCCAAAGGTGTACATCAAACAGGCAAAGGTCAGGGGCAGACAGCAGAGATTCAAAAGCGTGTAACACAGTCCAAGTCAAAAATACCAGAGCAATACAAGAAAACGAGCTTGAGACAGAGTAACGGTAATCAAGACTTCACAAATGAACAATGAACATAGCAGTACAGATAAAGGGGAGCTGAAGGGCACACAGGTGATACAGATGAACTGATGGGCCAATTAATCAGGGGATGATGAGCAGGGAAGGATAATGGTAAATGAAGTCCTAATATGCAGGAGAGAGGGATCTAGTGAAACCAGGAGGAGGCGTCGTTGAGCGTTCTGTGACATATATTTTATTTCTGCTATTTAGAATCTGAAATAGCAATGGCCAACTGGTGAATAACTTCTTTGAGTTGATTCTCGTAAATGAATTGGTCAAACTAATGAATTGGTTTTCTTGAAATTTTGCATCATCTTATATCTTTTTGAACCACTCACTGTCTTCAGTACTTGTTTTTGTTGAGTTCAGGCTTTTTTATTCTTGTCAGCAGATTTAAGCAACACAATGCGGGTTCCTAGATAAAGGCCTTAGGACAACTTGACAAAAATTTCCCTATTTATAAAATTCCTGACAAATTCAAAATGATACAAAAAAAAAAAAACATTTGGAATTTTTTCCATCAGATGTGTTTTCTAGATATTAATTGGCAAACACTCAGTTTTGACCAGAGCTGCACCCTTCTTGTGGAATATATACATGTGTAGCCAAGACTGCTGCCACATGTGGCCCAGAAACGGCACTGCTGCTGTTAGAGGCGCACAATAAAAATCATCTGTTTTTGTCCGACTTTTATGGCATTAATGGTGCGTTGATGTAAGTTTGGAATTATGTGGTTCTTATATTTTCCATACTAAAAAGCATTTATGTCTAGCATTCTGACGTCTATTGACTGCGTACTCCAGTTCCCACATATTTTTTTATTAGATTAAGTCATTATTTGGTGCTAACTTCAGACATGTTTATTTTTAGATATGCACTTTAGACTTTAACATTTTAAAATTGTTTAGTACTTTTTAGGATTATCAGCTCTGTTTCAGACCATATGTGTCTTGTAAAAGCAATATAAATACATTATTAAATATAAAATAACCCTATTTTTAATAAAACAAATATATAAGAGTGTATTTTATTTTATTTATTTTTTTATTTTTTTTATTCAACAATTGTACAGTATACAGGAACGTCCTCTCCATTACAAAAATAATACATTGTGCAGTTTCCAACTGTCAGAAATATAAGTCTTTTTAGTCTCAGCTATGTCCATTAGGCCCAAGAGTATAAAGGCTTTATGAAGAGTTTATGCTTTGCTTGCACATTCCTCTGTATGTATGTGTGTAAGTTCAAACATCTGGAGAGTTTCTCCCTCTCCCCTTTCTGTTCTTCTTTCTTTTGTTACATATAGAAAGTCTTCTAGGATCCCTAGGTTCTGAGGGTATTTTCAACGGATATTGACCATATTCGGAGTTATTATATAAATGTTATACAACGTATATATGATATGGCATGAGGTCATATATAATTCTATTGGATAAGACCAGATAACTCCCCTTGATATTTTCATATATATTTGCATGTCACATATGGGGAGGCTGAGCTATCTTTTCTGGCTCCCCCAGCGCTGGTGATTTTGATTCTGTATGGTCTGTTCACAACTCAATAAAAGGACGTGGAGGAAAAGGCACTTGTTGGAAGTCGTTCATTTCTAACAATATGGGGGCTCGGTCCTGGGATTTCTCCAAGCGGTAAGAATTTAATTTTTTCTCTTTTAAAAGAAGGGAGAGAGTTGGTTCTTACTGTTTGCTGAGAAAAAGTTATTGTTGTAATTTTAGTGCCGTGAAGTTTTACCATATTTGGTAAAATCCTCGTAATCGATTGGGAGAATGGTTATCCTCGCGTTTGAATTAATGCGGGAAGAGCAAAAAAAGGAGGTCTGATCCCCCTCACTATTTTTTGTTAAATTGGATTTCTCCTCATATCGTTGCGGGATGACGTCGTTCCTCGCGTTTTTTTTTTTGATAAAAAGCGCGGGAAGAGCACAAAAGAGAATTGCTACCTCTTTTGATGTTTTGGGTTTGACCTCGTGTTTTGATAAATACGGGATGAACAGAGGAAATTGATCACTTTCCCCTGTTTTTTAGGAAGTATCTTCGCGAGATATTTCGAATAACTCCGTTCATTTTTTGAGGTTGTGAATAGACTATACATAGGCCTAATTCCCCCCCCCCCTTCTATTTTTTCCCTCCATCTCTTTGTTTCCTATCTGTACTAACAATTTGCCTTTGTTTTTTTTTTCATTTGACTATTTTGAAAAAATTGTTAACTCTGAATTAGAGGAGAAATTTTTGTGTGGCTTAAAATGGGAAATAAAATAAGTCCGCCGCTAATTGATGAAACGCCGAAAGATTTTATGATTCGGAATGATCAAGCATTTTTCACAGAACCATATCTATCAAATTTAGCTGGCTGGTCAGCTGGTAAAACACAGCTAGATCCGTTTCCTCGTGAAGGTTCGTTCAAAGATGCATACATGCAAAGTGCTAAAGACATGATTTTTGGAAATTGGGGTGATCCAAATTGGGATTTTGATTATATGAAACGATCCTATAAAACGTGGGAAACGATGAAAAATACTGGAATCGCGGACCGGAGATAGATAAAACTGCAGAAAGAAATAAAGATCAAAAATCGTCTCCCTCCCAGGGTGCACTCAGTGCGCAGCCTGATAGAGAGACGCAGACCGCTCAAAATCCAGTCACACAGAGTGAGAGAAAAAAAAAGTTTCTCTCACACTGCCGATGTAAGCGTCCCCCACCCTCCTAAATATGAGTCCATTCAGACTCCAGCAGTTTGTGAGACGCCTGTGAGAAATAAACTGTATCCTGATTTAAAGGCTGCGACTACGTTTCCTTTCGTGGAAACTTCAGACGGCTTTAAAGTGCATCCGTTGCCTCTTGCCGACGTTGTAGCTATTTGCAAAAAACTTCCAGATCCAACTAAAACTCCGCATCAGTATGTTTCAGTTTTGAAGCGACTGACAACTTACAGTCAATTGACAGGGCGGGATTATCGTTTCATATTAACTAAAACACTCCCGGCTGAAATTACTGAGGAAGAATTAATAGAAGAAATTGATCTGTTACGTCCAATACATGACGCGCCACCGGCCCGTAGTATTCTGATCAGAGATTCAGAACCTGTTGATTTGTCGCGATCTTTTCGTGGAGTTCGCGTGATGGATGATTACGATGATTACGATGTTGATTGGGTGTGGGCCAATGCAGGTAAACTTCAACTTTTTTTAAACAATTAACAACATTCTTAATGAAGTTGTCATCTGCCAAACAAGACATCTCCCATGCAGCTAATACAAAACAAAAAGCGGGTGAGAGTCCAGTAGCTTTCTTTAACAGATTTAAACGTGCTTGGATTGAAGAATCTGCCATCCCTGTTGATGATGATAATTGTCAGTTGTTTGTGAACACGTTTCTGAACAATATGCATGACGAGACTGCTCAATTAATTCGAATCACCACGAATAACTTTTTAACTATGTCAATTGATGACCTTGGCAAACGTTTGCGTGAGCTTTCCTCTGCAGGAGCCTTTGTCTCCTCCCGAGGTAAGACTCCGATAATGTTGCAGGTTGATGCCTCAGCTCCGAACCGTCCGGTCGATTATAGACCAAAACCTCTAACATGTTTCTGCTGTGGCAGCACAGGGCATGTGGCCAAGTTTTGCAGGCAGAAGTTGGAAATGAAGCAGGCCAATAGGAACCAGATGCGTCGACGCTCTGATGGCTATAGGCCAAGGCCCCAACCTTCGTTCTCTCCAAGTCAGAAGCAACAGCCTGTGTATCAGACTGAATGGAAACGTGCATGAAGGGGCCCGCAGAATCAAGAGTCTGAGTTTTCACTACTTTCGATTCAATATCCAAATAAATCACATGTTTTGCCATTTCTTGAATTGAAAGTTGACCATAAACCATATGTCTTTCTGATTGACAGTGGTGCCTCTGTCTCCTCCCTAAGTTCAAATGTGTACTCAGGCTCCGTCACAGGAAAGAAAATTAATTCTGTGGGCATAAATAATGTTCCTGTGAAATGCGATTTGACACCATCTTTACCGATTACCAGTAATGATGTGCCGTCATTGTTTAAAATGCATGCTTTTGCAATCATACCGAATTCACCATTCTGTCTATTAGGTAGAGACTTGATGCATAAGCTAGGTATGAAATTGGAATTTGAATCTAACTCTCTGACACTTCTGTTTCCCGCAGTTTTCTCCATTACGACCGATACAGGAAGTGCTCTTGTTGAGGATTCATCTGCAACTGTGCTGACACCAGAAATTTCGGGTGTCAACCCTCAATTGTGGGCGAAACACAAAGATGACGTAGGGTTAATAAATGTTCAGCCCTATAGGGCGAATTTGATAACCACTAGGCCTGTGTTTCAAAAACAATACCCACTTTCAAAGGAAAAAGAGGAGGGAATTTCACCCCTCATTGAACAATTCCTGAGTCAAGGCATTCTGATCCGAACTCATTCACCTTATAACACACCAATCAATCCAATTAAGAAAGCAAATGGTTCTTGGCGTTTAACACAAGATTTGAGAAAAATTAATGATTTGATAAAACCACTTGCTCCGATTGTGCCAGATGTGCAGAATATAATAAATTCAATTCCTTCAGCACATACATTTTATTCTGTTATTGATTTAAGCTCAGCCTTTTTCAGCATTCCTGTTGATCGTGACACTCAGCCATTGTTTGCATTTTGTTTTCAGAATTGTCAATACACGTGGACGAGACTCCCTCAAGGGTTCAGAGATTCTCCGGCTGTCTTCTCCTCAGTAGTGCACGATACACTGAAAGATGTCAAACTCCCACCAGACACCTGCTTGCTCCAATATGCTGATGACATTCTGGTCACTGGTGCCTCTGAGGACATGTGTGCTGCTGCCTCAAAGATTGTGTGCAACATTCTAGCTGAAGCTGGATTCAAGGCATCTAAAGAGAAACTTCAATGGGTGCAGAGGAAGGTTACTTACCTCGGACATGAACTGTCACAAGGAAAAGTTCGTCTGTCTGCGGACAGGATCAAAGCCATTGCTACATTCAAGCATCCATCCACACGGAAGCAAATGCAAAGCTTTCTGGGACTGGTCAATTACTGTCGACTGTGGGTGCCTAACTGTTCCAAGTATGACAAAATCCTGCGTGAAGCTACGCTGGGTGACATGGAGGACATTACATGGACAAGTGAGATGAATCAAGCATTCAGACATTTGAAATCCTCACTCTTAAGGCCGCCTGCCCTCGGCCTACCTTGTTACACCCAAGACTTTCATTTGTACGTGTACGAAAACGGAGGCACAGCCGCTGCAATCCTGGCCCAAGAGCATGGGGGCACTTTCCGTCCAGTAGCTTATTTATCTAAGACCCTGGATTCAGTAGCCAGGGGACTCCCAGCCTGTTTGCTTGCAGTGGCCGCCACAGCTGTCATGATACAAGATGCTGAAACAGTTGTTTTATCGCATCCACTCATTGTGCATGTCTCTCATCAGGTAGGAGCCATCATGCATAACATTTCTACTCAACACATGACTGCCCAACGCCGTTCAGGCTATGAGGCTATTTTGTTAGCAACTGCTAATTTAACATTGAAAGTAACTTCTGTTCTTCATGGCCCTACTGTACATTTGCACAGATTGCTGACGCAAGGTGAATTCGAGAGTGACGACCATGACTGCCTGACCAGGATCCAAACTTCTACTGCCTGCAGGCCAGACGTTTCTACGTCTGTCCTGGAGGAGGGAAAGCATTGGTATATTGATGGATCCTGCTTTAAGCCAAATGACAGTACATATTTGTGTGGTTACGCTATTGTTGAATTACCTGATAAAGTAATTGAAGCGCATTCACTGCCATATAAATCAGCACAAGTTGCAGAACTGATTGCATTAACAAGAGCTTGTCAATTGGCTAAAGGTCAGTGCATCAATATATACACTGACTCCAAATATGCGTACGGTGTAGTCCATGATTTTGCTAAATTATGGGAGGAAAGAAACTTCAAAACCTCAGACGGAAAACCAATTTCGCATCATAATGTTGTGGCTGAACTGATTAGTGCAGCACAGCAACCATTGAAGCTTGCAGTTATTAAAGTAGCTGGTCATAAAACAGGTGAATCTGATGAAGCCAAAGGAAACAGATTTGCAGATGAAGTAGCAAAATGGGCAGCAAAAGAAGCAATATGTAGTCCACATGTAAGTGAACAAAGCAATGAAGTGCCGATGATGAATTCGTCGTTGATTAATGATTTGGATGTTAAAATACTGCAAGCAAATCCTACTCAAGAGGATTTGACTCATTGGGCAGCCAATGAAGTGAAACCAGATCAAGCTGGTATTTTAAGAGATAAGCAAGGTAGAATCGCACTACCAGCATCCACAGTTGTAATGCTTTGCAGACATTATCATGGTGTATCACATGTGTCGAAAGAGAAAGTGATACAAAATTTGAATCGATCATACTGCATAGCCAATGTTCGAAGAAATACTTTGTTGATATTGGATGCTTGTCTAGTGTGTGCTCAAACCAACAGGCACAAGGCGATCCGCCATGATGCTTTACCGCATCCAGAACTTCCGTTCCAATATTTACAGATTGATTTTACACACATGCCTCCATGTGGAAATCACAAGTATTTGCTCGTGATTATTGATCGATTTACTAAGTGGCCTGAAGCTTTTCCATGTGGAAAAGAAGACGCGAAGACAGTAGTAAAGATTCTTGCAAAAGAAATTATACCGCGCTTCGGTATTCCGACCGTGATAGCAAGCGACAATGGAACTCCGTTCACTTCTAAAGTTACACAATTATTAGCTAAAGAGCTGAAAATTAATTGGCATTTCCATATCCCGTACCATCCGGAATCTTGTTCGAACGCCGAACGACTTAATAAAACGATAAAAGAACGTCTAAATAAAGCGTGTCTAGATACGGGAAGAAATTGGGTTGATTTGTTGCCTGCCGTACTGACGGAAATAAGAATGTCTCCGTCAGCCACTACAAAAATGTCTCCATTTGAAATTCTCATGGGTAGACCTTTCCCGACCCCTTGGGTCAGAGGTCGCGCTGGCAATCTTTCCACAGGTGACACGGAGGTGATCATCGCAGATTATGTGGATTCCCTTGTTAGAACGTTAAATGGCATAAATGGTGATGTTTCTCTCTCTCTCCCTCTTCCCTCAGAAAAGCCAACTCATCCCTTTGTTCCAGGACAGTCGGTGTTGGTGAAGTGTCTAAAACCCACAAAGCTTGGGGAAGCGAATTATCTTGGGCCTGCCACTGTGATCGCTGTGACAAGGACCGGTGTTCTGACTGACCTCCAGCCGCAGTGGATCCATGCTAGCAGAGTGAAGGCAGCCCCGTCCCCAGGGAGCGCATAAGCCTATGCGGAGGTGGATATCCAGCACTTATCGAAAGGAGAACGAGGAAGAGAAGTAGACGAAAAAAAAAAGAAAAAAAAGAAAAACGAGATTGCTGATTGAAGTTAGCAATAAGTATCATTGAGTCCATCAAGTCATGTTTGCACAGTCGCTTTTATACCTGATTGTGCTAAAAAATCTGCTAATTTACACACAAGTGCTTATAAGCAGTGGTAATGAAACTTGGTTGGATGCTGTATTATCCGATTTATTAGGATGTTGATTTATCGTGCTATGAATACTTTCGTATCCTCTCAATATTCTCTAGCGAATAGAACTATCAAGTATTAATGATTTGAAGGAAATGTTTGATTGAAGGATTTTTTCGTGTATTATTCTGTAATAATGGACATGCTGATCATGTGATATGATAATTCTGTTATATGATAACTGTCATTATCAAAGGGGCCATTGTCAGAAATATAAGTCTTTTTAGTCTCAGCTATGTCCATTAGGCCCAAGAGTATAAAGGCTTTATGAAGAGTTTATGCTTTGCTTGCACATTCCTCTGTATGTATGTGTGTAAGTTCAAACATCTGGAGAGTTTCTCCCTCTCCCCTTTCTGTTCTTCTTTCTTTTGTTACATATAGAAAGTCTTCTAGGATCCCTAGGTTCTGAGGGTATTTTCAACGGATATTGACCATATTCGGAGTTATTATATAAATGTTATACAACGTATATATGATATGGCATGAGGTCATATATAATTCTATTGGATAAGACCAGATAACTCCCCTTGATATTTTCATATATATTTGCATGTCACATATGGGGAGGCTGAGCTATCTTT
Source organism: Pimephales promelas (assembly GCF_988280905.1). NCBI lineage: Eukaryota > Metazoa > Chordata > Actinopteri > Cypriniformes > Leuciscidae > Pimephales > Pimephales promelas. Next base: position 18,676,467 of record NC_142791.1, read on the forward strand.
TCTGGCTCCCCCAGCGCTGGTGATTTTGATTCTGTATGGTCTGTTCACAACTCAATAAAAGGACGTGGAGGAAAAGGCACTTGTTGGAAGTCGTTCATTTCTAACACCAACATTGCGGGTGTTTTAACATAAACAAAACAAACAAAAGACTCGCATCATCACATTTTGCCAGGGGAAGTACAAATTTACAAAAAAAGATATATAGGAGCGTATTTAAACTATACATTTGATCATTATGCACATTCCTTGAAATAAAACCCATAACCTTGGCATTGAATGCACCACTTAAATAGCAAAAACATTTTAAGAATTGTCTTTATCCAAACTATATATCAAGGAAGTTAGTATATTTAATCAGTAAAATATTATTGGACAAATGGATAAAAACTTTTTTCAACAGCCGATAAAATTTAATCTGCTATGATATTTCATCAGCTATTTCTTTCCGATCTTTCATTTGACAATAATCATGAATACATATATGCATGCCTCATCGGGTAGATTTTATGTTCCAGATGAACAAGACCCTGAAACCCTGGAGTGCTCATGGCATCAGCAGAACCATTTAAATGAGATCATGCTTTTTTAAGCTGTAAAATGACATCCACAAAGGCAACTAGAGGTCAAGCTGCAGTTATTATAGCAGCCAGAAATAGAGCAGTGGTTTCTGAAGAGAATCACAGTACTCTAGTCTACAGTTCACCAGACAGCTCCGCCATTCACAGCACTGTTGCTTTACAGGGTGGAGTCACACAGTGAAACACATGAGAGAACTCACACAGTTACACACACCGAGATAACTCACACAGTTACACACACTGAGAGAACTCACACAGTTAAACACACGAGAGAACTCACACAGTTACACACACCCAGAGAACTCACAGTTACACAAACTCACACAGTTACACACACACCGAGAGAACACACAGTTAAACACACACGAGAGAACTCGCACAGTTACACAAACTCACACAGTTACACACGCCGAGAGAACTCACACAGTTACACACACGAGAGATCTCACACAGTTACACAAACTCACACAGTTACACACACGATAGAACTCACAGTTACACACACACCGACAGAACATTATAATGACAAAAAAAGGTTTGATATGAAACTGTCTTTTGTATTATGACGCCTCCTAGTGGTGATATTTAGCCATTTCTAATCCCATAAAAAAGTATCCAATCTAAAGCATCTCTCAAATAGATTAAATTTAAAATATTTATGAGACAAAATATGGACACAATGACAAATTAAACTCAGATTACACACGTATAAAGTTGTAGATTAGGCAATATCAAACATGAACAATATTTTAACAGTATTTACGAAATTATGTCAATTTTAGTTTCTACATTAACAAATACATTTTCATAATTCAAGTTGTATAAAGTAACATTCATATTATGAACAACAGTTAACATTATAAATTAACAGAATAAATAAACATTATCAACAATGAAAACAGAAACTAACTGAACATAACTGTGACACCACACCTCCACCTCAGCTATTATGTTTGTTTTTAAATCATTTTGTGGTCTATATACATTCATACAACTTAGATTTGATCAATAATCATTTTACAAGGACAGAGAGAGAGCAATTGAAAATTGAATGTAAAATATCTTTTCAGTTTGTCATTTGTCATCAGCACATTGTCTGATATGCAAGTATGTTGTATGGAACCTTCAATAACAGAAGAACGTCGACAAGCAGAATATACAAACTCCTTTTCAAGAAAAGTCAGTGTGTCAGACATATGTTTATATGTTTCAATATGTATCGCTTATGTAATGTTTGATGTTGCTTGTGCTCTTTATGTTTCATGTCATTAATCCATATATCACAAGGCTAAGAAGTTTAAAAAAAAATGTGAAATCATATCCAGTGAGGGAATGTGGCAAGCATCAATGGGTTTAGCGGAGCGTTTTGAGATAATTGTTGAATGTTGTGCATGTTTCAGTGCACTGGAAGGCTTTATGATCGAGACAGACCCTGGTAATGGCTACCTGATCAGGAACCAAATAGTTTGTTATTTTTATTCATTTTATTTTATGTTCTTACTATGGTTAACATTAACTTCTATTATAATAAACAAACGGAACCAAGTACAAAATGAGAATTATTTACATATGATAGATCTATTTTAATGCGTACACTGGCATGCATCTGAAATGAATATTCAATGAATACACATTAAAAAATAAAATTGTATAATACATGAGCCACATGAATAATCAACCATTTCTATACAATAGGCTATACAAGAAAAACAACAAATCTCAACAAAATATATGAAAACACATACTTTATGTTCATGTAATAAATTAAAGGGATAGTTCACTTTGAATGTTATTATTAATTTTTGATATGTTTTAGCTTACCTCAAGGGCATCCAAGATGCAGGTGTCTTTGTTTCCACTGTATTTTCAAATTTGATATTTTTAGGTCAAACCGTTCTTGTCTGTCAGATAATGCAAGTTAATGGGGTCTACCCATGGGTCCACCTCAAAGAGCATGCACAGAGAAGTCCAAATTAAACATGATTTAATGACTCGTAAATGTAAGTACACATTGATGGCCTAAGACCCGAAACGAGCAGTTGTAATCTCTTGTAATCACAGCCACATCCAAGTAGCCTACTCTGAGGGTGATGGCGCTTCTGTCTGCGCATGCGCCAGAAAGCCCCGGAAGTGATCTCTCACGTGTGTATGTAACTCATTGTTTACACAGAGATTTCAGAAGTGTTATCCTTCACTGTTAAGATCTAAACCTATTTAGATTTACAGGAAATTGCAATGGCAGACGATTTCGATATATCAACAGACAACGTTGATTTTTTTTCTGTGCAACCGCGCAAGAGATTACTTCCGGCGTTTACGCAGAACGAAGCGCCCGTGCCTTTAGATCTCTTGGACGTGGCTGTGGTTACAAGAGGTAAAAACGATATAAATACTGTTTGTTTTCTCACACAAACCGCTTGTTTCTTGTCTTAAGCCTTGTTTATACTCGACGCGTCCGCAAGAGCGCGAGTCTCCGCTGCCTGCGCGCGCACCTCTCCAAACGGACGAGGCATTTATACTTGACACGCTCGCCGTTGTGCTATTCTGTGAAACGACAGGGGGCGAACTCGGAGTAATTCTCCTCTAAACCACCAGGAATCAGCAGTGAAGAAGTAGTTTGCCGTTTATTTGTAGTTTATTAATTGCTAATTCATAAAAGAGTAAATGCAGTAGGTTTATAGCCTACTTTCACTGCATGTAAACTAGTTAAACAACTGAAGCCTTATTGGAGAGTGTTTAAACCTTAATTTTACCAGCAGGGCTTAATTCTGCTATTGTAGGCTTATTTTTTAGACGTAACCAATTACTTTAGACAAGTGCAAACTAGGTGCTTAATGCAAATGTGTTCCTGTTCACAAAATGAGATGTTATGGTCGCCCATCAATGCAAATGTCTCTGTGTATCCACAAGTTTCCTACGCCCCATGAGGCCTTGCGTCAAAAGTGGGCGCGACTTCTGGTTGGAAGTAAACAAAGCGCAACTTGACATGCTTGACACTCGTTCATTCAACAGTTGACAGTCATTCAAGTTATAGCGATCCAATCTAGCTAACGATGTGGGAACACAACCTCAACGAAATTCAAAAGGGTGAAATAACAGTACCTTTACCCTCCGCAGTAGTTGATTGGGAGTATTATAATAACATTATTAATAATCAATACTCATCAAGGCATGGTGACAGACAGATGTGCGAGCTGACAAACAATTAAAATAAAAAAAATACACACTTAGTCATTGTGCTTTGGAGTTTATTCAAAATTATAAATGAATGTGCTACTTGAATACATTACTGGCACATTTGGTATTCTGTCAACACAGGCTTTGATCCTGAGTTTAGCTGTAACATCAATAGCGAACAGCTGATCACATGCTGATAGAATTTATAGAATATAAAGAATTTAAAAAAAAATGTACACAGGAAGATTCGTCGTCTTTTGGGAGGTGATGGAAACTAACGTTACAGTCGTTGGCAGGATCAGAGACGGGCTCTGGCAGGATCACTCGTTTTCAGCTTATGTTCAAAACAATCACGTTTAAGCCACTGAATTAGTTTAGTCCGGTTATACATACAACCGCGAACAGCACATGTTGTCCCTGAGCTCCGTAACGACATCTCTCATAAAGATTTGCGTCTTTAAATAGTAAAATAATTCTCCGAAAAACAGCTAGCCTCTTTGCTAACTAACACACAAAATACCATTGGAATGCTACTTCCGCCACGTCACCGGAAGTTTCACCCACTTTATTTTTTACAGGAGCGCCCCTCGGAAACTTGTGGATAGAAGGATCATAAACATGCTGGTACAGATCGTACCAGTTTTGCCAGATTCGGCTTGTAGTCGTCCATCTTCGGATGCGGCGGCGTACGCAAAGTTAGGAAAAGTGCCGTGCACACCGCCAGGCGCAATGGGGTCAATTTTGCCGCGCGCCCTTCGTGTGTACTTACATGTTTGCCTTACAAAATGTATATATAATTCATATACTTGAAAAGATTGCTCCAATGGTTGTATCAGTGAAATCCACTTAAGAAATGAATTTCTACATTTGTGGGAGGTGTAACCTGTGCATTTGAGACTCACAAAACATCTGTTCACATGAAGATTGCACTTCTTCCTTATCTCATTTTTTTTATTTCATAATGGGATAATGGATTATTTCCAAAAAGTAGTAACATTTCAAATTTAAGCCTACAACAGTCAACTACAGATTTAACCCAGTTGGTTGTGTTTTTATAAGCCTTGTGGTGAAATAAAACACAACATGCAATTTAGATAAAAAAATAAATAAAAAAAATGGTATGACCACCCCTCTATACCAAATGACATACATGATGTGAAGTGTTTGCTGTTGTTCAGCTGAACTGTCAGATAGTTACAGTGTAACTACCTCACCATCTTAATTTTAGCCATTAGTTCCATAAAACGGGGGATGTACTTTTGCTATTGGTTGTTTAAAATAACTCTCAGTCTTTAATAGGGCAGTAAACAACTATATTGAAACACTGGATGGTAACTATTAACACATTAATGAAAAAAAAAAGGTAACACTTTACAATAAGGTTCATTAGTTAACATTAGTTAATGTATTTACTAACATGCACTAACCATGAGCAATGCATTTGTTACTGCATTTGTTCATCTTTGTTAATGTTAGTTCATGAAAACACAGCTGTTCATTGTTTGTTCATGTTAGTTCACGGTGCATTAACTAATGTTAACAAGATTTTAATCAAGTATTAGTAAATGTTGAAAATAACATTAACAAAGATTAACAAATGCTGTATATGTGCTATTCATTATTAGTTCATATAACTAATGTATTTGTTCGTTATTTGTACATTCTGTGACTATACAAATCACAACATGTAAATAGGAAAACGTTTGCGTTATTTTGCCACTCATTTGGATTAGTATGAAAGCTGCAACCATTCACATCCAGTCTTTGTGCTAAGCTAGGCTAGCGGTGGGTGCGTCAAACAGACTTATAGCACGCGCGGAGATGAAAAAGGTATGTATGGACTTATCTAACTCTGGGGGGTAAGGTGAATAGGCTAAAGTCCCAAAAAGTCGGAGTGTTCATTTAACTAATGTTAACTAACGAACCTTATTGTAAAGTGTTACCAAAAAAAAAAAATCAACACAAAACTCAATGCTTGGAACAAACCAACAACCAAAATCAAATTCAAACCCAAAACAATTAAGTATTGCTAAATAAATTATAGTTTGTTTGATTGAATTGAATACCCAAGGTAATGAAACTATAACCACCAAAACACTACAGCAGCAATAAACAAAAACATAAATGAATGTTGTAGGAAACGTGCAGCCTATCAAAAAGTCATAGAATGCAACAGCAGTAATTCAAAGTAATACAAAAGGTCTTATCTGAAAGTTGTAGATGTGTGAACAATCTTGGAAAATGTCCCAGTGATCAATTAACATATGTAGTCCCAAATCCTGGAAACTCAACCAAATCCCATTGGTGTAATTCCAGCCAGGTAATATAGCAGGTCTCTGCACAAACAGTCCTTTCCCTCTTTTAGAGCCACCTTACAGAGTCTCTGCCCTAACCCTAACCCTTTTCTCTCTTGAATATGAGTATGAAGAAGTCAGGCTACTAAATAAACATAACTATATATAAAATTACATCTAAACTTATGAAAGTTTTGTTTCAAAGACGGGAGGACAGTACATTTTGAAGACTCTGCCATAATCCCGTTTTCCTCGGTTTTCCTCCGCTTCAATCTCCCCAACCGGAAACTGAAGAGCATCCTTGTATCAAGTGCGGAATTTATGTGTGCACATAGTCTATTGTCTATAGCCTATTGTCTACGTAATCAACCAATCACATGGCAGTTGCTTCAATGCATTTAGGGGTGTGGTCCTCCTGGTCAAGACAATCTCTTGAACTCCAAACTGAATGTCAGAATGGGAAAAAAAGGTGATTTAAGCAATTTTGAGCTTGGCATGGTTGTTGGTTTCACAATCTGCTCAGTTATTTTCATGCACACCCATTTCTAGGGTTTACAAAGAATGGTGTGAAAGGGGAAAACATCCAGAATGTGACAGTCTTGTGGGTGAAAATGCCTTGTTGATGCTAGAGGTCAGAGAAGAATGGGCCAACTGATTCAAACTGATAGAAGAGCAACTTTGACTGAAATAACCACTCGTTACAACCAATGTATGCAGCAAAGCATTTGTGAAGCCACAACACGCACAACCTTGAGGCGGATGGGCTAAAACAGCAGAAGACCCCACTGGGTACCACTCACTTCTACTACAAATAAGAAAAGGAGGCTAGAATTTGCAAGAGCTGACCAAAATTGGACAGCTGAAGACTGGAAAATGGTCTGTTTTCCATTTTCCAAAAAAAAAAAAAAAAAGATTGTTGCCTGGTCTGATGAGTCTCGATTTCTGTTGAGACATTCAGATGGTAGAGTCAGAATTTGGAGTAAAAAAAATGAGAACATGGATCCATCCTGCCTTGTTACCACTGTGCAGGCTGGTGGTGGTGTAATCGTGTGAGGGATGTTTTCTTGGCACAATTTAGGCCCTTTAGTGCCAATTGGGCATCCCTTCATCCACCATCTTCTGATGGCTACTTCCTGCAGGATAATGCACCATGTCACAAAACTCGAATCATTTCAAATTGATTTCTTGAAAATGACAATGAGTTCACTGTACTAAAATGGCCCCCACAGTCACCAGATCTCAACCCAATAGAGCATCTTTGGGATGTTGTGGAATGGGAGCTTCATGCCCTCGATGTGCATCCCACAAATCTCCATCAACTGCAAGATTCTCTCCTATCAGTATGGGCCAACATTTCTAAATGTTGCTTTCAGCACCTTGTTGAATCAATGCCAGAATTAAGGCAGTTCTGAAGGCAAAATTGGGTCAAACACAGTAATAGTATGGTGTTCCTTATAATCCTTTAGGTGAGTGTATATATGTGCAACATGTTCTCCTGAAAGACGGAGCCATTCCCATTTTGTCGGGACAATCTGTTTATGAATCACAACTTGTAAGTACGTCTTATTATTTGCCTCTGCTAAACTTGCTCACTAAAATTACAGTATTGAGTGTTTACTTCAGCTTTTCAAAGCTCTCGCTTTTGTAAGACTGTTCACCACCCCTTAGGATGATCCAATCCATGATTACTGTTTGTATTACCATAGTATTCCAACAAATAATGATTAAATGGTGGATAACATCATATCTATAAGAAAATGACACAAAAAATCCACCACTCTGAACCACCACGTCCTGTGAAATTCATGCTTGCAAAGTCTGTGCTTTAAATCCATTCAGCACAATCCTCTTGTTCGTTAACATTGTCAGGGTCTGAATTGGGCTCAAAATAGTTTGAAATTGATGCCATCGTTAATATTTACATCTGAGTAGAGTTTGTGGTTATGAAGGGAGTGACATTTCCCGAACACACGCTAAGCGCTGCCAATCACAACACACTGGGCCAGCTAACCAATCACAGCACATTTCGTATTTAGGTAGGGGCTTCACTGAAAACAACACGTTCAACCAGACTGGGGAGAGATGAGCTGTAATAATGAAAATAAAAATAATTGTTTTGTATTGTTAATTGATTAAAAATAATGTGTTTTTTGAACAATAAAGCATGACAATGTATTGTAGTACAACTGAAATACAAAATCAAGACTTCGTAAAAGGGCATAACAGGACCCCTTTAAGCTTTTGAAATAAATTTAACATTAAAAAGGTGAGGGGCTCTTTCACTCCACCAAACAAATTCCATTACCACGCCCCCATTTCTTCTCTTTTACAGGAAACCTTTCCTCTCTCTTTCACCCTCTAATGGCTGGGATGATACAATTCACCCCTGTATCAGGGTAGCTGTTACAGCAGACTAGAGTAAGCGGCTGGCATGACTCCATCAGACTCTTGATTGTGTTACCACTATTGGCACAGTAATAATGATCACTACTGCACAAACTAACAGAATGATGAATGCAAATGTTTTACAAATTTTGTTCCTCTTCAATTCAGCTGCTTTCTTCTTCAGCAGAGAATCATAGCCGGGTGTGTAGAGATCTTCCAGCCAGAAGCTCAGGTCTCTTGGGTCCTCCTGAAAGAAACATTCAGAAAATTATTTTTTTTGAGTTTACTGCATTTTAAAAGTAAACTCTGTGAAAATGTCAGATTGTGATGGCAAATGTTAAATCTTTATATTTAGCTTTTCATGATAACTAATATATTTAATAAATGGTAACAATGAGGTCTTATTGTAAAGTGTTTACCAAATAATTAATGGGATGTTGACTTAAATATTAAATTTCATGATTAAATTGCAATACAGAATTTAGACATTTGTTTATTAGAATGTCACCTCAATGTTGCTTATTATATTATGTTTGCATAAAGCATGATTATTAATGATGGTCCGTTGTTTACAGCGTGTCAATGTTATATTCCACAGACTTAAGTGTCATATGATCTTAATCAAATAACAGAGCCAGTAGCACTTAAAGGTGCAGTGAGTGGATTCTGAGAAACACTGTTGACGTTTGAAATCAACCCAAACAAACCCTTGATTGCTCCGCCCCCAAAATGCACAAACGTCTTTAGGTTACGACCGTAACCATGTTCCCTGAAAAGGGAAATTCAACGGCATTTTAGATTAACGATATTCGAAATGACCACAGCGTGTCCGGTGTCTGAAGAGTGTGTGAAAATATGGCAAATATTATTGGCCTACGGCAGTCTATGGGCCCTATCATAAGTGCAGTGCAACTGTTTTTTGCTAGTTTCAGTCGGACACAGTTATCATTTTATCATTTGTATAAAATAGGTTAACCAAAGCGAAACTGCTGAAGTTTTTAGAAAGTTTGACACAATCAAGTATAACTTTGGCTTGGATACCGCTTTTATTAAAAAAAATACAGTTCTCTCCTCTTAATGCCAGTTACAAAAACTTACCCATTAGAGCAAATGAATTTCTTCAGCAATGGAAAACGTCTATTATAACTCCAGTCTGGAGCATCTGACCAGGTCTCTAATTATAGACCGATTTCAATTTTACCTGCACTCTCAAAGGTTCTTGAAAAAACAGTTGCCTACCAACTTGTTGATTATCTTGAAAGTAATCATCTCCTACACACCAAACAATTTAGGTTTAGACCACGGTACTCAGAGTTAACAAACTGTAACCTGAAATGATAAAATAGTCATTAGATGAAGGTAATGTATGGGGACAGTATTTCTGGACTTGAAAAAGCCTTTGACACTGTGAACTACAAAATTCTTTTAACCCTCTGAGGTCGGCAATCGCGCCGGCGTGCCGAGGTCACTTTTTTCCTTGTCAGTGCAAAAGAGACTCAAAATACTCTGTTGATTTTGATCATATGTAAGTGTTGTACATCATTAGATCCTGTTAAGTGTCTATTTTACTTTGTGGATACTCACAATAAAAACAAAGTGTTCGGCTTTTTGTCACATTTCAAATGCAAATGTTGAGGCAAGCCTTGAAATAAAAGTGATTTTCGCTTTTTGGATAAAAGTGACCACAACAGCTGGATAAAAATTTACTACATCCAAAAAGTTACCTCAGAAGTGCTGGTATAGTTTTATTTCGAGAAGCACGGATCCAGCTGATGAAGTAAGTTTATTCTTAATTGCTTTGTCGCGTTATTGAATAGTGTCTGCACAAAGACAGTTTTAATATGAATTGCGTGTCTGTGTGTGATGAATGAATGGCACAGACGCACATGCGTGCAATGTTGATTACAGATGTACATCGCATCTGTGCATTCATTCACTCTCGCTCCTACATTATAAATGTAATTTTTACATGAACTCATCCAAACTATAATGCTATAGCCTACTGAGATTTGTTCTAAGACAGTCTCTGGCTCAGCAGACGTGAACAATCTCTGGCTCGGCAGGCACGACGTGAACAGTCTCTTGTGTGGCAGGCACGACGTGAGCAGATTCGTGCTTGTCTGGTAGCATGGGTGGCACTGACAGGGCTAGACGCTTGGGTGGCGCCTGCAGGGAGAGATGCTTGGGCGGCTCGGATGCAGGCCTCACTGGGGGCTTCGGGGGCTCAGCTGCAGGCTTCACTGAAGACTTCGGAGATTCGACTACAGGCTCCGGAGGTTCGGCTGCAGGTTCCACTGGAGTTTTCAGGGGTTTGGCTGCAGGCTTTACTGGAGACTTCGGCGGTTCAGTTGCAAGCTTCACTGGAAGCATCGGTGGTTCGGCGGCAGGCTTCGGAACAACCGAATAAGAAGTTCTCTTCCTCCTCCGCTTTTGTGAACGAGTAGATGCTACAGGGGGGGGGGGCCTTTCTTCCCAGCCTTTCTTCCTCCTCCCTCTCCCCGAAAGGGTCATAGGAGGACCTGGCAGTCATCGGGGACTTGGCAGTTTGTGAGGACAGTGGGAGGTGGGCCAAGAGGCGGAAGACCAGTCTGCACTGGACCCGCGATGGTAAACGTCACAAACTGCCAGAATGAATCTCCCAGCAGTAGGGATGCGCGGTATTGCAAAAATACCGGTATATAATACATTTCAAACGGTACAATATCATCATTTTGTTAAATTCGGTATTTGATAAGCTGCTGTTCCGAAGTTCTCCACTAGGCGGCAGTGCGCTACCAAAACTGACGCGAGTCACGCGAAACTGGCAAAGGAAGGAACATGGTGGAAATGAAGCTCATTCGGATTTCTACACGCCCAAAATTAATAAATAGAGAGAGTAGTATGAGTGAAATAAGGCATTACTTTGCCTACTAAATTAATGAGTGTGTAGAAACAGACCTCAATGCACCACTCTGCAAACTTTGCTTTCAATAATGTGTTGCCATGGAATGCAACACATCAAATCTGCCAAAGCGCTCGTCAGTTGCTCATCCTGACTTGTTCAAGAGATCGACTGGTGAGTTCATCATTCAACTGATTCAACTTTTATTGAACACTGAACAGCGCACATACATAAGAGCTTATCAATTAAATAGACCCTTTTACAGTTGGTAAACATGGTGACGTTTTTTGTGGGCGGAGCTTAGGTGGAGGCAGAAAGATCCATCTGGCCGCTTCACTAACGCTAGTTAGCATGGATTGTTAGCTTGTTTTTAACAATGACTGGAGAAAATCCAATATTATCTTAATGTGTAAGGTCACTCAGTGTCCAGGACCGCGATTGTTATTTCCAAAAGTTATTTTTAATGGACAGAACCAGATTGGCCGACCTGTAGCCACCTACACGCTCACTCAATGCATGGATGATCTGACAGGATTAACGTACGTTACCTCGGTTGAGTGGCCTGACTTCTACACCTACCTTATAGAGAAACCGATCGTAAAGAGAAACTGAGGGCATATAAATCTTTAGATGCATATATGGTCCTGTACAAGACTTGTGTGTACGATCCGCAGTTCTGCAAAACCAGCGCCGAGACCACGACAATGTAAAGGCAAGGCAAGGCAAGGCATGTTTATTTATATAGCACATTTCATACACAATGGCAATTCAAAGTGCTTTACATAGAAGAAATTAAAATAATCAAAAGAAATCAGAATAATTAAAACAGTTTAGAATAAAAAATAAGAAATAATGAAAAATAAAAATTATGATAAAAATAAAATACAGTAAATTAAAACAATTTAGAATAAAATGAAGTGCAGTAACAGTCGGACGAACAGTGGCACAGTGCTCATTCAGTAAATGCACAGCTAAACAGATGTGTTTTGAGTCTGGATTTGAATGTGACTACTGTAGGAGCACACCTGATCTCTTCTGGAAGCTGGTTCCAGCTGCGGCTGGCATAATAGCTAAAAGCAGACTCTCCATGCTTAGAGTGGACCCTTGGTATTTCTAGCTGATGTGATCCTAATGATCTGAGTGATCTGTTGGGTTTATATTCAGTGAGCATATCTGCAATATATTGAGGTCCTAACCCATTAAATGATTTATATACCAGTAATAATACTTTAAAATCAATCCTAAATGTAACTGGCAGCCAGTGTAAAGACCTGAGGACTGGTGTGATGTGTTCATATTTTCTGGTCCTGCTCAGAATCCTGGCAGCAGCGTTCTGTATGAGCTGCAACTGTCTTATGGTCTTTTTGGGAAGGCCAGTGAGGAGGCCATTACAGTAATCCACCCTGCTCGTGATGAAAGCATGCACAAGTTTCTCTAAGTCTTGACTGGAAACAAAGCATCTAATTCTTGAAATATTTTTCAGATGATAGTATGCTGATTTAGTTATTGCTTTGACATGACTATTGAAACTAAGGTCTGACTCTAGTGACACACCAAGATTCCTGACTTGATTTTTAGTTGTTAGACCCCTAGCGTCAAGGTATGCATTCACCTTGAGAACTTCATCTTTGTTTCCAAATGCAATAACTTCAGTTTTGTCTTTGTTTAACTGCAGAAAGTTTTGACACATCCAACCGTTTACTTCATCAATGCATTGGCACAGGGAGTTAATGGGGCTGTAATCGTTAGGCGATAGGGCTAAGTAGAGCTGTGTGTCGTCTGCATAGCTGTGGTAGGCTATTTGGTTCTTTTTCATTATTTGGCTCATTGGGAGCATATACAGGTTGAATAGGAGTGGCGCAAGAATCGAGCCCTGAGGGACTCCGCAAGTCATGGATGTCCACTCAGACTTATGTTCTCCCATACTCACAAAATAACCTCTCCCTTCTAAGTATGACCTGAACCATTTTAGGACTATCCCAGAAAGCCCCACCCAGTTTCCCAGCCTGTCAAGAAGTATGTTGTGATCAACAGTGTCAAATGCAGCACTGAGGTCGAGTAGTACCAACACGGATAATTTGCCTGTATCAGTATTTAAGCGAATATCGTTTATTATCTTTATGAGAGCTGTCTCCGTGCTGTGATGCGATCGGAAACCAGATTGAAAATTGTCAAAATATCCATTTGAGCTTAAGAATTTGTTCAGCTGATTGAAGACGACCTTTTCAATGATCTTGCCTATGAAAGGAAGATTTGAGATCGGTCTATAATTGCTCAAGATGGTCTTATCCAGATTGCTCTTTTTCAGGAGGGGCTTGACAACTGCAGTTTTCAGGGAGTTCGGAAAATTCCCAGAGCGAAGTGAGGCATTTACCACTTCTAGGAGATCTGCTTCTAAACAGTTTAACACACTTTTGAAAAAAGATGTGGGAAGTGTGTCAAGGGCGCAGTTTGATGTTTTAAGGTGCTGTACGGTTTCTACCAAAATTGTGTCATCAATTTCTTCGAAATCAGACATAGTAACTACTTTCTCAGGTTGTGGTCTGATCTGACTGACCCCAGAGCAACTCAAGGATGTGCTGATCACCTTTCTGATGTTATTGATTTTCTCAGAGAAGAAAGAAGCAAACTCACTGCACTTGCTGTCTGAGAGCATTTCTATCGGAATCTGGCTTGGGGGGTTTGTCAATCTCTCTACAGTAGCAAAAAGAGTGCGTGTGTTGTTTATATTGCTGTTTATAATATTTGAGAAGAAAGTCTGTCTGGCTTTGCCTAGTTCCCTATTGAAAGCGTGGATGCTGTCTTTGTAGATGTTGTAATGGACTACAAGTTTTGTCTTCCGCCACATGCGCTCTGCTTTTCTGCATTGTCTTTTCATATTTTGCACAGCTGTTGAGTTTCTCCAAGGTGCTTTTTGTCTGCCACTATTCTTCCTGACTTTTACAGGAGCAATATCATCAATTACACTCTTAACTTTTGAGTTAAAAGAATCAAGGAGAAAATCAACAGAGTCAGCAGATATGCTTGGTTTTAAAGATATAGCCTCCATAAATAGCACACCAGTGTTCTCATTTAAGCATCTCTTCTTGACAGACACAGCTCTAGCTTCAACGGCAGGAGAGATCAATATATCAAAGAAAATACAGAAATGGTCAGACAGTGCTACATCCTTAATAACAATCGATGAGATGTTTAAACCCGTACTGATAAGTAAATCTAGAGTGTGTCCACGATTGTGTGTGGGACCGTGTACATGCTGTGTCAGATCAAAAGTTTTTAAAACAGTTTTAATATCTTTTGCCATATTGTTTTCTGCGTTATCTATGTGAATGTTAAAATCTCCAGCAATGGCAAAACAGTCAAACTCAGAGGCAATTGTTGATAGCAATTCAGTAAAATCCTCAGCAAAGGCTGGAGAGTATTTTGGAGGCCTGTAAACAATGATGAGTAAAATACGTGGAGCACCTTTTAACACAATACCCAGATATTCGAAAGAGGGGTAAATCCCAAATGATATTTGCTTACATTGATAAACATCTTTAAAAAGAACAGCTAAGCCGCCACCTCTCTTACCCGCTCTGCAGACACTCATATAAGTAAAGTTAGGAGGGGATGTTTCGTTTAGGACCGTTGCACTACAGCTGTCTTCTAGCCAAGTTTCAGTTAGAAACATGAAGTCCAGGTTGTGTGTGGTTATTAAGTCATTGACTAGAAGTGATTTATTTTTAATGGAGCGGATGTTTAAAAGTGCTAACTTTATAATCTTACTTTTTGTCCCCACAGCAGTCTTAGTTTGGCGTGTAATGGGCACCAGATTAGATGGGTTTGCTGTACGGCTGTTGAAGGCCTTAGATTTTCTATCATGTAAATGAACAGCAATAGAGAAAGATTTAGGCACACTGGGTTCCCGCTTGTTCTGTAAACATTTGATAAAGTTATTGTTTTCATAGCAAGGAACCGAGATATTTCACTTAGAGCTGGTATCAGTTGTTTTTGGTTCACCTCGAGCCGATGGGGGAGGCTGTGGGCCCTGGCGCTGTGGCAGAGGCCGAAGAGCTCTCCGAGGAGGGGGAGGGGGAGGGCGAGCTGGGCCCGAAAGCTTTGGTGGTTTTGGGGCCTGCCGTTTTTTGGTTGGAATCTGGGGGCTTGCAGCAAAAGAGTGTGATAGTTTGGTTCCAGCAGACACCAGTTGTTCCATTTTCTCTGAGAAGCACAGAAGTGGAGATGCTGGAGAGAGTGATAACGTGTCAGGTGAGATGGGCTTTTGCTCTGGTGTTATTGGAGGGTGTAAAATGCTGTCCTGGTTTCCCTCGTTGTTTTCCAGAAAGTCGTCCTTGGGTGCTGAATCTGGGAGCAGTTCTGATATGTCACAGTCTGTCTGTGGAGAGCTCTGTGGGCAGAGCTCTGCTGAGATTGTATCCGTGAGCAGAGGTTGTTGTTGTGGCTGAGTGGTGTTATCATTGTCCTTGTGTGATGTGTCAGCAATATGTCCATTCAGGTGCTGAAATGAAGTCCTGTGGTCGTTCATACTATGTCCAGGTGTGTGAGTGCCATTCAGGTTGAATGGATTGGCACACACTGCAGAAGGATGATGGAGGGAGAAGTAGATATTGTCCTTTAGTACTCTTGAACCAAGTTTGTTTGGGTGATGGCCATCCCGTTGAAACAGTTGCCTCTGACTCCAGAAAAGATTGAAGTTGTCAATAAAGTTCACTCCTTTTATATTGCAGGTTTTTTGCAGCCATGTGTTGAGCCCAAGCAACCGTGAAAACCTGTTTGTTCCTCTTGCTGGGAGTGGTCCACTGATGAATGTTTCAACTTTCAGTCTTTTAAGTGTTTCAAAAAGTTCATTGAAATCCTTCTTAAGGAGTTCTGACTGCTCTTTATGAATATCGTTCTTCCCCACATGAATGATGAGTCGATTTGCAGTTTTATGTTTCACCAGAATGTTCTGAAGTTCCCTGTTTACATCAGAAGTTGTTCCTTGTGGAAGGCAGCATGTAGTTGTATCCCTGATGCTAATGTTTCTGATTATGGAGTCGCCCACTATCAGAGTCCTGGGCCCCGCTGTGCTCTGAGCTGAGTGCCGCTGTCTGTTCGACCTTGAGCGCCGGTTAGCATCAGCGTTAGCTACAGGCTGACTCAGTCTGTGTTCGATCACATTCGTCAAATTCAGGGATTCCTCATTCATTAATACTTCGAATCTGTTCTCAAGATGAATAGGCGGTGGTAGGAGACCAGTGGTTGCAATCCTGGTCAGAGTCATATCTGGGGTAGATGAAGCTACTGCTAAAATATGTGGTGCTCGTGACAATCTGATGTCTCGAGTGCCTTTGGGTCTCGCTCCCTGTTTGTGCCATCGATTTGTAAGTCGATCGGCTTGTTTCTCTACAGTCAGTATAGCTTGTCGAGGAGCACTAGATTCATGGGACTCACCGGCTGTGCGCTGAGGGCGTCCACGACGGAGCTCTGTTGTGCCTTCCGTCTGGTTTGTCGGTCCCGAATTTAACTTTGTTTCAAGAACTGCAATCCTTTGTAAAAGTCTGTGGCAGTTAGAGCAGCAAGTAGATTCCCGAAGAGGCATTTTCTTATCCTTATGAATGTAGGGAGTTGTGTTTTCTCTTCCCCGGAATGTAAGCAGTGAGAGGCTGGTTGAATAAAAGTGTGAAGTACTTTTTAAGTAATCCCAGCGTCTGAGCACTGTGCTGATTTGCTGAAGTTAAAATTAGGTGAAAAGGAGATAAAATATATAAAAAATATTAAAGCGATAGAGCAAAGCGCGGAGCAGTAAGCAGGAGCGTCCGAACAGTAGCTGAGCAGGAAGTCGAGTAAAGAGTGACATTACAGTGCGATTTTAATGATGTGAATATTTTCTAAAAAATAAAAGTTCCAGATACAGCATATTCATTTTTCATAAATTCTTGCACGAAACAACACAACAAGATGACATAATAGTAACAATTATTTAAGCTCCTTATTATGTAGCCGAATCTGTGCTTTTTCAACATGACATCATGACTTTTGCGTAAACATATACGCCACTTTCGAGTCAGGTGGCGTGTTATCTCTATCTAAGTTTAGGGATGGGGTTTGAGGTAAGTCATATCTTTTTTTTACCTAGGATGGAAAAGGAACAGTCATAAATGCCATTAACCCCAGTGATGGTTAGGTTTAGGGACGGGGTTGAGGTAACTCATATATTTATATAACGTTAAGTCAATGGCGTTCATAAACACGCTGAAAGGCGATTATGCGTCTTGATAGCACGCCAAAAATGGAAATACAAATTGCCGTGTCATACACACGCTATTTCATGAGATCAGTCTGGCTGTTTTGTATTGGCTGTCTCCAGTTTTCACTTTGTTTTGCCTCCAGCTAGCGCCGTGACGTAACTGTGACGTCGGCGCAAAAGGGGGCTATATGATACGGTAAACACGAAAGCTCAAATCTTCTTGCATGACACGCTAGAACCAATTCAGTTTACGTCTCATGATCTCATCATTTTTGCCGTTTCAAACAAATATATTCATTTAATTTGAATTAATAAAGCATAAAAGTGATAGTATAATGAATGGCATTACTGCCGCTGTGGCGACCCATAGAGAGAGAGAGATGGTAGTAATATAAATATTAATAATATTAGCCCACAATTGGCTTTATGCACAGCTTCACTACTTCCTGAATTTCAGCCAGCTCCTTGTTTCCTGTCTGTCATTATTGGACACATTGATTAATTCAGGTGTGCTTGACCTCAGTAGTCACGGCAACAATAATCAGACACACCTGAATTAATCAATTTTTCCCAATAATGGCAGACAGGAAACAAGGAGCTGGCTGAAGTTCAGGAAGTAGTGCAGCTGTGCATAAAGCCCATTAAGCTACATTTTTTTAAAAAATTATTTAACAGTCAGACATACATACAAACAAACCAACATAGTGCAGTAGTGAGCAATCTTGTAAATCCATAATTCTAGCAGTGACAAGAGTGATTTAAGTGTTTGATCTAAGTGTGTATGTGAGCGGGTGTGAGTGTGGGTAGGTTATTGTAATGCTCTACTGGGTGGTTGCCCTGCACGCTTAATAAACAAACTTCAGATAGTCCAAAACGCAGCCGATCGAGTTCTTACCAGAACCAGGAAGTATGACTATATTAGCCCGGTTCTGTCAACACTGCTTTGGCTGCCTATTAAACATCGTATAAATTTTAAAATATTGCTGATTACTTATAAAGCACTAAATGGTTTAGCTCCGCAGTACTTGAGCGAGCTCTTAATGCATTATAGTCCTTCACGTCAATTGCGATCTCAAAACTCCGGCCAGTTGATAATACCTAGAATATCAAAATTGACTGCTGGCGTTAGATCCTTTTCCTATTTAGCACGAAAACTCTGGAACAATCTTCCTAACATTGTCCGAGAAGCAGACACACTTAAATCTAAGACTGAAATTCTAATCTAATCTAGACTAAAAACTAGTGCTGTCAAACAATTAAAATGTTTAATCGCGATTAGTCGCATTAATGTCATAGTTAACTTGCGATTAATCGCACATTTTTATCTATTCTAAATGTCTCTTGATTTCTTTTTGTTACATTATTTTTTTTGTTACATTATTTAATGCTCTTATCAATATGGAAAAGTGGAAAAATTATTATTGAAAATAACATTGGAATAGTGTTCAATTTCACACAAACATATAGCCTATAAATAATCTCTCAAACAATGTAACACTGTCTATCAATAAAAGGGTGAAAGAAATACTGACGAGGCCGTAATATTGGCGAGGGGGTGGAGAATTTGCATCATCTGTGTGTGTGTGTGTGTGTGTGTTTGCTTGGCCATCATCAAGTGGTGTTTCTGACTGGACGTGCTGCGATGATGATAGCTCAGTTCACAACGACAAAACACAGATCACTTGGTCTTGTCAATGGGACAATATGGCAACTTTTTAAAAGTAAACTTTCCATTCAGAATTTTAGTCCACTCAAAAGTAACGTTACTATTTGGCCGGTGTTGTGCCAAATTTTGACCCCCGCCAAATTATTAAGTTAAGATCAGTCGGAACAGGGAACACGTCCCGTAAATCCTGATGTACATGGTACATCAAAAGAAGGATGGCGTCTACGCTAATATCAGTTTATCTGTTTATTCTTAGGGACCCTCTATGGTGGACCTGCGCCTGGACCCATCCCGACTCATCCTTATGTAGCCAAGTGGGATGAGTATCACAAAATATGAAAGTAGACTTAAATTGGTCGAGGTTCCTTTAAGAGATTGTGTTGTGTCTCACTTCACGGCATTGCCTCGTGTAGTGTGTATGTGCCAGTTTTCAGTGAAGAAAGAGAGCAGTGAGAGCACGTGAGAGCTGCTGGTTCTCTTACGAGAGGTTCTCTGGTATTGCGTAAGCTAGCTTACGCTACGGGAAAGATTCATCTTTGCTGAGAAGTTGAAGCCAAAAAATTATTCCATAATTTTGTAATCATTGTCAACGCAGTCTCTTCTGAGGCAGACCATGAGCGGGCTAGCTAGCGGCTCATTGGTTCGCTCAGAGAGAATGCACGAACCTATGAGAGAGCGGCGCTGAGTCCGCGCCCAATGAGCGGACGGCGCTCGCTCACTGCGTCACAGCCCGCCAAAAGGGGCGTGGCTACAGTGTATAAAGGTAGCTCTCCCAGGCTAGTTCGTCGATTCTTTTTCATTCAGCGAGCTACACGCATCCGCTGTCCTGGGAAGAAGCCGCCGTCGTCGAGAGGGCACCTTCTAGCGAGCTCCGGAGTCTGAGGAAGCCGGCCGTCTGCCACCTTCAGCCGCCCAGCAAGCTAGCGCCATCCGACGCGTATCCTTTTTATTCCATATCCCTAAAAGAGCCGAGCGTCTTTTTAAAGATGCCTCGAATTTCCTGCGGCTCATGCCGCTCTTCACTCGAGGAAGGAGACCGCCACCCCATCTGCGTTCTCTGTCTCGGAGTGGATCACGCAGAGCTCGCCCTCGCCAACGGAGGATGCGACCACTGCGAGGACCTACCTCTGTCCTCCCTGCGGGCTCGACTGCAGGCGGTCAAAACCGCTCCCGCGCCGCCTCTCACTTCGCCGCGGAAGAAGAAACGCCGCTCCCAGAGGCCGCCGGAGCCCCCTGCGGATCCATGTGGGCCGCCGCCGCCGCCCACCGACCGCTCTCCCTCTCCGCCCCAGCCGGACATACAGTTGCCGCCGAGTGGCGCTCTGTCGCCTCCGACGACACCGCGGATGAGAAGGACTGCACGCTTCTGACAGCGAGGATTGGTCGTCGATCGTCTCATCGACGAGAGAGTCTGCGGGGACCCGCGCCGGCATCGAGGAGGAACTAACGCGCCTCCTTTCACAGGCTGTCAACCGCCTGGGTCTCGAGTGGTCTCCTCCCCCCGAGCAACCACCGAACCGCTTGGATGGAAAGTTCCTGCACCGGCGCCCGGCCCCGGCCTGCAGCCGGGCTGCACCATTCCTGCCTGAGCTTCACAATGAGCTCACGAAGTCCTGGAATGCCCCTCTCTCGGCCCGTAACCGCCCCGATGTGTCCGCTTCGCTGCGCTCAGTGGACGGAGCCGCCGAGAAGGGTTATGCTGCCATGCCGCCCATCGAGGACTCGGTCGCCGCTCATCTTTGCCCGCCCTCTGCTAGATGGCGTTCCTCCCCTACGCTTCCTTCTAAAGCGTGCAGAGCGACCTCTAACTTTCATGCCCGCGCCTATGCCGCCGCTGGACAGGCCGCTGCAGCGCTGCATTCAATGTCAGTCCTCCAGGTGCTCCAGAGCGACATCTTGTGCGAAATGGCGAACAGCGGTAGGAACCCGCCCATCCTTTCAGATCTGAGAAGCGCTACGGATCTTTCCCTTCGCGCCACTAAAGCCGCCGCACAAGCCCTGGGGAAATGCATGGCCGCCCTCTGTGTCGCTGAGAGACACTTATGGCTCACGCTTACCGACATGGGAGATTCAGAACGCGCCGTGTTCCTCAACGCGCCTATCTCTCCGACCGGGCTCTTCGGATCTGCCGTCACGGGCATCGTTGACCGCTTCTCCGAGGTGCAGAAAGCGACTTAGGCCATGAACTTGTTCCTGCCCCGCCGCGCTAGCTCTTCGGCTGGCCGCTCTCATGAGCCACCTGCCAGAACTCCACAGCAGCGCCCGCCTCAGCAAGCTCAGCAGCCCCAGCGTAGACAGGGCGGCCGCCCTCGCTCTCGCTCTGACAGCCGCCGCAGACAGCCTCCTCCCCGGGGGCCTCGACCCAAGATCGCGCTGAAGCCCGATCAACAGAAGTCTGCCTAGCACAGCTGAGAAAAAGGCGGCTCTCTCCCGCTGCGGCCGGACCGCCGTCAAAGCTTCGCCCACTGTTAGTCCCCGTCTCACCGCCGACTACAGTAGAGTTCACCGCCACAATCAAGCCGGTTTCCCTGCCCGCTTGCGAGCGACTAAAAGCCGTTTTCACGGCTACCCAGAGAGTTCACAAAAAGAGCATAAAAGCCTCAAGTGTAAAAAATGTGCCCACAAGCATGTGCTCACTTACACACACAAGCACCATATGCCCAGGGTCTCTCACAGAGACCATTCTCACGGAGCGAGCACTCTCCGCTCCAGTAGCAGAGAACATAAGCACGCCCACGAGCCCGTGCGCATGTCCCCCCTCTGCCCGCTCTGTCACACGGCCCATAAACTCCTCTCTGAGTATAAGTCCCGTTGCCATCCACATTATAAGCGTGCCCACACCCAGTGTCCAGCCCGCTATGTGCAGCAATCAGGGCGAAATCGCCATTCAACCACTAGCCGCATGCTACGAAGCGTGGGAAGCCATCCCCGGCATCTCCCCGTGGGTTTTAAGCATAATAAAGAATGGCTATCGATTACAGTTTCGTCGCCGCCCGCCACGCTCGCGCGTGCGGCTCGAATCCACTGTCAGCCCGGCTGCTATGAACACGCTTCGCTTAGAAATAGCCAAGCTACTGCAGAAGGGCACTATAGAGAGAGTCCCGCCATCTATGACCGAGTCGGGGTTTTACGGCCGTTATTTTCTGGTTCCCAAGAAAGACGGCGGCCTCAGGCCGATCTTAGATCTCAGGGCTTTGAACAAAGCGCTCATGAAGAGACCGTTCAAAATGCTCACAGTCAAGAAACTCCTCGCGCACGTCCGCCAGGGGGACTGGTTCATCTCTCTAGACCTGAAAGACGCCTATTTCAGATCCAGATAAACCCTCATCACAGGCCATTCCTACGTTTCGCCTTCAAAGGGTCAAGTTTACCAGTATGCCGTTCTCCCGTTCGGCCTATCCTTAGCACCCCGTACGTTCACGAAGTGCATGGATACAGCGCTCGCCCCCCTGCGAAGTCAGGGGCTGCGGATTCTGAATTATCTGGACGACTGGCTGATTCTAGCAGATTCCCAGACGGAGCTTCTGTCGCACCGCACAGTTCTCCTCAACCATCTGGAAGCGCTGGGACTCTCTGTCAACTGGACAAAGAGCTCTCTCCAGCCCAGTCAAACTATTTCGTTCCTTGGAATAGATTTGAACTCTGTCACTATGACGGCTCGCTTATCCACACAGCGCGCGCGCCGTGTTCAGCGCCTAGCCGTCTCTTTTCAGATGGGTACCCATACATCCCTGAAATCTTTTCAGAGGATGCTGGGTTATATGGCTTCAGCCTCCGCTGTGCTACAGCTGGGTCTTCTGCACATGCGCCCCCTTCAACTCTGGTTAAAGAGCCGTGTATCCCACCGCGAGTGGACGACGGGCCGCCAGATGATCAAGATTACTCAGACATGTATCTCTGCACTGCAGCCATGGTCAGTAATCGAGTGGTTTCAGAGGGGCGTTACCATGGGGACTTTTTCTCGCCGGAAAGTCATCTCGACAGACGCATCCAACTCGAGTTGGGGTGCGGTTTGCGAGGGCTCACCGGCCGCCGGCCAGTGGTCGAGCCACGAGAGTTCCCTACACATAAACTGTCTGGAAATGATCACGGTCGAGAACGCGCTGCTGTTTTTCCTCCCGCGCATACACGGTCACCACGTCCTGATTCGCTCCGACAATATGGCCGTGGTATCATACATCAACCGTCAGGGCGGCGTCAGATCCAAGAATCTCTTTCATCTGACACGCCGCATCCTATTGTGGTCCCAGAGTCACCTGCTCTCGCTCAGAGCGACGCACGTACCGGGCCATCTGAACGACGGTCCAGACATGCTGTCCAGGAACCTGGTCTCCCCTGGAGAATGGTCCCTGCACACTCAAACAGTCCAAACGCTGTGGCGCCTATTCGGCAGAGCGGAGATAGATCTTTTCGCGTCAGAAGAGAACGCTCACTGCCCAATATTCTTCTCAAAGAGCGACGACGCACTAGCCCAGGATTGGCCCCGCCGCCCGCTCTATGCTTTCCCCCCGATTTCTCTGCTACCGCAGGTCATTCAGAGAATCAGGGACTCACGCCACTCGGTGCTCCTCATAGCCCCGCGCTGGGAGAATCAGATTTGGTTCCCGGAGCTAACGCGGCTGTCACAGACAGCCCCGTGGCCCATTCCAATCAGAGCAGATCTCCTCACTCAAGCCCGCGGCTCGATCTGGCATCCCCATCCACAGCGCTGGGCGCTTCATGCATGGGTGACCAACG